>NW_027526335.1:115327821-115845084 GCF_048455015.1 Haemaphysalis longicornis
ATGCGCGTCTTGTCGTAGTCCGCATGCGCGTCTTGTCGTAGTCCGCAGGCGCGCCTTGTCGTAGTCCGCAGCCAGGAAGAAATTACAGTTTCCGGCGCCCGGTTTCGAACCCATGACGCCGCGGGCGGAACGCAAGGTGCCCGGCGCACTACCAACCGAGCCACGAAACCGACACAGATTTCGATGCACCGAAAGCGCCTTATATCCTTCACTCATTTCTCGTTTGTTTCGAAAGCGCCACAAGTTGTCCCGCGCCTCCAAAAGATGGCGACACGGGTCCCGCGATCGAGAGATACGACTTGCCGGCGCACCCCCTCGGAAATGCTGTGCATTTGGTCGTGCCCCTCGCGAGGGGGATGTCTTTTTCTTTTTTCTCTCTCTCTCTCTCTCGCAGCAGCCTCCAAATTCGCGTGGTAGCGTCGCGTTTCGTACTGTTATTTCCACTTAAGAACTTCGACTAGAATTTTGCCGAGGCTAATGAAGTTAGGCGCAATTCTGACTTTGCGGTGCTATCAACCTACAGTCGGCAGTTATTCTTTTGTGTTTTATATTTATCCTTGTCAACTTGTGTGTATATACCTAATAATGTCAACCTTCTCCATTATCCCCCTGTTCCTATGTATTCTTTCCTCCCTATTCCCCACCTACACCAGCAGGCGTTCCGGTCTCCGCCCTCTAGGCGTGACAATTTACGCCGGTTAGTGGATCTTCCCTTTCCAATGAACAATAAATACAAAGATACATTTCAAGCTACCTTCAGATGTGCGCTAGTGTGTAAGGTTGTGCCTATAGTAGTGTGTCCATTGCGTGGGCGTAGAGGCAACATGGGCAAGAAAAATGAGGGTGCCATTGTATGGAAACCTTGAAACAAATACTACGCGTTTGCCACAGCCACAACCAATCAGTCTTGAAACTAATGACCCACTTCACAAATACACTCAAGCAGCAGACGCATGGTGCGCAACTGCAGGGATGAGTTGATTATTTGCCCTACAATTACTTTCAGTTCGCAGCACTCAAGCGCCCGCTCCTGCGGTTTCGCGGTGCCATCGTCCCTCGTTGTAACCGAGCGAACGAAGAGGACACCGAAGACAAACGAGATAGAACGCGCAAAAAAGCGTGGAAGGAAAGTATGGCAACAGTGTGAGGGGGAGGGCAGTATGCTAAGACGGCGCGAGGCATTCTCCTCGGCTGCGGCGCGCTAGGAGATAACCGAGAGAACGAAGAGGCCGCCGAAGAAAGCGCGAGCAGGAAAGCGAGGGATGAAAGTATGCCGAAATGCGCGAGACATGGTCCCCCGCAGCGGCGCGCTACGAGACAACGCATTAATGAGAAGAAAATACCTCTCTGAGCCAATTCCCCGACTTGGACTCACCCTTTCAATGCCGGTGTTACTTTCGTTTGGTGCCATGTTGCGTAGGTTTACTCACAGGAATTTGGTTACAGCCGTCCGCGGCTACGTCTCAGAGACAAGGCGTCTACCCTGTTACCCGCTCTTCTCAAGTTTATTTGAGCTGTGCGCACACGAAGGAAGGGCCTTTACTTCCAACTTCTCGTATAATACGCAGTTTTCTTCTACAAATTCCTATATTTGTTTTGCGAATATTCTCATTGTTCTTTTTTCTTATCCAAATCTTAGTTTCCCAAAATTGTGCACAGTAGCCCCAAAAAAGCTCCGGATCCTGGCCAATCTCCCAAGTGGGTATGCGCCACAAAAAAATGAACAACAACGCCATTGTATATCCCGTGCCTTCGTGCGTTTGCTGACGCGGCTATCAGTAAGACGCCGCAGGTATGCGCCGTCACCAAGAACACTGCAGTTCGCCATGCGCACAAATTTCGCATTAGAGAGCATCACATTGCCGTCATTTTTGTTTTTCTGCCTGTAAATCGATTCCGCAGTTGTATTCGCTATTATTTCTGCCTGATTTTTGTGTTTATCTTCTGCGATCATCTGTCACTGCCACCACTGCTGATTAGTTATTTGGTAGTAGTCCACAATAAACATTTCTGGAGTATGCCGACCTCGGCAAGTCGATTTTGTGAAGGCTTCTTGTCAGTTTATTCAAAACCGTGAGCAATGATGCTAAAGTAACCTTGACTTAATATATACACCAACGTGCCACTCATCTTCAAAAAAAGCCGTATTAGCGCCTTAGAAAGCCCTTATAAGAACCAAAAATGTTGCCTAAATTCTAGAAGAACGTTAAGAAAAAACACGTTTCTGGGTTATCATACAGAAAGTAAAAGAAAAGAATGAAACTTCAGTGGCAAAAATACCTCTGCTCAGTGCGAGCTATACAGGCCCTATTCTCTGATTATTCAGATTGAACGTATTCGGAAATTCGTTCTTCGCGCTCTACTGCATATTATGTTGGTGGTCTGGAGCTCGTGCACGTTTCTCATTTCTTCCCGATGCCAGTTCGCGTTGAACGCGGACGTCCTCTGAATACTCCCTGCGCATATTCATCGCTCCTTCTACGGCCTTATTCCCTTGGGCGTCTGAAGGCAGCTTGAAAGCAATTATGAGAAGGAAAAAATTGGCTGCATGATGGTCTGCAAAAATGGCATTGAAAGACAATTGGTTTCTGCCGCCTGAACCGCGTAACTCCCAGTCCTTCCTCTCTCTCCCAAACCCACGCTCTTTCCTCGTGTTTTCGCTCCTTCTATGAGGAACACACTTGGATATGGTACCGTTAAGCTAGTCAGTTAGCTTTGCTTCATACAGACGGGTTTTTGCGAGGCGTCTAGATTACGTTTTCAAAATAAAAAAAACTTTATTCCCTTTTCCTAAAGAAAGTTTAGAGAAGCGAGAAAGCTGTCTGTCATCAAAACTACACCGGAAGTCCGTCAAGACCTTCACTAAAGTGCGTCCAGTCCATCGTCAAACCGTCCAAGACCCAAACCGCGAAAGGAGAACGAACCCATACGATGAGTTCTAGCGCACTATGCAAACGCATCTGCATACGACCGATCTAAATGCATACCGATACGTGGTTTATGAGATAAAGGTATATACTGTTGTACTCCTCCTTCGTAATTGATGCATGTATTGTGTTATCTAGAGCGCTTCCTTTTTCGCGATTTGCAAGTACCAGTTTTGACACAATGGCGGCCCGGTTTCACGCATGCGTCGTGTGTCCATAGATGTTATCAGAGCTTTTCGGTCGACCAACAGGCCTATACGGGGAAATGCATTCGTTTTTCGACAGGACGCCATCGGTCACAGAAAGCTTTCACTTTCAAAATACGTGTGTCGTTTTGTTAAAAATTAGAATACGCTTATTATACTAGCATTACATTTATATTACGGAGTTAGGTGGAGTTAGAACGCACGTTAAACTATAGTTCTACGCTAACCTAAAAATAAATTTGGATTTAAAAAACGTCACTGTCGTTGCGTGCTCACACAGCTGAACATGACCTCCACTTCACGGAAATACGACAACGCTGGGTGTAGCTAGAGCGTTAGACAGATCTGGCATCAAGATAAAGTTAGACCACATTGCAGGAGTTCACGCAGTGTGTTCTCTTGCGGCGACGGCTGGGGGACAGGGAGTTCCTTTCAGCGAAATACAGACAGGCATATTTTCTCGTTTCTGGCGTCCAAGAAAGGCTATCTATCGTCTTTAATAAATCAAGAACCCTCTTGGCGAGTAACCATATAAAAGCCCTGACATGTATTGAAAAGTCGGCTCATGAACCGTATATCCCAGCCGTCAAGCGATTTTTCACGACTTGTATAAATACCTCTGGCGGTCCCTTCGTTCACAGTTCCGGGAGCAAAGCTTGGCAGTGCTCAATCATGCCCCTTTTCCACGCTCCTTGCCATTATTTTTTAACGCATATTATTCTTTGGGTTTCGTACTGTTATTTATCTTAGAGAATTACACGAAAAGAAATAGGCGTTGTGCAAATTTCCCTCCGCTTTTGATTTTATATTCATCGTGACGGGAAGTACACGAATTTAATATAGTCACCCACCAATTTGTCGGACCTCAAAGGGGCCCAGAGGGCGTCCAGAAAATCTAGAAGTCCGAAAAAACGAATTTACACCAAGAAAGTCACTTTGTTTACGGAGTAGGCTGAAAAACTCGTTAGGGGGTACAAAGGGGGTACAAAGAAGTTTATTTGCCGTTGAAGAGAAGTACAATTCTTAAGATATACAGACGAGGGTCCCAAAGTCCCATGACTGTCACGGAACCCTCGATGAGCAATTACAAATCATGGACACTTAAAGAAACAGGAATGAAAAATGTGTGCAATAGTAAAGGTAAAATAATTATCAGATAATAATTATACAGTGGGTAGACACCTTGTACAAACATACAATAGCTATACACACACAAACACACACATCCTAAACACTAAGAAATTCAGGATACATAATAGTTCGCGCAATAGTGACAGCACTTGTCCGAAAAAAATAAAAGTAATCTTAATGATGTCATATGTTTAAAATACAGTGTGCTGAGGGATATTGAAAATTCACTTTGAGACAGGGGTAAATGAACTGCAAAGAAAGATACTAGTACTGCAAAACAATATCTTTTAGCGCTTTTGTAAATGCAGATAGGGACAAGCCGGTTTTTAGGTGCAAAGGCAGAGTGTTCCACAAATAAATCGAAGCGACGTGAGCACTCCTTTTTCCGTAGTCAGTATAAACTGTTGGCAGTAAAAACTTTCGTTGATAGGCCAATCTAGTGGGGTTTCGATTATGCAAATAGTGATTATCGATAAATTCAAGATATTTTTGGTGGTTAATTAGCTTAAACAACATCACAGCAATGTTGTGATGAAACAGGCAGTTCATTGACAATATATTAAACTTGAGTTGCAGTAATGTCGAACTACAGTAAACAGTACTATTTGAAATGATGCGTAATGCTTGGTTTTGCATGTGTTAAACAGAGTGCACAATGTATTTATAAGTGTTTCCCCACGCAATGATACCATAATTCAAGTGGCTGTGAATGAATAAAAAATAGAGCGACAGCAAGGTATGAGTACGGAAGTAATTCCTAGCCTTTAATAGTGCTCTAATGCCGAACGCGAACACTGTTTTTGGTGGTTCATGTGATAGATAAACTTAACGCAACAATCGCGGCGGAGTGCAGTCACAAGGGCCTATAGAAGTATTACCGAGTGACAAGAAAGGGACCAACGGCAACTGTCTGTTGCTTAACCTACATATCATAAATTTAGTCTTATTAGGATTAATAATGAAATGGTTCTTTCCGCACCAATACAAAATAATAATGAGAACAGAATTTAATTGATTTGTCAAGGAACTTAAGCATTTGTCAGGCATCGAAACGATTGTGTCGCCTGCGTATAAGACTCCGTGAGATGAACCAGCAATATGAGGCAGATCATTGATATAAATTAAGAAAAGCAAAGGACCTAGAATGGACCCCTGAGGGACACCTTGGTTAGATATTTTCGACTCAAGAAAAGCATCCGCTGCATATACCACATATTGTCTATCAAGTAAATAGTTTTTTATGAAGGCTAACGGGGGGCCAGATACACCATAGGACTGTAGCTTGCTAAAAAGAATATCATGATTAATTGTATCGAACGCTTTTGTGAAATCTAAAAACACTGAGCCAACAAATAGTGATTTATCACACGAATGTTTGACAAATTCGAGTAAAGAGATTAAAGCGAGACTGGTAGAGCTGTCCGAGCGAAAACCGAATTGGCAAGAATTTATTAAATTAAGCTTTGTTAAATAGTTAGTTAGCCTTTTACAGAATAATTTCTCTATTAACTTGATGAAAGATGACAGAATCGAAATCGGTCGGTAATTAGAAACTAGGTGTTTGTCACCTTTTTTGAACACAGAGATGATCTTCGACCGTTTGAAGAATTCAGGGAACACGCCTGACTGGAATATCAAATTAATTATGTAGCAGATAGGGTCGGAAACGAGATGGGCAACTAATTTTAAATGAAGCATAGAAATATTGTCTAGGCCGGGACTTGTAATTTTAAGCTGAGTGATAGCAACGTATACTTCCTCACAAGAAATGGGGCGAAGAAAGAATGAGTGAGGTTTATGACGTGGGTTAGAAAGTGCCAAAGTGCCACAAATGGTAGATGCGTTTGGGGCAAGGAAAAATAATCGCAGAAAGCGTTGGCAATGTCGGAGGGCTTGTGATAGACAGTGTCGTTGTAGCTCACGCTAGATATCGGAGATCTTGGTGGGCTTCGGTTTAAAAGTCATTTAATAGTTTCCACTTTTTCTTAGCATTGTACTTACTTTGGGAAAGCGCTTTTTCGTAGTAGTGCTTTTTGACTTGCTTAAGTAAGCTTCTAAGAATTTTGCGATATTTTTTATAACGTAGTTCAAGTAAATTGCTAAAGTTTTTTTTTGTTTTTTATATAGGTTATCTTTTTCCCGCATACACATCAATAAGATTTCGGGTGCCCACAGGTTGCAGGATTGTTTATATTTTCTTTTACATTTCACAGTCGTGGTGCTCATAGTGTCTGCTTGCAAAAATGTCGAGTAGAAGGAAGTAACGGCCTCCACAGGACCGAGCATTACATTGATAAAGGACCAATCGGTATCGCCGATTTTTTCGACAAATTTCGCTTCATTGAAAACTGACGCGAAATAAGAAACATCGCAACGAGGGGCGTCGGCTTTGAGGGCGATAAAATTGGGGTCATGATCAGAGATGTCGGTTTCAACGACACCAGATATTGGCCGTGTTGGTAGGTTGCATAGAGCATCTGTTTCTACCGGGCGCTACGTTGCCGTACCGGTAAGATAGCTTCACGGTTCCGAAGACGACGTTCTCCCTGCAAGCACCATGAGGACTCGGGTTAGTTTAGAACTAGTTCGCAGCACAGTCACTGAATCTTCAGTGTCACCTTCTTCCATCACCTGTTGAACTATTTCGTCGTCGGTAAGTTCATCACAGAGCTCGATCTTGCTGTCAGCGTTAGCGAACTGTTCCAGTGTCGCTTCCATGGGAACGGCGCCTGCAGTGCGCTATGATGCTCAATGAGTCGGCAGATGAAGCTGGTTGGCGAGCTTCACTAGTGTTCCTGTGCGAGATTAGCTGGCGATACGCATGCAACGCGGGTTCGAGGTTGCATACTAACAAAATTGCAGCGGTGTTATCTGCGTTTTCGGATAACTTTTGACACGCTCTAGAAAGAAAAAGTCTTGAAAGTTAAACTAGATTGGTTTCAAACGCCCGAAATATTGCTCGGTGTTATACACCGACTCCATGGAGCGCGTAGCAGTGCCATGGCAGAGTCCGGATATTTAGGCAGGTCCGGAAAATAGGGGGTGTGAAAAATCGCTCGGCTACTGCAGCAGTTTAGTAAGGGCCGATTTTAGGTAGGGCCTAACTTTCTGACACTAAAAGGATACTCCTAGGTAAAAGAATGCGTAACCTCTTTACACGCGCTCGCCAGCTCAAAAAAGGGAATCAAAATCTTTGGCCTTTAATGTAGAGTTTGATTGACCACATCAAAATAAGCAGTGATGTGGAGGGTAAACATCCCGTAGAAATTGTTTTGTGTAAGGGCGCTGAGAAATGAAAACAAAGGTTGGAGGAACAATTGTATTGCTTGGAATGATAGTGTCCTCGAGCGGATGAGCACAACGACAGAGATTGCGATGCCCGCCTCAAATAAAAATCGGGAAAATATCTCAGTTCGGTTATGGTTAAAAAGAAACATGTATTATTCTCTATTCTATTCAAAACCAACGCAAGGAACCTTGGTGGGGGAACAACCGCAGAAAATAATTACAATAAGCTTGTTGTCCTGCCAAAAAAGATATCACGCTGTTTCTAAAATTTTCAAAGGAAATGTCAAGACCTGTCAACTTCACGTTTGTTTTCAAAACCTTCAGTAACTAGAGCTGCCCAGCTGTATTACTTTAGACTTGTAATACTGTAGTACTTGCTGTGTTACTTTAGACTTGTAAAAACTAGTTGTACGTAGATGACGATGCAGGAAAGCGTCACTACTGTGTACGGCCACCAATGAGGTGTACACCTAAGCTAGGACTAATTACGGCAAGAAATCGGCCACTTATCAAGTAGCACATTTCTTGAACATCATAGCGGATAATTTAAAATTAAACACAGGTGCAACTGTATTTAAGACTGAAACCAAGGTGATGTTTATAGAAAAGAAAGTGAGATTCGACAATCACTAGGTGTGACTCGTAGTAAGCAATTTAAACTATTGCGTGTACATGTGGATTTTAGATGCGTCTGCATCTCATTCACTCCCCTTGTCCTTCCATACGGCGTTGTTGTCCGTCCACACCCCTCCCCCTACACTATAAAAAAATAATAGTTAGCGGCACCCGGTTTTGATCCCACGAACCTGTGGGCGGAACGCGAGGTACATGGTGCTCTTCCCACTGCGCCTCAAAACCGAGACAGAATCAAATGCTACGAACGCGCCTTATATCCTTGACTCATTCAAACTACGTCAAGAAGCTACTGATACAACGCATGATGGGGCAATGATTAACACTTGACCCGCCGCGGTGGCTCAGTGGCTAAGGCGTTGCGCTGCTGAGCACGAGGTTGCGGGTTCGATTCCCGGCCGCGGCGGCCGCTTTTCTGATGGAGACGAAAAGCAAAAACGCCCGGGTGCACGAGATTTCGGCGCACCTTAAAGATCCCCAGGTGGTCAAAATTAATCCGGAGCCCTCCACTACGGCGCGCCTCATCGCCTGCGTTGCGTCGGCGCGTTAAACCCTACAATCAACCAACAATCAATGATTAACACTTGCAATAAAAAAAAGAAGCTCCCACTTACAGCAACAATGATGGAGTAAAGGTCGTTGCGACAGCGAAGCCCCAAGCATACCACTTAGAGAGATTGACCAAGATTGACCAATAAAACATAATAATAATCATAAAACATAATAATCACACGTGTTCCCGACACGTCTCATGCGATTTCAGAATCAATCTAACGGAAACACCAAGTGAACCCCACGATGCGTCGCATCTACACAGGGTTCCCCTCGCGGGGAGGTGGGCGCAAATTTTTATTTTATAGTCATAAACGACAATCAGCCAAGCAATGTTGTTCTATTGCTTCCGCTAGTAACGTATTTCAGAAAACAGCTGCATCTATATATCGTAAAACTTGTGATTCTCGTTGTTGGGCAGTTATTTTTTGTGTTTTTTATTTACTTCTTTTCTCTCTGTGTTACTGGATGTTGACGCTAAGCATGCATATTTGACTGAAACTTGTCCTTTGTTGTGAACTGCAGAGGGTCAGGAGCCCTCGTCAGGCACCCAATGCTTTTAGCTCGTGCCACTTCAGCGTGCATTGTAACACCGTCTGCTGAGAGAGAAATAACTTTATTGCGTGACAGCCAGTTATCCTAGACGTCGGCCCAGAGCCCTTGGGCTCTGGCAGAGTCTTGGGCCAGCAGAACGGCCCAAACTTGATCCGCTGGGTCCGAGCTGAGCAATACGGTCTCCCATTGCTCGACACTAGCGATTTTGCGACGTAACGTTGACGCCTGTAGACAGTCCCACAGCATGTGTGCTAGGTCTGCCCTCTCCTTACACAGGTGACACTTTTCAGAATATTGCCCAGAGTAGCAGTGGCTGTACGCTACCGCCTTGGGGTACAAGTTTGTTTGCAAAAGTCGCCCAGCCACGGATTAAAATTTACTCAGGGTAGGATAAACTGGGGGGAAGCGGGCCTGCTCTAGCGTACAGGGATCAGTGATGCCTCTAAAGGACACGAGCCGATCCCTGCCCGAACAGCGAAGCGAATGAGCGCTGTGGTCATCACCAGCTCGGGTTGAAAATCCTCGAGCGGCGTCGTGCGCGTATTCGTTCCCGACCAAGCCGAAGTGTGCAGGTGCCCATACCTTCTGCTGAAAAATATTCTTCTTCTTCTTCTTCTTCTTCTTCTTCTTCTTCTTCTTTGTATCCAGAAAAAACTACGCGGGTCGTTTGCGCCTATCACAAGTAGCCTCACCCTCTCGCAGACTATAGTCGCCGTTGGAACATAACGCATTCAGCGAGTCGCTTTTAGGGCGGGACATCTACTACTCCAGTTAAAAATGACAAGTACTCGTTCCGTCAATCTGAGCTTCTAGCTCAGCAAAGGTCATACCAGCGACTCGTGCGGTTGCGCAGTGAAAGCTCCTAATCACTCGTTCGTGTCAAAGGGATGGGTGCGGAGAGGGGTATGGGGGAAGGGGAAGGTCGAAGGCCATCAGAAAACGATACCAGGAGGGGCTAGAAGCCCTTAAGGGGTACTGACACCAATGTTTGGTGTTAATATATTACACAGCTCGCGTCATTTACACTACAGAATACCCTGGCTGAAATATAAGCGGCCTGCGACGCGTGGAACATACTTCAATTTGATCTGACATATCGCGCCGACGGAACAGCACGCGGAGCGGCACGCAGCAAATGGACATCAGGGTGACGTCAGTCCGTGAGAGGGGAAAGAATTTACGTAGCTGTCTGCCTCCAACGCTTGTCAGAAACTCGTGACGTGACATCACGCGCGCATACCGGCGAGCGGCGATTGGGCGCTTCCGCGTTCACGAAATGATACGCGTAGCCAGAGCTACAGTCATAACCGATGCACAGAAAGACACTCTTGCCAAAAATAAAGTACCACACGCAGGAAAGGAGCCGATAATAAAGCCTAGAATCGCAACAGAAGCCGCCACTAGGTCTTTTATTGAAAGTGGTCATCAAATTTCCGCCTCAATGCTATATCTAACGCCTTCAGGTAGCTCATCCGCTCAGCTCCGGCGGTGGGGCGGTCGAAACAACGCCTCCTCCGGCCTTTGAGGTCTTTTGACGTCCGCGCAAAGTGGTGAGGTCATTCCGTGGTTCTGTCAGAGGCGCCCTCCGGGCTGCAAGCCCGGGAAGCCAAAACGGACGATTTTCAGGCCTTTCACTGTAATTAATTATCGCATGCTCAAGTATTTAGAGTGCTGTTTCGGGTTCGCCAGGCGGTTAAGCATCGATAAAATCAATAAACAAGGAACATAAAATTTTACTGACAGTACTCCTTTATGTTTGCTGCGCGTTCCTGCCGACTCCGCCTACCAGCGTCCGGGTTTTCTCCTGCGGTGTAGTTGTGTGCGCGTTCACTGCGCACTCTCGGTTCGAAAACCCACCCACAGCCCGACAAACTTGCTTAAGTGCGTTGAAACGTGGCAGGTTTTTGTCTCCTGATTATCAGGGTGTTTCATGAAAAGATGCGCGCAATCATACGAAAACCCCTTGTAGAAACACTGACCTGGTGTTAAAAGAAATTCGACACATATGCGTGCACACGTAAAATAAGGCACCTGAAGGTATTATTAGTCTTAAACTGAAAATCAATATCACGTCATTTGTTACGAACAGAACTTTACAAGGCTAGTCAGGAATGTAGCCGCAACAATTGCGCATTTTGTCTGCTTCTTTCTCCGAGAAAGGAACGAATCTGTGCTGAAAGGTGAGCCAGTTTAGTGACCACCCTTGCTGTGAGAATTCAAAGCATTCATTTCTATCCATATTTTTGTTTTATTGTCAATCGCCTTTTTTGTTCTTGGTTCCCTGACGTCCCGCTACCCCATTTAGCCCTTTTTTTTTTAGGAACCTCCCTTTTTTCACCCCTCCCTGCGAGCGGGAATTCACACGCCCAGCCAAGGTCGGGGAAATACGTCCTTTTTATATTTACGTCCCCGTACTTTTTATACGACCTTTTTATACGTCCTCCAGCTATATTTTAGCACGAGGCTTAAAGAACGCCCTCGCCTGCACACCGCTTTCGGAGTACACCAGCTTTGAAGGCCATGTTGCTCATTGTTGCGAGGTGACAGCACTAAAAAGGAATTAAATCGCCGAGTTCATTGTTCATTTTTCTATAGCCAAATGACTTACGAGAAAAAGCCAGTTGAAATGACCGAGAAACGTCTTGCGTTTCGCCACCACGTCTGAGACCCATTCTCCAGACCGGAAACGCACATTCGTTCGTGGCCACGCCCTAGCGTCGAAGCTCCAGATTTGTAATGGCCACGGCTCCTTTTAACTTAGAAAAAGTCGAGAACAAGGCACCCAACTAAGTCTTATCTCTTTCAAGGCTGCACAACCTTTACAGGCGAAGAAAAATTAGCGTTAAAAGAAGGAAAGAAAGAATGAACGAACGAAAGAAAGGAAGGAAGGAAGGAAGAAGGAAAGAAAAAAGGAAAGAGAAGAAAAAAGAAAGAGAAAAGGCAGAAAGGAAAATTAAAGAGAAGAAACAAAGAAAAAAAAGAAAAAGAGAATAATAAGAGATATAAAGGAAGGAAGGAAGAAGAAAGGGAACAACGAACGAGAGAAAAAAGGTAGAAAGAGCGAAAGAAAGAAATAAGGGAAAAGAAAGAGAAGGAAAGAAATGAAAAAAAAAGAAACAAAGAAATGAACAAAGTATGAAAGAAAAAAGAAAAAAGAAAAGGAAGAAAGAAACGAAGGAAGGATAAAGAAGGAGAAGAAAGAAAGAAACGAAGAACGTAAGAAAGAAAGAAAGAAAGAAAGAAAGACGAGAAAAAGAAAGAGGGCGAAGAAAGGAAGGAGGAAGAGCGAAAAAATAGAAAGAGGTAGGAAGAAAGAAATTAAGGAAGAAAGGCAGTAAGGAGAAAGAAAAACGAAAGAATAAAAATTTCTGGAGGTGACACGGTGTAATTACGCCGCGGCCAGCGCTGAAGGTTAACACCGGGAGGTAATGAATGTGCGAGGCCATTTTAAGACTGCCCCGATACCGCCTCTTTTTTGTGCGTGTCCACAGAATCAATTGCGTTTGTTTTCGGATTTGGACACCCAATCTGATTAAGGAGCCTGCTTTGGGTCATGCTGTGCCTGTGTACTGGACGCCGGTGTTTCTGAACGTTTTCTGGCTTCAAACGAGCGATCGATCCAGGTGGTTTCTGAACAAAAAAGCCGCGTTGAACCTGCTCTGCGGGAGGGAACACGAACGGCCTCGCAGCACAATCACCCAAAAGCAGGACAGAACGCTAGCCTTCCTCTTAAATCTCTTGTCTTTCATGTCCCACTCGTAGGCACTGCACACACCAACGACGAGCTGTCAACAAGGAAATAATCGTTCGTCGTGTTTTAATCAATTCACACATGTGAACAGCACTGCGGCAATATGGATGAGATGAGACGCTCACAAAGTCTAAACATCCCCCAATGCAGCTTCCCCTAATGTGGACAAAGACCGTCAGAAGAACGGAGGATGACAGAGCGCGTTGCTGCGGTGGCACTGCCTTTGCGCCACTGCCGACGCTGCCAGGGAGGCGTCAAGTCGAAGCGCGGCTCGCCACGTGCCCCTTTACCAACGCGCCCGTCGCACGCAGTCTCGACTGGTTCCGTGACTCCTTTCACAGTTTGTACGGGTTATATATAAAACGGACTGCGCAACCAGTGCAGGGAAGCAGAAGAGGAAGGAAGGTGAATGACGGTGACGATATATCGATACTGGAAGAGTATAAAAGGAGCGAATGGTGGCCAATGCCTCTTCCAAGGAAAGCAAAAGGGACCAATGAGACGGTTACGGCGCAATGCGCTCTGGCACAACGTACCAGGTGCGTGCGAGAAACGCCGCGTTGCACTTTTGAAGCGGGATGTGAGCATTGGGCAGAGCCTCAAATTCGCGGGGGAGAGGGATAAAATTCTTACGCATCCTTTAAAATCCAGCAATAATTTTAACACGAAAGTGTTTTATTTTGGGATTCACGAAGACATCACTTACGTCCTATCCGTCACGGAAATGACGCCAGTAGAACGAAGCAAGCAGCCCGTAAAGGGTGCACCCCTACACACAGGTGTTCTTGCGGGGAAGCAACCTTTAGTACGAAAGAGTACGTTATATTAAGGGTTGTTCGTTTTCGGGTTTAATATTTTAACATGAAAGTGTTTTATGCCGGGATACACGAAGATTTCACTGACGTCATATCCGTCACGAAAATGACGTCAGTACACCTGTGCCCAAGTGACCCGCCAGCAGGACGTCACTCGCCAAGCACACCCACAATACAACCGCTGACCCGCAAATCATGCGAAGCTGCAGATTTCGCTGCACATTTCACTTTCTCGTTTTACCGATTCATATGACAGAGGAATCAACCACAGTTTTTTTTTTTTTGTTAATTCTTCATTTAATCTCAATGACCGTACCGACCACATCTTTCCTTCCAAACTTTTCTTCGTTCCGAGGTCTTGTGTCTCTTGAGATTGCAGGCACGGATCTCGGAATGATTTCGAAGCTTCTAGTCGTTGCAGAAGCTCGGGTGGGAATTTTCGGTCCGCCATTTAAGAATCTCAGTATGTTCCCAAGTGTAAAGAAGGCATGCTAGGGGTCCATTAAAAATGTCTCCGCGAAAGTTGATGAAAGCAGCTGCGAATATTTGGGTGTAACCATCTCGTAGCCGGATCCCATTTTAGGAAGCTGTTTATTTGCCTGTGCGCGCTCGTCTGCGTCTGCTTTCGTGCACTGAAGCTACACCTCCGCACTCATGCGCGCTGTTGTGGCTGGCGGAGGATTACTTTAGACCATCTGGGGAAGTGCTCCCGAACTTCTACATCCACAAAAAATCATTAGCGGCGGGCGGGGATCCGTATGTATTGCGCAGTAGCGAAATACCTTAGTCCCACAGTGAACAGCATCTAGGGGGTATGCAACCTGTGTGGTATGCTAGAGGGTAGACTAAAATCCGGTAGCAAGCCGCGTCAATTTGTATGTACCAAATAAGTACTTTTGTAATTTTTTGGTGTTTGAAGTGTGTAATTTTCAAGAAGTTGATTGCTTCCGCATCTTGAAGGAAAAAAATTCCAAGAAGAAAGGTGCGGTTTCGCATAGAGCTCTATGATGGCTTGAATGATCTTTTGCTAGAGCTCGGCTCGTTCGAAATACGTATGCTCGTTTGCCCACAAATTTTGCAATTTTCTTTCTCGCGCGCGGTTTTTGTTGTCTTAACCCTCCAAAGGTTAGCAAATCTGATGTTTTAGGAATCGTTTTTGCTTCCTGTTACTGTTCCTTTCTGTTGCATGAAATTGTCGAGCGAGTTTGGAGATTGACCCGCCGCGATGGCTCAGTGGCTAAGGCGTTGCGCTGCTCAGCACGAGATCACGGGTTCGATTCCCGGGCACGGCGGCCGCTTTTCTGATGGAGGCAAAAAGCAAAAACGCCCGTGTGTACGAGATTTCGGCGCACGTTAAAGATCTCCAGGTGGTCAAGATTAATCCGGAGACCTCCATTACGGCGCGGCTCATCGCCTGCGTTGCGTCGCCGCGTTAAACCTTACAATTAATGGAGTTTCGATATTGGCCTGTCATTACGATAACCGTTTTCATCTACTCCTTTGTAAGCTTGGACAACCTTAGCCCTTTTCAAGGCGTCGGGATATATTGCTGCATTAACTGGCGCATTAAAAATTGTAGCAAAATGTGCACTAAGTTCCTGGATGTTGTATTTAAAAACAGTGAATGTATGTTGTCTGGCCCTGTACTTTTCCCTGCCGACATGGCCTGAACTGTGCGAACAATTTCTTCCGAGTCTGTCTTCGAAAGTAAATGAGTTAAGCACAGGCTGCGGAAGGCAACACATTGTAGCCTGTGATCTGAAATGTAATGAGAGCATGGTTCCTACTTTTAAAAAATGTCCGTGTAAGTTCCGTGCTACATCTTCTGAAGTGTTACTTGGTGGCGCAACCTTCGGTAATGTTTGTTTGGTACTACTTTTTTTTAAATTACTGAGGTAATCACTTTCAAAATATACCTCGGGGATCACTGGTTATGATTTATGAGCTTACAGTAGTAAGTCTTTTTTGGTTTTTCGGATCAAAGCTATAGCCTTATTTCGGAAGTATTTGTATCGGTTTTCTTCGTGTTCAACTTTTTATGACAGCATGTGCCCTGCTCAGAAGAGAACCTAAGGTATACAAACGGTCCAGACAGGGCCAATTGCCGCAGCCAATTCTTTATTCGTGAGTGTTTGCGGGTAAATAAGACACTACACTTGGCGAGACTGCTTTGTTCAGCTCAGAATAGGTGCGAAAACGGATGGTGCGACGGCGGTGCCCGCATGACTCGGTTAGGTGCAGGATCCCTGGGCAAAACGTCTGCAGCGATTTCGGGCAATACCACTGGCTGCTGCCGAAATAAGCCCAGTGCCGCCAGAGAAGTACCTGCAAAAACAGGTCAGCATTAAACGTCATTGGACGCACCATAGATCAGCTACGTGACTTAGCTGCGCGCAACAAAGCAAACGAGAAACGGTCGCGGTTCTCAACACTAGGTTCCTAAAGTGTTATGTCAAAGGCGTATATATAATATATGCTGGCCAAAAACAATTGTAAGGAGGAGGCGGAGAAAAAAATTATTAATCCCATTGGAGTATGCGGGGGTTTCGTTTTTGGTTTCGGTTTTGATGTCAAGTGATTCTACCACCAAGGGGGCTAACCCGGAGTGTATATATATATAGTGTGAGCTTTGTTTGAGGGTACAGCCTGCATGCCACCATAGGTAGCAATTGCCCACTATCATCACCACCGGCTTGAGGTGATAACTTCTTCATTTCCTGTACAAACTCATCATCATCGACGAGCCCGCTTCTTCAGAGATCATCATCAGTGCTGGGGCCTGATCGCCATCTTGCGTTCTAGTCGACTCGCCTCCGAATAAAGGAGCTACGAAGCCACGGTCTGGTCGCCTGCTATCTACGGCCTCACAAGTGGTGGAGGTGCAACTCGACCCCGACCCGTACCTCTCCTTCGACACCCCTGGAGCTCCGTTCCGGTCGCCGCTTGCCCTCGGGACCAATGCCCATGTCGCAAGATACTCCCAGTGGCGCTGTCTCAGCGCCCCTGCAGTGCATCGTGACCAGCCCCCAGCGCGACCCGCCCCACTTCTATGGTCTTCGGGGAGAAGACGTGGAGGAGTGGCTGGACAGTTACACCCGCGTCAGCCAGTTCAATAGGTGGGATGATCACAACAAACTGTTGAACGTTGGCTTCTCTCTTAAGCAAGTTGCTGAGACATGGTATTTAAACCACCGACACGACTTTGCCGACTGGGCTGGCTTCACTACGGAGCTGCGAAAGATTTTTGGCTCCACTAAAGCTCGGAGCGACAACGCAAAGAGGATACTGGATGTCCGCAAGCAGCAAGCTAACGAGACCTATACCTCGTACATCGAAGATGTTCTAGCACTGTGCCGCCGCGTCGACAATGATATGCAGGAGTCCGACCGTGTCCGTCACATTCTGAAGGGGATCGGCGAGTTCGCGTTCAACGCACTTGTCCTTCAGAACCTGGACACTGTATCTGACGTGATCTCTACCTGTCAGCGTCTCGACGAACGTCAGTCGATCCGCCTTCCACGGGACATGGCGTCTACTCATCATCTCGGAGACGAACAACAACTTCGTGCGATGATTCGCGCTATAGTTCGCGAGGAAATGTATGGCGACGTCTCCCACTGCACACATGGTGTCCCCTCAACATCTCCTGCTCCTGGCCTTCGCGAGATGGTTAAAGAGGAGCTTGCCGCCATGCCGGTGCTATTGCCTCCTGTTCATCCTGTGGCTCCTTCAACGCCGTCTTACTCTGAGGTCGCTGGACGGACACCCCTGCCGCTGTCCCCACTCACGGCTCACCCGTCGTCTGGCTATGTGGCGGCCATGCCTCGTGTGCCGAGCTCGCCGCCCTACTTTCCGGCCCGCCAGGATGCCGCCATCAACCGCCCCGTGTGCTACTATTGCGGCATTCGAGGTCACGTCTCCCGGTTTTGCCGACGTCGCCAACGGGATGAACGACGTGGCTACGCCGCCTATGAACGCGAACACCTGGCCCCGAATTACTACGGCTACCGGCCGCGTGCGTACCTGTCGCCTTCCCGCCGCTCCCCGTCTCCGCCTCAGTCGAGCGACGTTCCCCGCAGCTCCCGTGGACAACGACCCCGCTCGCCTTCACCAGGTCGCCGCTCGGTATCGCCTCTTCGCCCTGCGTCTTACGTCTCCGACCACCGCCCGGAAAACTAGTTAATGCAGTTTTGGGAGGGAAAACTGCATCTCCCGCGAATCTTACAAGTCCTCCAGAGCGTCCGTCGAACTTGCTGTCTGTTTTAGTGGAAGGTGTTCGCATCGATGCCCTAATTGACACTGGTGCTAGTGTTTCAGTCATAAGCGCGGAATTGTGTGCACGCTTACGCAAAGTACGAACACCATACAACGGACCTTCTTTACAAGGAGCCAACAGCAGTGTGATTAGGTCCTCCGGACAATGCACGGTGCGGGTTTTCATCGGTGCCCTTCGCCATCATATCCCGTGTGCAGTGTTGTCTCCCTGTGCTTATCATTTGATTTTGGGTTGGGATTTTCTGTCTTCCGCCTCCGCCGTCATTTCTTGTCACCAACCCCAAATTGCAATGACAGATACTGAGCATCCCAGCATTTCGGAGGTGCAACCTACTATGCACCTAACAGCCAGTGCCGACTGCGTTTTATATCCAGACCAGGAAACATTACTTTGTGTTCGTTCGGCGCAGATCAGGGACGGTGACGTGATGATAGTTCCATCTCCGCGTTTTATGTCCAAAGGAGTCGTCATCGCAACGTGTCTCGTACGATTCACGGAAGGCTCGGCGACGCTGTTAGCTACCAATGCCACTTCCGAGCCGATTAGGCTCCCCGAAGGCACCAACGTTGCTTCTGTTGTGAATGGAGAAGCCGTGTCCCTTCTTCCCCTCTGCTCGGTATTCCCTGTTTCACGGCCTTCAAATTCTGGACAACCACTTTCCCCACTGGCGGCCACTATAAGCACAGACCTCACAGAAAGGGAAACACAACTCCTTCTTCAGCTCCTGGAAAAACACAAGGACTCCTTTGACTGCTTTTCCAGCAAACTAGGACAAACATCCGTGGCAGCACATCGTATTGAGACGGAAGGGACACAAATCGTTCGTCGTCGCCCGTACCGCGTGTCTTCGTCGGAACGAAAAGTGATTGAAGAAAACGTTGGGGACATGCTTCAACGCAACATTATTCGTCCGTCCTCCAGCCCGTGGTCTTCCCCCGTCGTCCTGGTGAGGAAAAAGGATGGTTCAGTACGTTTTTGTGTCGATTATCGGGCTTTGAATAAGATCACAAGAAAGGATGTCTACCCGATGCCGCGCATAGATGATGCGCTCGACTGTTTGCAAGGCGCTCAATATTTTTCGAGCTTGGATTTGCGATCTGGCTATTGGCAGATCCCCATGCACGAGTCTGACAAACAGAAGACAGCGTTTGCAACTCCAGATGGCTTATACGAATTTAACGTAATGCCTTTTGGGTTGTGCAATGCCCCTGCTACATTTGAGCGCATGATAGACACAGTCCTTCGCGGCCTTAAATGGAAGACATGCCTATGTTACCTTGACGACATCGTAATTTTTTCGTCGAGTTTTTCTGAACATCTCCTACGACTTGATGAAGTATTGACTAGTCTGGCTAACGCCAACCTGACTTTGAACACCAAAAAATGTCACTTCGCCCAAAAATCTATCAAGGTTCTCGGTCACGTCGTCAGCAAGGATGGTATCCGGCCCGACCCAGACAAAATTTCCGCAGTCGCCAATTTTCCTCGCCCCCAACACCAAAAAGCCCTTCGCAGTTTCCTCGGTCTAGCATCATATTTTCGTCGTTTCGTCCGTAATTTCTCCACTCTGGCTTCGCCCCTCAACCAGCTACTGCATTCTGGAACCTCCTTCGTCTGGACTGATGACTGCGAAAAAGCTTTTGAAGACCTCAAGCAGGCACTTACTTCCGGACCAGTACTATGTCATTTCGATGACACAAAACCCGCCATACTCCATACCGATGCTTGTAGGCAAGGCATCGGCGCCGTTTTGCTACAGCGAGATGCCCAGTTGCGTGAACGAGTCGTAGCTTATGCGAGCCGCTCTCTGACACAATCGGAACAGAACTATACAATCACTGAGCAAGAATGTCTGGCGGTTGTATGGGCTGTACAAAAATTCCGGCCATATCTCTACGGCCGACATTTCACGGTCGTTACAGACCATCACGCATTGTGCTGGCTGTCTTCATTGAAGAACCTGTCTGGGCGACTTGGTCGGTGGGTGCTGCGCTTGCAAGAATACGACTTTACGGTTACGTACAAGTCCGGAGTCAAGCACCTCGACGCAGACGCGCTTTCACGGTGCCCGCTCACGCAGTCGTCGGACGACTTGGTGACACCCACCCATGAGCTCCACCTGCCCATTGCACCCATAGATGTCACGTCTGCTGATCTCCGCTACTTGGTTGCCCGTCAACGCACCGACAGCTACTGCCGAAACATAATCGATCGGCTCACCGGTTCGACGCAACCACCTAATAGCCGCCTACGTCGGCAACTACGAAATTTCCGGTTGGTTGATGGCGCGCTTCACCGTATCAACCACCACACCGATGGTGCCGGATGGGTTCCAGTTGTGCCTCGTTCCCTTCGTTCAAGCATCTTGCAAGCTTTCCATGATGACGCAACCGCTGGCCACCTTGGATTTCACAAGACATACGAGCGCATTCGAGGTCGCTTCTTTTGGCCGGGACTGTCTACCAGTGTCGCCAAATACGTCGCCTCCTGCCCGCCATGTCAACATCGCAAGAGATCTACGTCTCCACCCGCCGGTCTATTGCAGCCGGTTCCATGCCCAGCTACACCGTTTGAAGTGGTCGGTATTGACCTTTACGGTCCATTGCCTATGACGGCCACTGGTCACCGCTGGATCGTCACGGCCGTTGACCATCTAACTCGCTACGCGGAGACGGCTCCACTTCGTTCGGCCAGCGCTGCTGACGTCGCTCACTTTTTCTTGCACAATATCTTACTTCGCCATGGCGCACCTCGCGTCCTCCTTAGTGACAGGGGCAAGAGCTTCCTGTCGCAGGTCCTCTCCGATGTACTTCAAGCTGCTAACACCTCTCACAGGATGACATCGAGTTACCATCCTCAAACTAACGGACTTACGGAACGCTTTCACCGCACTCTTTCCGACATGCTCTCGATGTACATACAGCCTGATCACAGAAATTGGGACACTATCCTACCTTTTGTTACTTTTGCCTTCAACACCGCAGTTCAACGCACCACAGGATACACCCCATTCTACCTTGTGTACGGTCGGCACCCTTCACACACTTTGGATACCTGCTTCTTTACCGCTCCGGTTTCCCCTTCTGCATCGTCCCCCGAACAATTCGTTTCTCGCATCGCACATTGCCGCCAGCTTGCTCGCACGCGCACTGAAGCTAGTCAACAGGACCGCAAACAACGCTATGACACTGCTCATCGATCTGTTTACTTCTCCCCTGGTGACGAAGTCTTGATCTGGACACCGGTCCGCGTTCCCGGCCTCTGCGAGAAATTTTTACACCGCTTCCTTGGTCCTTACAAGATTCTCGAGGCGACCTCACCCGTCAATTATCGCGTCACCCCAGTTTGTGGAACTTCGGACCGTCGTGGTCGCGGTACAGAGATTGTACACGTGTCCCGGCTTAAGGCCTTCACTCGCCGTGATCCTGCCTAATCCGCGGCCAGGCGGCCGCTTTTCCCAAGAGGGGGCATTAGTGTGAGCTTTGTTTGAGGGTACAGCCTGCATGCCACCATAGGTAGCAATTGCCCACTATCATCACCACCGGCTTGAGGTGATAACTTCTTCATTTCCTGTACAAACTCATCATCATCGACGAGCCCGCTTCTTCAGAGATCATCATCAGTGCTGGGGCCTGATCGCCATCTTGCGTTCTAGTCGACTCGCCTCCGAATAAAGGAGCTACGAAGCCACGGTCTGGTCGCCTGCTATCTACGGCCTCACAATATATATATATATATATATATATATATATATATATATATATATATATATATATATATATATGACGTCACTGAATAAATTATTCTCTTTTGGCTTGGCTCTTCGACTCGAGCGTACGTCTCCTGCTCCGCCCTTCGGGGCCGTCGCCGAAGCGACACCACACCCATCCGTTGTGATTGCGGTCACTCATAGTTCAGGCATAGTCCACCTTCTTTAACAGTGCCGATCATTGATGCGCAACGTGCTACAAATCGTGTTCGTCACCTTCCCTCTCTCATACTCTACATGCTGTCCCAGTGAACATTTAGGGATTGTGTTCAGCATGACTGCTATGCTAGCTGTGAACGTGCCATGGTCGCTTCTGGCCACTCCGTGGTTTCCTGAACTGCGCAGAAATTAAAAGCGAACATTTCTACAGTGCGTTTTTCGCACTTTTTTTATTTTTAATACGACCTACTGAACTCATTACTACGTGTGGTCACTCCGCGGTGCCTCAACTCTGCTAAAATTGAAGTCGAACATTTATCAAGTGCGTTCAAACATTTCTGCAGTGTGATTTGCCACTTCTTTTATTTTTACCATGAACTACTGAACTCTGTCTCCAGAATTCGTGTCGGTGTTCGGTTTTCTCTCGTTTTCTCATTTGTTTTATAATTCACTTGACGTAGCCTGTTAGGCTATCTGCTGGACAGACCTCGTAAGCATCATTAAACTGCATTCTCTCTCTGTCTCTCTCTCTCTGTCTCTCTCTCTCTGTCTCTCTCTCTCTGTCTCTCTCTCTCTCTCTCTCTCTCTCTCTCTCTCTCTCTCTCTCTCTCTCTATCTATCTACCTATCTATCTATCTATCTCTATCTATCTATCTCTATCTCTATCTCTTTCACACTCTTTCCGGGCGAGTGAGGGGTGCCCTCAGGACTCCCTGGAGGTAGGCCGCTTTCCGTGCCTTATTCACAAGCTGAAGCTGGGTGCAGGAATCGGAGCTGCTCAGCGTCGCCGACCACTGTGAAGGGGTACGGTTGGGATCGGGTGGGAGATATAGGGTGTTCTAGCATGCGCACACTATGTAGTATATATTTTATATGCTTCTGCTGGGATCGGGTGGGAGTTGTAGGGTGTTCGGGCATGTCCACACTATGTGGTATATCTTTTATATACTTTTGCATTGGTTAGGAGGCAGACAGCATTACATTTTCCTCGGCATGCGCTTCATCGGCGGTTTCTTTTGCAGATGGTGGAGTGTATTTTGAACTTCTTGGCAAAAGTAACCGTCCCATGTTTTCTTTTTTCTAGCGGCCTCACGATAACGTCTTTTTTTTTCTGGAACAGGCAGAGCCGACCGAATATTCGCTCGCACTACGCCTCCTAAGCAAGATTAGATTTTCCTGGGAGAGTCACCACTGAGATACCGTTCTGCTTATGTGATTGAGCAAGTTTAAGGAATGTCAGAAAACATGATACCGTTGACGCCTAAAGAGAACTCGTTCTGGTTGTTGCGTTTAAAGGACTAAATTGAATGACTAAATTGCTTATTTAAATTTTGAAGTACCGCGAAGTCCAAGCTCAGGGAACTATAGCTCCCAGATGTTTTTTTTTTTCATTCCAATAAAAATCATATTAAAATAAAGTGCAAAGGTGACCAATTTCCTTCTCCCTTACTCCTACAGAAGTGGAGAAGAGTACAAAAATTCATTTAATATTCGCCGCCTGCAATTTCAGATGAAGATTCTGCTTGAGGGTAGCGCAAATGCAAGTGTACTTCTGTAGACCACTGCACTTCTTCATATCAAGTTTATTTGTCTCTCTTATTTGCCTGCCCAGAACAGTTCTGTGCAGTTCGTGGGCTGTGAGGAACTGCTCTCGCAATAGAAATTCCATGTGCAAAAAATATACGCCGCTGCACTCTAGCTGTTCCGAGCAGTGTTAAATGACGAATAAATTAGGTAGACATTATGGTTGTCTCCTTTACACGGGTGCCGCCGATTTGTGTTGCAAACTTGCCACTACAAATGACCCCTCCAACGGACAAACGGCACCGCGTAGACAAGTGTAGGCGTGTGTTGTGCATCCCTGTTTATATCTTCGTAGTACGGCCCATTTGCAAGTGCAGGAATCCTCAAAGCTCAGCTTTACGGTGTCTATTATTGTCACACCACTGGTGCGCCGTGTAGGCCGCACTAAAGTCGTCGCGTGCTTGTTATGGCGGCGGTGCTGGATAGAAACGCGTTTCGTGACTATGTAGCGCTTAAATTGTTTAGCTTGATATCACAACTTTCGTTGTTAGCAGGCCCCATTTCTGGGGGCATTTCTTGAGTCGACGTATAAAAGCTTCTGCGTTAATAGTGCGTTCCGAACGTCAGTGAGCCTGGTTAGTCAGTTCGAGCGGAGACATTCCTACCCACTAGCTATTCGCACAACAAAAAATGGTTGCGGCTTAGCTCAGCTAACTTTGGATAGGCAAAGCAAAAGCTTGGCTTAGTCTGGTTGAGTCTTGGCTTGGCTTGGTTAACCTTTGATGTAGCTGTATTGCCGACCACGGCTCAAGGTCTTTCAGTCTCGTGCAATGCACACAGAAGGAGGCCCGGCCTCACTTTCATTCTCGGCGAACACGGCGTTCCTGTTTCACGGCGAAAGCGGCGCGAAATGAGTCACATAACCCGAGACGACCAAGCGGCGCATGCGTGGAAAAGGTGGTTTTGGTCAGAGGCGTTGTGCGCAGTGCTTACAGCGGGCCCAGCGAATCACGTGATGCGCGGCGAGGGGTGTGTCGCCGGGGGTGTATCTCCGGGCAAAAGTTCACCTTGCGCATCCTTCGCGAAATCGCGGGACAACATCGAAAATAGGAAAACTGTGCTTTAAAAATATGTATGGTGCCTTCTAAGGTGCTATGGCCCGTTGACATAAAATATTGCCATTCTACTCGCGCGAAAGCTAAACATGATCTATAAGGCGCCCGGAAGCGGAAAGCGGTTTAGTCGTACGATATCTGGAGAACTTTGTTGGGCACAAAAATCTCGTATACACGGCAGATCGCACTTTGCGGCTGAAGAACAAACAAAGCACAACCACTCAAGAAAGGATTCAAACCCTAGGCTTTGTGCCCATCAGCACAGCATCATTTCTATATACGACGGTGGGTAATTTGTGGCGGTTCACCCAATAAGAAGGTGCACGATAGTGGCTCAGTAATACGCATCACATGTGCTTGCTTGGCCGTGGTTTTCTTGGTATTTATATTAATGCTTAATCATTTTCTAGCCCACAACCGAGCCAATTCTGCATCCGCTAAGCTTTTTTGAGGACGATGCCCCGTCACGGAGTGTGATTTCCGCTGGCGGCGTGTATACGACGTTCACCAGAGATTTACCTGACGTTTCACGCATCGGAGTACGCGAAGGTTCATCGGCGACGCGTAGCGCTTCGCAAGAACACTGACATCGACAAGTGGATTATCACAAGTACAGGTGCAATTCAGTGTTGCTAATTTTGTGGTGCTAAGTGGTGCTAAAATACTGCTCAGGTTAAATTTAAAAAATAACGTGTCCAATTACGAATTTACGCTATATTCTTAGATGATTATGCTTCCCTAAAATGTTTCAAGTTATAATAGCACGAGCTCGAGTTCCTTCTGCACAAACGCCGTTTGCGGCGAGATGTGGCGTCCCAAATGATGTCTACGGAGATTTAAAATGTCCAAAATGTAGGCTTCGAATTACAAGAAAATCAGTCCCGGTACTAAACAACTGAATTCCGCAGCTTTTGTTAAGCTAAGTGCTTCTTATTACCTTATGAAGTGGGAGAGGGAGCAAAGATGAAATGACACTGAGGGTGACGTGTTCTCGGCTACATACGAATGCAAAACAAAACGTATTGCTCTCCCGGCGATAGCCAATTAACTCTACGTCAGAAAACAATTGTGGGACTATTACGATACCCCCTGATGCGAAATTTGAGCACATCGCGAACTGCAGT
This sequence comes from Haemaphysalis longicornis, assembly GCF_048455015.1. Lineage (NCBI taxonomy): Eukaryota > Metazoa > Arthropoda > Arachnida > Ixodida > Ixodidae > Haemaphysalis > Haemaphysalis longicornis. The sequence goes on from NW_027526335.1 coordinate 115,353,647, forward strand.
CTTTTCAGTCACGACGCATAGCTGCTGCGTCTCAGAAAGTGATCGCGTGATTAGCGAACGCACGACGGCGCGCGCTACTGTGGCGTTATGTCGCAGCGCTTCGCCACTGCGAGCATGTTGTAAATTGTGTTTGAACCTCCAGCGAAAATGTCACGTTTTAAAAGGAAAGTGTTTTATTCACGGATACACAAAGATTTCAATGACGTCATACCATCACGGAACTGACGCCAGTTCAACGAAGCAAGCGGCTTGTAAAGGGTGCACCCCTGAGCGCAGGTTCTTCGTGCGGGGAAGCAACCTTTAGTTCTAAACAGTAAGTTATACTTAGGCTTCTTTGTTTTCGGGTTTTATATTTTAACACGAAAGTGTTTTATGCCGCTACACACCAAGATTTGACTGACGTCATATCTGTCACGGAAATGATGCCACTTCCCCTTTGCCGAAGCGACCCGCCAGCAGGACGTCGTTCACCAAGCACACCCACAAGACATTCACCGACTCGCAAATTACGCTCAGCCACAGATTTCGCTGCACATTTCACTTTCACGTTTTACCGATTCTTATGACACAGGAATCAACCACAGTTTTTTCGGATGAGCCAGCAATGAACAGGACGATGAAGGACCGATGTGCATGCAGCACGCTGCGCGCGCTCGGCTACTGCGCTTTTTCTGAACTTGAAAATATGAACAAGTCGCTTGCTATCGTGGATGCCTGGTTTTGCGTGTGCTTTCTCGGGCACCGAGGAACCCTTTCGAGCAGCAGCGATGGAGGTCGTTGTCGACGGTGAAGAGATTCCCCCCGAAGACTTCGCAAGCGAGGAATGGGCCGAAATTCGGCGCAAGCAGCGAGCACTGACCTTAAAGAGGACCTCAACCCCCCGGAAGTCCCAACACGGCGCCCGAGGTGGTTTCACCGAATTCCCGCAAAAAGCCGGCCGCCACCTCGAGGTCCACCAATGGAGCGCTTGCCGGAGACCGACATCAAAATCGTGCTCCGACTGCGAGGAGGCCTCACCCTAAGGTCGGTAGCGCCTGCAACTATCGCCAACACCATTCATTTCTAAATTAGCACCAGTCCCCCTGAGTCCACGAGACCAAGTTCGTGTGAACCAAAATTCAAACTACATTCTGATCAGCACCTCCGACGATATGCGAGCCCGCAAATTCGTAAGCATCACATCCCTTGTTATCAACAACAAGCAATACGCCGTCTCTACGCCCGTCTCGGCATCGCCAACACGGTGCTGGGAATTATTTTCAAAATTCCCGAAGACAATACTCCGAAAGAAATAACTCGTAATGTGGTCTACTTCAACCCAGACCTGCCCATCCTGTCGGTCAGGCGACTCGGAAACACTGACGCAGCTCAGATCCTCTTCGACGGATACAAGGTTCCGTTTTGGATTCGATACGGCCTCACCACGTACCGCTGCACGCCGTTCCGACACAAGACGGAAGCTTGTACGCAGTGCTGGCAGTGACGTCACAGGCCTGACGTCTGCCCGAAGCCAACGACCAGGTGCCCCAAATGCGGCATTGCCAATCCCAGTGAGGGACATCTACGCAAGCCAAAGTGCATCGTGTGCGGAGGAGCCCTCCTCACGGGATCCACAGCATTCCCGTACCGCTTCAAGCCACGTTGGCCCCTACGTCCGCCGCCAGAAACAATGAAGGGCGGAGAGGAGAAAGGAGGAACTCGGCCAAGCACTTAAAACCACTAAGAGTGGCCCGCCCTGCCAGTACGCGGCTCTCCCACGACCCAGACCCCAGCAAGAGGAAGAGCACCGTCGAGGTCGCAGTCGAAGCACAAGTCGAGATCCCCATCGGCCAGACGCGCCAAAGCCAACGCCACGAGGTGAGCCACCCCCACGATTACGTCACAGAAAACTTCGGATAACGGAAAATCGGTAAGCTTCGATGGCGGAGCCTCCCAACCCTGCGCCTCGTATCCACCCCCTCAAACCTCTGTCAAAGAACTACTAGCTAACATTAGAGCGGAAATGGCTGCCCTTAGGAGAGAAAACAATGATCTAAAGCAAGAACTTAAACTCCGTAGTTAAAACGCAGCAAGCTCGCAGAGAAATTCTACAGACCGAAAATCTACCTCCCCCGCACCCAAAAAGCGAACGATTGCGGTGGCCTCCGTACAAAGCCCCAACCCCGTAGAAGAATCCCCTCAACAACAAGAACTAGAACGTAAAATAGTCGCTCTCGGGAGAAGCAATGGTGCCCTGCACGAAAATAGCAACACCATGCAGAACAGCACTTCGATCGCAAATGAAACTGTACAGATCAGAACTACATACCTTCATGCAAGATATAATGAACCGGCTGGGTATTGCTTCCAATATCATTCCCCAACCTGAAACACATAATGGTTTACAGCAACAATAGCAAGGACAACCATATTAACGTCTGGCAGTGGAATTGCCGTGCGTACAAACGCAAAAAAAAAACATACTTTAAAAATGTACCTTCAAAGCATAGATTCTCCCCCGGAAATTATTGCGCTGCAAGAGACAAATGCCGTTGTGAAATTACCCGGTTATAAGGCTTTTCAAAGTGCGACGGACCTCAAAACGGCGGTCTTTGTACAGAGACATATACCGGCCTATAGGAGCCAATTTCAGAGCATTGCAACTCCCCATGACCTAATTACTATCCTACCACGTAAAAGGGGAGCGCAAAGACTGTATATACTGAACGTCTATAGCGCCCCTAAATCTAAAGCTGACCGATTCAATCAACTATTCTCGCTCGCGAGGAAGGAGGTGGACCCCCACGCTCTGCTCATACTTAGCGACTTCAATGCTCCTCATGCGGCCTGGGGATACCCCAAATGCGAGCCAAAGGGCAGATACCTCTGGGAACGAATACAGACACACCATTTGACGCTGGGAACAGACACCCATACCCCTACACGCATCGTAAACAGCGCACAACGCGACACTTCCCCGGATCTCACCCTTTCCCTACACATAAACAGAATAAGATGGGGTGTCACTGAACAAACGCTTGGCAGTGACCACATAATAATTGAGATTGTCATGACACCAAATCACAAACTCAATCCAAACCTCAGACAGCAAACTCTGACCGACTAGGATGAGTTCAGGGCGCTTCGACAAATCACCACTAAACATGGTGACGAACGCGGAAGTCCGGAGTGTATTAACGACATAAACGCATGAACGCAACAATTACTTGCAGACATAAAATCAGCCACTAAAGACCTAGACCCTGAAATCCCTATTGATATGGTAGACTCTCGTCTCAACCACCTTTGGGAGGCATACCGAGGGGCCCAAAAACGATGGGGTAGAAACAAGGGCAACCGGAAACTGCGGCTGAAACTGGCCAGACTGGAAACGAGATTGTAACGCACGCGATCACTCTCTCGCGCAACCAGTGGAGCCAGATTTGCGACGAGGTGAAAGGAAACCTTCGAATGAAGAAGACATGGCAGCTGCTTAGACAGCTTCTCGATCCAGATCAGAACAAGACAGAACAGAAACACCGCATATCTAAAGTCCTCCACGCATACCCAGGCTCCGACGACGAACTCACGGCACAAATCCGAGACATGTACCTCCCAATAGGACCCAAGATTACGCTGCCCCCGTACAGTGGGCATCCTAATCCTGAATTCGATAGAGACATAACCGAGGCAGAGTCCCGACTGGCAATTCGCAAACTTAGGTCTAACTCGGCGCCTGGTCCTGACCAGATGTCGAATTGGGCACTAAGAAACCTCGACGACTTATCAATTACCGCAATAACAGCTTTTCTCAACACATGTTGGAGAACAGGGTAAATACCGGAACCATGGAAACATGCCAAGGTTATCCTCATTCCTAAGCCAAACAAACCACTCACGATCGAACACCTACGCCCCATTTCCCTCACGTCATGCTTAGCAAAACTCGTGGAGCACGTACTCCTATCCCGTCTCACAAATACATGAACGACACTGAACAATTCCCCACAGTATGATTGGCTTCAGAACTGGTCTGTCAACTCAAGATGTACTTATACAATTATCAGAGCAAATAATCAAACCCCCCAGTGGCCTAGACACGGCGGCGATACTGGCCCTGAACCTGACCAAAGCACTTGACAACGTTGCGCACGAGGCCATAATGTCGGGTCTAACATCGGTCAATCCGGGCGAAAGAATGTACAATTACGTTAAGGACTTCTTGTGGAACCGGACAGCCGCCATACATCTCGTCAGTCTTGTCTCAGACACAATCTTTCTAGGCAGTCGAGGCACTCCACAAGGAGCCGTCCTGTCGCCATTACTTTTGAATCTGGCAATTATAAATATTTCCCTAAAATTAGCACAGATTCCTCACCTCTACCATAGCCTCTACGCAGCCGACATCACCCTCTGGATAACCCGGGGGAGTGATGGCCATATCGAAAAAACGCTTCAAAGAGGCGTAGAAGTGGTGGGGGAGGAGGCGAGGAAAGCGGGCTTGACCTGCTCCCCTGTCAAGTCTGAGCTACTATGTATTCCCCTGAGCCACAAAAAACAACTCAGATCCAACTTCAAAGTTCACATCGAAGGGAGAGAGAATCTAGAAGTCACCTCCTTCAAAGTCTACAATCATCCAAACTTAATCACACCTTTCTCAAGACGATGGAACTGCATGTAAAGCAAACTACTAGTCTGCTGAAGAAAGTCAACAGTAAGCACTCAGGCCTGACCGAGCCGGATAGGGTCCTCATCCTCCAAGCCTTCATCGTGAGCTGAACAGTTTATTCCATTCCATACATCAAGCTGACAACGGAAGAAACAGGCAAAATAGACGCCCTCCTTAGACGCGCCTACAAGGTGGCGCTACGCCTCCCCTCTCCCCCCCCCCCCCCCCGGCACCTCAACTGCCAGACTAGAAGGGTTGGACCTTTATAGTGAGGTCGGTGAAATTGTCGAAGCGCACCTGATGGGACAATACCAACGCCTCACTCGCAGCCCCACGGGAAGGCGGATCCTACCAAACCTAAGAATAGGATACCACAACCTGTATCAGGATGCAACAACTATTGCCCATAATATCCACGCTAACAACATAGCCAAACCACTCCCCCGCAACATGAATCCCACATACTACACTGATCGGAGGGAACAACGAGCCCGCGCCTTCCACAAGAAGTACAAAAACGACCCACTGGTAGTGTACGTAGATGCAGCGGAATACAGGCACCACGAGGCCTTCACCGCAGTCGCTGTTTGCAATTACCCCAAAATCAACACCATTGACTCCATTACAGTCCGGATGCCCATCCCAGAACCGGCGGAAGAGGCGGCGATAGCGCTGGCCCTTTCACTCAACCCTACCCCCGCAACAATCATTACAGATTCCCAAACCGCTCTCCAAAATTTTGCCGCTGGACGCATATCCCCGACGGCGCTCAAACGTTTGCTCTGGAACCCCCCTCAATCCCATGTACAACTTATCTGGACCCCCGCGCATTCTGGGCTCGAGGGGAACGAGGCGGCCCATGACCTAGCCCGAGGACTTACCATCCGGGCTGGGCCGAGCCCGTATCCCTACCACGGAGCCAGGTCCGCGCGGCACCGTCTGATCGGTTTTCATGATATTACCCCCTACTACCTCCTCTCCCGCCGGATCTGTCCTCGGGCGTACAAATCCCTGACATTAGAGCAAAGCCCCGTCTGGCGCCAACTCCAGACGGGAGTCTTTTCCAATCCGGCCACCATAACCAATATCCACCCCAAACTTTATCCAACCTCGGCGTGCCCCTTATGGGCACCAACCTGGCCCACATCATGTGAGCATGCCCCCAGGACCCTTTCCCCGAAATCCGCTCTGAGGATAGGTGAGAGGCCTCGCTTCGCAGCCCCGACCCGGATCTACAGGTACGCCTGGTCAAGCTGGCGGTAGAGGTCGCCGAAAGGCACCGGCCTACGGTCACCACGAGCTCGCCCACCTAACTCAAGGAGAAGACGTCCTGTTGGGGTGGACGTTCAGCCCTTACCTGCCGCCAACATAAGGACTGCAATTCTCCTTGGTCGCTTCCTCAGTCAATAAAGTGCTCTCTCTCTCTCTCTCTCTCTCTCTCTCTCTCTCTCTCTCTCTCTCTCTCTCTCTCTCTCTCTCTCTCTCTCTCTCTCTCTCTCTCTCTCTCTCTCTCTCTCTCTCTCTCTCGGGCGCCACTCGACAGACTTCAAGGCGCGGTGTTCCTACACAGGTCCAGCGCGGAGACGGCATACTGCTTTCCTCCTCAAACTTTCGCCATACTATCGTCCTCCGCTCCAGCTCGCCCTATCTCGTCTACTTTCGGTGTCCTCTGCGTTCGCTCTGTTTCATCGAGGGACGACGGTGCCGCGAGACCACATGAGCGGACGCTGAAGAGCTTGAGCTCTAAAAAGAAACTACATGGCCCCAATACACTGAAACATATCCATGAGCACACTTTTACATACGTGATACAAACAAGTGAATACGAGCCGACATGTTTTGCAATGCCCAGTGTGAGTTGATAAGCGTGTGTGTGGCAGTGTACACATACGACATACTTAAATAAATTAAAGCATATTTAATCAGACAAGAAAAATGATTGGTTGTCATGGTGACATTGCTAGAATTCCCAGCGGTCTTTGACGGACCGCTCTTTAGAAGAAACTAATGTTAATATCCAATTTCGGGATAATTTATGAAGTGTAGCAGCTGTAGTGGTTTTTAATGTTGAGCACCGAAAGCCACATCAAATGCTCAGATCTGTGGCAAACTCGAGCAAGGCATTTTTTTACTTTAGTTTTATGTTCCGTATAGCCCTCAGTGAGTCCGTAACATCGCCCTCAAGTACGAGCCAGAACTGTAAGGTGAACTCGAAGACTCTCCCTTCTGTGCGTTTCGTCAGGGTGCATGCGTTTGAGTAGGGACGACCGCTGCTGGGGACTTCGTTGCATTGAGGCAGTCATACAGATCTTGGAACATCACGCTTAGTCCTCCCCCTATCGAACTTTCTCTGTGGCTCACAGCAGCTCTATACATTCAAAGCCTCCATGGCGGGCTACCTCGATCAATGCGAATTCTCAGTTTTGCCTGATTGCCGTCCATGAACTTGCCTGCTGAGGGGCAACAAAGCGTTAAGAACCGGAACCCGGACGCTTGCTTCGCGGAACCACACGCAGACTCGGTAGGCAATGCAGTCGGGGCGCACAATAGCTGGGCGGCGACCCGGCGGCACACGACCGGCAGCCTCCAAAGCTGCCATGCCCAGCCGCGCTGGCCGCATGCCTGCGTTAAGAGCCGAGCGTTTTTGTGGCACTTCATGTTTTTGCATTTACTAAGTGAAAACGATTGGTGAAAGTTATGTTTAACTCGTATTTTGCTGCGACTACGTGTTTCCTCCAGCTCTTTGTCGTTAGCAACAACAGGTACAGGGGCGTCAGAAGCAATTGGAGCATAGGAGCTCTGGCTGAACCGACATGGAGCGCCGTGTAGCTGCACTGGCGGTAAACTGAAGCAGTAGAACACGCATGTGTGCCTCCCGACGCCTATAGCCACTCCATACTTCTCAACCAACTTGTTTTAACGCGGCTTCGAGCGTTGTTCGCAGCTTACTGGCCTTGGCGATGGCGCTGACAGCAGACCCACCTAGGAATTTTTGAAAAAAAAATTGCCACCGGATCCCTGCGATTGTGACGTTCCTTCAGCAGCCCGCGTGCGCGGAAAGAGTGTGAGCGACGCTGCCAGATACTGCCTCTGCTATCACCGCCATCGCTACAGACGTTATGCTTCGAATTATTGCTGGAAGCCGCGTTAATATAAGTGGTTTGAGAAATATAGATGGGCCATCACCGTCGGCAGGCGCGCATGCGTGTTCTGCTCATTTGGTTTACCGCCGGAGTAGCCACATGGCGCTCCTATGCGGTTTGGTGACTTTGGTCACAGCTCCCGGGCTCCGGTTACTTCTGACGTCACCTGTGCATTGAACGTGGGTTAAAATATGTTCCATGTAGCGTCATAGACTCTCCAAAACTGTTTCATTCGCTGAGAAACAATGACACCCCCCTTGCTGCTGTTCAAGATAATCAGAAACTACTGCTTTGTCCACGACTGACGTCACAAGCTTATTGCACTTAAGCGGTGCTGCTTAGTAGCAAGGGCGTAGTCGTCGTGAGTAGCACGGGTGGATTCTGTAGGTATTTATGGGGTTCGCTATCATGTTATTAGAATTTAAAAGAACTAGATAGCGTCAAGAGGAGAAACCGAAACTCTTATTTAACCTGCAGCTCTGGCACAGTTTAAATTGAAAACTGTTCGGTTCTTCTTCGTGCAAAGTTTTCCCACACGCAGGCCATTGAAATAGTAAAAAGTAGATAAGCTAGAGCACTACATGCATTTATTTCGTCGTGCATTCTATAAGTCGAAAGTATTATAAGCTAGCCACGCCCAGGTATTTCACGCCAAAAATATAACAGAATGATGCAGTGTTGATAAGAAAGTTGACAAAATACCGCTTTCCTTCTGCACTGATGACATCGAAGCGTCCAGCGGCTGGCTGCTCTGATTTAAGGCATGACACTGATTGCTATACAAAACAGTGTCCGGCGAAGCGAAAAAATACCAGCAGCTTCTTCCTTTTTACTTTGCAGAAGAATTTGCTTCTGACCCGCCGACGTGGCTCAGTGGCTAAGGCATGCTGCTGAGCATGAGTACGCGGGTTCGATTCCCGGCTGCGGCCGGCCGCTTTTCTGATGAAGGTGAACAGCAAAAACACCCGTATGCACGAGATTTCGGCGAGTGTTAAAGATCCCCAGGTGGTCAAAATTAATCCGGAGCCCTCCACTACAGCGCGCCTCATCGCCTGCGTTGCGTCGGCGCGTTAAACCTTACAATCAATTAGAATTCACTCCTAGACATCGAAAAGAAGAATCTGCAGTACGAGTTGACCAACTACTTCCATGTTGCTCAATAAAAGTGAGCTGCTGGCGGAGGGTGCAGATTTTACTCCTTTCTTTATCCTCTTTGGATAATACGTGTTTCACATAATACATTTATTCCCGGTTACCGGGAAAAATATATCAACAATATTTTACTGTAACTCCAATTGAGTTGGAGAAAGCATCTACGTCACATTCTGGACCCTCTAGTGGGCAGTGCTGTGGCGCTGTCTTAGTAGAGGAACGTGCATTGTTGTCCCTCAGAAAAACGGTGCCTTCACGAAACTAGGCGGCACGAACTCTTGTCTCCACACTATTTTAAGGACAAATGCTGAGAACTAAATTCCACAAAAACTTCGTAGTGTGGCCGGTTTGCCGTGCTTTGCGAAATCATGCACTGAGTAACATGAAGCCAGCAGAGCACGAACCTCAGCGACGTAAGTCGGCAGCATTATTATACTCAGCGAGAAGTGACAATGCCACACTCTCCTATCACAAAAGTTCCCCCGCTCAGTACTCCCGTGGTTATAAATCTCAGTTTGCTGTTTTTTTTTTGTGCGTGTAAGGCCATGTTCAGACTACCGGCGCACAAGCCATATCGTGATCTATGGGCGTAAAAAAAAAACACCGTGTCACGTAGCTTGCTTGGCTGAGACGTGAGGTGACGTCGTTCTTTAAAGTCATTACGACAGTTGCGGCAACAGTCTGAACCAGGCCTAACGTTATTATAATAAAGAGGACGCAAGCCACAACGAAACAAAGATACAAGTAATGTCTAATTACCATATCTGCGGCCATATTACGCAGTTATGTCTTGCCGCCTGTGCTACACGGCAGCTTACCTAAGCCTTGATAGCTATTTTGCAACATACTTGTACCATGGACCGCGCTTTTATATTTTATGGGCTGAGACCTTCATCACGGTAGATATGCATGCAAGGAGGTACAAAATAAAGCCTTACCACCGCATTAGTGGCCTGAAAAATTCCTACAAAATATACTTGACATTGTTTTGGCGCTTTTTGGCCTTGGATGCTCTTGCACGATAAACACGCGCATACCACACAACACCTGACACTGACGGTAAAACTAAAGATCGCATAATCATTGACACCGTTTACAAATGCAGCAATAACACTAGCCATGTTCAATCATAGCGTACATCAACGTCTGAACGCGCCGGGCAGAATCCCGTGTACGACTCGAGGGAACTGCGCTCACGAGGCCCCATAAAGAAAAAAAAATTCATGGAGCGATCATTGGAGGGTTAGGGCGAGAAGGGATCGCATTTCACCCCAGCCACATTTTTAAAGACGATTTGAACCCAGAAATTTTGGTCTGTCTGTATGTCTGTCTGTCTGTCTGTCCGCTGAATTCCAATTGGAACCGTCTGACGCCCATCCTGAGTTTTCAGGCATATTTTAGGAGTCAGACATCTAAGGATTAGAACAAAAACCTCGCTGTCCCCATTCCCACCCACTTTCCCATAACCCATTCCTCATTACCACCACCCGCATCCCTCATCCCAACCTTTCCTGCTACCGTCCCAGGGGAGATCAGGGGAGTCTCCCCGGGCCCGCTCTCCTGGCTGTGGTGTCGCTGTGTAGCATTTTTCCCTTTTATTTTCCACTTCGGTGGGTATTTCCTTCTCTTCAAAACTCTAGTTGACCTCGGTCCAGTTTGTTTATTTTTAATTGGCGTCACCCGTGATACGTATGTGGTACGGGTTGGGCTTTTATTTTATATTATAGTCCTTTAGCTTTATGTCTGTCCGTCTGTCTGTCTGTGACTCGATTCAGCCACCCGGCCAAAGTAAAACAATGCTTTCGCAATATTCTTATATAGTCGCAGCTAAATCTTCCCGTCCTAGACCGGTGTAATGTTCATACTTGTCAACATCGTTGAAGAAGAACAAGACATTACGCAAATATAAGACAACAAGTAAATACAGAAGTGACATTTGCAGCGTTTCTTTATAAAAAAATCATACATGCTTTATTTTTGCGAAATTAAATACTTCATCAACTGCAGAAAAAAAAAATTCACTCCGCCGTCGCCTGCTGTCGCCCGCGCCACTATAGCTTCTGGCGCCGTTTTAAAAAAACAATCGGCAACAGTTACGAAAAGTTCCACTAGATAGGTTCCACGTTCTGCTTGCAACGCAAGTGGAGTAGAGAAAAGCGGTTTTATAAACGTTGAAGTAGGGCACCTTGATTAACGCGCGTCTTCGCCGTACGACAGCGTTGGTATCGAGACACCAGGTTTGGAGCAGCGGAACGTGGTAAATTTAAAAGGCTTTAAGCAAACTAATGGCGTCTTTACCTTGCGAGGAGCGCGACGCAATAGGAACAACATGAGAGGTGAGCGGGAAAGCAAAGGGAGGCATTTACTTGGCAAAAAACGATAAAGACTATCGTCTTTTGTCGACATTTGCAACGAAAGGAGCAGATACGTGGCCAATTTTTTAAAAAAGGCTAACGCATTTGCGCAAACGTTTCTGTATCCTTATGTCCTGGGGATCACAATACCGAATTGAATTTTTCATTAAACAGTCGTGAAGTGGTCTTCATCGGAGGTGCTCACCAGCTGCCATTAAAACCACCATGCACAGGACCCCGAGGAGCGTGGCAAAGACCAGGTAGTAGGCGAAAGGCCGGGGAAACAGGATCCGTGACCGAGACCCCGCTGAAGGATGTGGTTGCCCGAAGGGGCCCCCCGCCTCGGGATCGGTCCCTGCCGACATGGACGCCCGGCTAGATGGTTTGCTGGTGTTCTGATGCACAGACAATGATAATGATGACACCCTGGATGTTCGTGGCTCGTTTTTGGATCGATGTTTTTGGGATTGGCCAGGGTTAAATCATTGACTGCGTTCCGATTGAAGCCTAAAGGGTGGATTTATTTTCAAAAAAAAAAGTCGTGAAATGAAAGTTCAGTGTAATAAGTAAATAAGTAAGTTTACCCAAACCAGAATTACCCAATAATCATAGATTCCTTGACAATTCAAGTGACCTGTTGCGGAAACATAAGCTTGGACAATATTGCGAATATCCCTTCTTGCGTAACGCGAATTTGCTGCCCCGCAACATGAGTGAGATGGAAAGGATAACTCCATACGCTCGATCGGCTCCCTCAAAAACACCTTTCTGGCTGCTGAGACCTCAAATGTTCCTCATGCTTTCTTTTCGGGGCAAAGCACTTTAGGGGCTCGGGCTGTGGGCGTCTCCTGTCATTGTCGTCGTTTCATATATTCACGGTATTGGAACACCGGGACACAACCGCCGCGGTGGCTCAGTGGCTAAGGCGTTGCGCTGCTGAGCAACAGGTCGCAGGTTCGATTCCCGGCCGCGGCGGCCGCTTTTCTGATGGAGGCGAAAAGCAAAAACGTCTGTGTGTACAAGATTTCGGCGCACGTTAAAGATTCCCAGGTGGTCAAAATTAATCCGGAGCCCTCCACTACGGCGCGCCTCATCGCCTGCGTTGCGTCGGCGCGTTAAACCAATCAATCAATCAATCGTAACACCGGGACACTCGTTTTTAAACGCCTCGCGCTAGAACGCTTCGTACTTGAAAGACCCGAGACTTTTTCAGCAAAGCTTTATACCTCTACCTGACCACGGCACGATCTACGACTTTTTTTTTTAACTGCGACAGTATGCCTTTTAGCATAGGTTTGTACAGGTACAAGTATGCACCCGTTTCCCGGAGGAAGTCCAGAACACAGCGGTGGTGGGGCCCCCACAGCTATCGCTGAAGATCGGGGGGTCTCCCCGGATGCAGGCCTGTGCCGCGAAGGTGTCGGGATCTCGCTGCACTCAGCGAAGGGCACGTCCATAGCAGGTGGGGGGTGTCGGCGTCTTCGGCAGGATCCGTGCAGAAGAGGCAGGTCGTGGAAAACGGGGCATGGTATTGCGGTGGCCACGCCCGGGTTACCGCAGGAGAAAGGGCCACCCCAACTCGTAGTCTACGCAGCAGGACCTCCTCCCAGCGAGCGAGCCCACTGGGAAGGTCTGTTCCACACGGTGGGATGAGAGCACGTGTGGCGCGACGAGGATCTTCCTTTAGTTGGACAAATTGGTCATGTGGGTCAGTTGTCAGCAAGGGCAGTGGCCGTGGAACCGACGTAACGTGACAGAAACTATCCGCCGCAATATGAGCGGTGATAGTATTACGCCGTATCACGACAGTCGGAGAGGGCAGGGCCACGTGTCCAGAAGGGCATGAATGTCTCTTGAGACAGACGAGCTGGAGGCTACACGTCGCAAATCCCTTATGGCCGCCGTTGAGTCCGTGTACATTTGTGCCCTAAAACTTCCAGGAGCTTCAATAAGTGCCGGTAGTAGAGCTTGCAGTCCGTCCAGGATGGCTGTAAGCTCCGCGAGCATAGAAGGCGAGGTGCGGAGTGTTTCATAAGCACTGTTTTGGTTTGGTTCTGGTAAGGCGGGTAGAGAACGGCCCATGTAGATCGCCAACGCCGCTGCCTCCGGAACAAAATTTAGTTTGTTCTGGCGTCCGGAGCGGCGTTGATGTACAAGCTCATCCAGGGTGTTAAGTTGAGCTTCGGCCTGAAGAGTTGGTATAGGCTTTATTTGAGGGAGGAGGTGATCGTCCGCATTGCAGCTCTATTAATTGCTTCAAGTCGGGCCCACTCCGCTTGGGTCATATGCTGGAATTGAGCCTGGTAGACAAGTCGAGGCTGAAGTATTGACCGCACCAAGAGTGGGGCCATTTTGAAGCAGGAGCCTCCAGACTTTTGTGAAATGCGTCGTATAAGGTGTAGCATTTGACCTGCTTGTTGGCGGGCAGATCGAAGCCACAAGGCAGCTGACCCTGACGATGAAATCTCCAATCCCAGCACGCGAAGAGAGGTGGCAGTGCGCAAAGGCTGGCCGGAGAGTTGTAGCGAGATCGGTGACATCTCCAGTCTACGACGGCCCCAAGCATTGGCCACGGCCAGAATGACTGTCTTTTCAGCTCAAAGCGAGAGACCAGCGTATTCACACCATTTCTGTGTGTCCGTTAAAGCTTGTTGCAGGCTGGCGGCTTGCCGAGACAGGTCTGGGTGGACAGTCCATACTGTAATATCGTCCGCGTACACAAGAAGGTGTAGGTCTGATATGGAGCCAAGATGCCAGGCAAGCGGCAGCATAACTACATTAAAGAGGAAGGGTGAAATCACCGACCCCTGAGGCACTCCACGGACGGCCGTAAAATGGCTATAACTAGTTCCACCAATCCGTACGGAAAATGATCTTTTAGTCAAGAAGGTCCGAATGAAAGAGCGGACCTTTTCCGGGACAAGTAGGCTTTGGAGAACTTCCAAGATAGCGCTGTGGCTGACGTTGTCATATGCCTTGTGAACGTCCATGGCAAGCAACGTCCGCACTTTGTGGGATCGGCCGCCAAGTAGCACCATTGATGATAAGTGCTCAAGTCCATCCTCTGTCCCCAGACGAGGTCTGAACCCAATCTGTGCCGGGTGGTACCACTGGTAAGTGTCCATCCACCACTGAAGTCACGTAGCCAGCATTCGCTCCAACAGTTTCCACAAGGTGCGCATTAATGCGATTGGGCGCAAATTGGGGAGATTCTCGGGTGGTTTTCCTGACTTCGGTATAGCGACGATATCTGCCCGGAGCCATGACTCTGGTATTTGACCCGAGAGCCACACATCATTGATGGAGTCGAGGAGACGGCTCAGGGCTGGATCGTCGAGGTTTTTTAGACCTCGTACGCAACGCCGTCTGGGCCGGGAGATGGCTGAAGTTTCACCTGGTCTATCGTAGCCAGGAACTCTGCCATAGTGAAAGCTGATTGTAGTCCATGGACTGCATCATCAGACGGAGAGGCACCGACGTGGCGCGGTAGAGGAAACGGGCACGGGTTGCTAGCCGGGAGGATGTCAAATGCAGGGTACAAGGCGCGAACCACATCGAAGGCAAATTGGTCCGGGTTCTTGCCTGATGCCAGGCACGCACTCGCTGCTGCATCCGGAGTGCGGCCGCCTGATTCCATTGCCCAAAAAGTGCGCCAAATAGACGATGTGGTGGACTAAGGGCCGAGTGACTCGCACCAGCTAAGCCATCGTTGCCGTGAAAGACGCTTCTCATGTCATCTGGCCGCAGCGGTCAAGCGTTGCAAACGCATTCGAGTCGTTGCACACGAGGGATCTCGCGAGGCAGCCACTTCAGCCTGTTTGCGCTGGGCCCACAGCTGCAAAAGTCGAAGGTCAGGCTTTGGCCGGGACTCCTCTACCCACGTCCTCCGCCTGGCACTGCTCAGAGCTTCTTTAATCACAGTAGTGGGGTCTATACTGGGGGCCGTCATGGTTGCATTGATGTTGCACCGGAACTCATCCCAGTTTACTTGAGTGCAGCTTCGCCGAAGCCGACGCGTCGAGTTCGGGGCAATGCCAAGCCTGATAGGGTGATGATCACTACCCCAGTAGTCAGCCTCTCGCTGACAAGATACCACTGCACTCCCAAGCCACCAGGTTAAGTCGGGTGAGTAGGGCGGCATCCGGGGATGAGTGCATCGACGCGTAGGGCATACTATATCTTTTAGTTGTGCGAATTGAGCATCGTTGAACTGCTCAAGTAACATGCGTCCACGTTCACTTGAGGTAGGGTATCCCCAATGGCAATGGGGCGCATTGAAGTCGCCAGTTACAAGTATGGGACAGCCAGCGTTCGAACGGCGCAGAGATATTAGCCAGCCCAATCGTAGCCGGGGCGCACGTCCGCTGTGAGGCCGCACATAACACGATACAAGAATTATTGCGCACCTGGGCAGTTGCACCTTTACCGCAACCACTTCTTCCCGAGCCGTGCACCATGCTTCTAGTGGAATCGAAGTTTGTGGATACGCCGTGTGCACATACATTGCGGCTTTGCCTGGTGTGGACGTGGTGGAGCCACAACGCCCATCAGGTATGGAAGGCGTAGCATAGGCTCTAAAATTGGGGAGGCGAAGTGAATCGTTCGTCTCTTGGAGCAGGAACGCCCAAGCTCGAAGTTTGCCTAGGCGAAGACGTTCACGAAGCTGACCAACCTTTGTTGTGAGCCCCCGGCAGTTCCACTGTACAATATATTGTGGGTCAGGCATAGTAAAAGTTGGTCTAGTGAAGTTGGGCTGCTAACACAGACACCAAGTTCTGTAGCTGCTGCATCACAAACTGTAGGAGCTCTTGGTGGGTGAGGATGGAGGGAACTGGCTTTTGCTGATCCAGGCTCGGTGGTGAGAGACGGGGCTGACTGGAGTGGCTTGGTTGTTCTGGCGGCTGACGTTGTGACCGACGAATTAGCCGAGCACGGCGCTGGCTGAGCTTGGTGACCTCGGCTTGCAGCACAGCCAACTGTTGGTCCACCTCCACTAGCTCGTCCGTAACTGGAGATGCGTTCCCAGTTTTGTTGTGCATATTCTGTCGGCGGCTGGAGTGACGGAGCACATCACGGTACGAGGGCTGTGTGTAATCAACAGGCTCTGCAGTTACTTCCTCCATAGCGTCTTCGTTATCCTCTGCCAAACACTCGAAGCGGTTGGACGTGTGGATTCCCTTGGGCTCAGACCGGCGTCGCCACGCTCGTCGTTTAGCAAGCGCAGCTTTGCATTTCGTAGGACATTTTTTGTCCGTAATGTCATGGTCATCGCTACGACACAGACCGCATCGAAACGTGACCTTTGGCGGTGCGGCCGACGGGGTAGCTGGTGGTTCCGATCCAGAGGTAGCCGGTGGCTCTGACGCCGCGGAGGAGCACGAAGTGCTCATGTGCCCCTGACGAAAGCATCGGTAACAGTGCACCACTCCGGCGTAGAACTTGAAAGCACGGCAGCCTCATCAGCACCAGGAGCATTAGGACGGGGGAGAAGCAGCCAAGAAATACATTATGCATATTGACTGGGATTCGCTACGCGATTGCTGCTTGTATATAATATTGATTGATTATGGGATTTAACCCACCGACGCAACGCAGGCGATCAGGCGCGCCGTAGTGGAGGGCTTCGGATTAATTTTGACCACGTGGGGATCTTTAACGTGCGCCAAAATCTCGTACACACGGGCGTTTTTGCTTTTCGCCTCCATCAGAAAAGCGGCAGCTGCGGCCGGGATACGAATCAACGATCTCGTGCTCCGTAGCGCAATGCCTGCTTGTATATAATTAATATACATATTTATGTAGCTGAAACAAAATCGTCTGCCGTCTCTCATTGCTCATTAGCAGTGATTTTGCTGTGGGAAACACCGGCACCCTATGGATGCTTCGTCCCTCCCCAGGCTTCAGGTTAGTGGAGATTGGCCGAGATTTTTTGCTGAACAACGTAGAGTATTGATACACAGACATATTACATCTTCCTTTGGCTTCGGGGGGTCGGCTAAGGACTCGATGGAGGTATGAATTACGATAATTTGGTGGGAAGGACTGGACTCAGCCAGTGCTGCAGTGAGCAGTAGACACAACCAGGCTGATGATGATGATGGCGGTGACGATGATAATGATGATGCACAAGCAGGCACTGCTGTCTTCTACTTCTTCGTTATCAGGGCGATTCCGTCCTCGATAACGTTTATAGGCTGGGCCTCTGCAAAGCATTTGTCCATGTGGCCCGCAGGAGTGGATAGCAGGACTTGGACTTCTCTGTCCCAGATGCACTTTAAACTGCTTACTCATGGAAATGCAAAACGATTCGTATATTATTTCAAGCTATGCTCTCCTCAGCGCTCAATCATAGGTCTGTCGTGATTATCTCATATTCTGAGAAGACAATGTCTTCGCGATCAGACGGATAGATGTCTGTCGTGTAACCTTGGCGTCGCAATAGTTGTCGTAGTGTTCGCCGGGGGTGGTTTAGCAACAGCGAGTACCGGCCTCTTTGCTAAACATGCGGTATTTTAAAGCGAAAGCTTTCTTAGCAGGACTGATGGCGTCCTGTCATAAAACTAATGGGTCTCCCGAAAGATAGGTTGATCGATCGAAAAGGTCTGATGAGATATCTGGACAAAAGACGCGTGCATGAAACCGGGAGTCCAGTGTGTCAAAACGGTTACTTGAAAATCGCGAAAAAAGAATGGTTATAGATAGGACAATACACGCATCGACCATGAAGAAGGAGTGCAATAGTATGCCTTTATCTCATAAACCACGTATCAGTATACATTTAGTTCGTTCTTAGATGCGTTTACTTAGTGCGCGAAAACGTTTTTCCCATGGGTTCACTGTTCGTTTTCGAATTGGGTTTTTGATTGTTTGACGATCGATTGGGCGCACTTTCAGCGAAGGTTCGACTCAATTTTAGCCAAGATCCTGGCGCACGTTTGATGCCGGTTTGATGTCAGGAATATTCGCGCTTCTCTTAGCTTTCGACATGTCTCTCCACACCCATGAATCAAGATGGACCTTCATCCACCCAGTAATAAATTGTCTCACGGACAAGGAATAACAATATGGCAGTGGAACTGCAGAGGTTTCAAGAACAATAATGGCTCACTCTCCCAATACATCTCCTCTTCAACGACGATACCAGCAATTATAGCTCTGCAAAAAACTAATACACCAGTTCGACTTCCAGGATACATAACGTACGAAACAGGCACAGACAAAAGCCTGCACACTTTGGTCAGCAAACGATACGTGGCGATTCAACACCCACTTAAGCAGTCCGAAGAAATTGGCATTCTACTTGAAATAATGCCACAAGTCCACAAGAAGGCCCGCTCGCTATACGTCTTGAATGTGTATTGCAGGCCTAAAAGCTCCCCACTTATTCTTCAGCAAGTAATTGAACAAGCGACACTCAAAGCAGCCAACAACCCGTTTGTCATTACGGGGGATTTCAACGCTGCTCACCCTCTGTGGGGCTACGCATACACCAACCCAAGAGGCACTAGACTACACTCCTTGATAGAATCTCAAGACCTCCCAATTGTCACAGACCACAGTAGGCCTACACGCATTGGCACAAGCGTCACCAGAGACACAGCTCCCGATCTGACTTTTACGAAAAACATTCCTCAAGTTCAATGGATCCACACGGGCGAATATCAAGGCAGCGATCACGCCATTGTATCTACCACTGTAATAGGATCGGACTACAAAGCAGTAATAGGTCGCGCTCGCCTCACAGACTGGACGAAGCTCAGAGAGGAACGGAGCAACCGCTCACCAGCCGAAGAAACCCAAGTCGAAATCTCTTTACACGACTGGATCAAACAACTTCATCAGGATTTCCTTGCACACACCAAAGTAATAAAGACAACCACAGCCACGCCGTGCATCGACTCTCATTTACTGCACATCTGGGAAGCGAGGACTAGTTTGCAGCGGAGATGGAAGCGGCAGAGACATAATCGAAGATTACGAAAACGGATCCCACAGCTAACACAAGACGCTGCGAAGTACGCCAACTCTCTCTGCAGGTAAAGCTGGCTTTCTCTATGCGATGGCCTGCGCGGCACCCTCACCACTGCAAAAACATGGAAGCTCCTCCGCTTCTTGATCAACTCCTCAGCTAGCAAAACAGAGTCCAAACACAACATGGCTAAAATCATACACCAATTTCCTGGAGACATGCAAGACCTGCTCACAGCCCTCAAGAACAGGTATCTCCAGACACACCCAACAGACCCTCTACCACCATATTCAGGAGCACCAAACCCGGCGCTTGACGAAGACATCCAACTGCACGAAGTGACCGCAGCCATACAGACTTTGAGAAGACACACAGCTCCAGGAATGGATCACATATCTAATAGGATGCTTGTTAACCTTGACAACCCGTCGCTCTTGGAGCTCACCAATTACTTCAATAATATCTGGAAGGAAGGAACAATACCTGAAGACTGGAAGATCGCGGAAGTTCGGCTGATCCCGAAACCAGGAAAACCACCCACTATAGAGAACCTCCGGCCCATATCTCTTACTTCGTGCATAGGAAAACTCCTGGAGCAT
This sequence comes from Haemaphysalis longicornis, assembly GCF_048455015.1. NCBI lineage: Eukaryota > Metazoa > Arthropoda > Arachnida > Ixodida > Ixodidae > Haemaphysalis > Haemaphysalis longicornis. Next base: position 115,373,512 of record NW_027526335.1, read on the forward strand.
ATCATCCTCAAAAGACTTCAATCTTTTCTGGAAGACACGGGAAAACTGCCCCCAAAAATGGTGGGTTTCCGACCCCATTTATCAACGCAGGATATACTGCTCCAGCTCAAAGAAGAAGCAATGAGACCCGCAACTGGTAACTCCCCGACGGCTATATTGGCACTGGATTTAAAGGGCGCTTTCGATAATGTAAAACACACGGCAATCCTGGCGAAGCTGAACACCCTGGACTGCGGAATCAAGACCTACCAGTATGTCAAGTCTTTCCTCACAGATCGGAAAGCCATACTCAAAGTAGGGGACCACACCACGTACCCCTTTCCAATAGGATGACGTGGAACTCCTCATGGGGCTGTACTATCTCCCCTCCTCTTTAACATTGCTCTCATAGGACTCCCTGCACTACTTAATTCTATTCAGGGTATAAATCATGGTCTCTACGCGGACGACATTACCATCTGGTCCACCACAGGTTCAGTGGGAGCAATGGAGGAGCGCCTACAGGAAGCAGCGGACGTAGTAAATGGCTACGCAAGGTCATGTGGGCTGAGCTGCGCCCCTCAAAAGTGCGAATTATTGCTCGTGTCTCCAACTAAACAGAAAGCTTCAGGGACACCCACCATCGCCATACACATAGATGGGCACATTATCACCCCTGCTCAAAGCATCAAGATACTGGGCGTCACCTTTCAGGCGGACAAGAAAAATATCATAACAATCAACAAGATCAAGACCATGACGGAGCAAGTCACACACATGCTCAAGGGCATAACAACTAAGGCAAGGGGCATGGGTGAATCCGATGCACTCCGACTCGTACAGGCGTTCGTCATCTCGCTGGTCACTTACGCAATACCCTATGCTCTACTCTCAACAACAAAAGTGAAGAAACTGGACACCATTATACGAAAAGCCTACAAGCAGGCTCTGAGCCAACCAGTCAGCACCTCGACAGACAAACTGCTTCGTCTCGGACTCAACATTACAGCTGATGAACTCATAGAGGCACATCAATCCCACCAGAGGGCAAGATTAGGCACTACATAAACCGGCAGATCCATCCTTTCGAGACTTGGACTATCGATTCCGCTTCAACACCCAACACCCCAAGTCACAGACATCCCGCATGATATCAGGCGCCACATTACACTACCTGTGCTACCACGAAACATGCACCCAGTGCATCACGCCGACCGCAGAGAAGCAAGAGCCCGTGCTATCCCAAAGCGGTATGGAAGCCATCCTGCCGTGGCGTACACGGACGCGGCCCTCTATCCCGGAAGGCGGGCCTCAGTAGCAACAGTTATTATAGGCCAAGAGCACCGCACCAGCGTATCACTGGATCGAGCCAACCCTCTACTCGCCGAGGAAGCGGCCATTGCCTTGGCGCTTACCCAAACTCAGGTTGAGACCGTAATTACTGACTCTCAACAGGCTTGTCGCAACTTTTCCAGCGGGAGAATACACAAAACTGCACTTAAAATACTTCAACAGAAGCCACTAAGAAGACCAGCCAAGATAATCTGGGCGCCTGCGCACATTGGACTCTCAGGGAACGAGATTCTCACAGCTCGAGAATTGACCGGCCGAGCACCTGAAGAAGAAGATCTGCGTCCGCTTCCTCTAGTCTCGTTTCATGAGATTACCGCGCACTATCGGCTACAAAGACAAACGTACGCCCCACCGCACAAACAACTACCCAAGGGTCACGATAGAATACTTCGTGCCTTGCAAACTAATACTTACCCCCACCCTAGCAGAAAGCACTACATAGCCCCCACCCTGTATCCCCGCTTGTGCCGCTTCTGCGGGGGGTTTGGAACACTTTTTCACATGGTCGGCGGCTGTACACAAAGCCCACTTGACCCGCCCAATCCCTTCCACACCTATGAGCTTTGGGAGAGCGCCTTGGCCAGCTCTTCCCTCGACGTCCAGCGCAAGTTGGTGGAGAGGGCAGAAGACGCGGCCCGTGCCAATGGACTCCTAGAATGAGGAGGCCACCCTAAAGACTCTTTAATAAGAAACAATAAGCATGTTTAGTCTCTCTCTCTTAGCTTTCTTTGAGAAACGATGGTAAAGAATTTTGTGTTCCCTTCTATCTCACTGTGAGGCGTATTTTGAAGGTGACCATGTTTCACAGCTCCCGATGAGGTAGACGCTTCCCACTCTATCCAAGTGAAAGCAGGAGTGACATGCACGAAGGTTTCCAGCGGTGCGATTGTATCCACTTATTGCCATTGGTGAGATCATTTTCCGCTTGCGTTGTTTTCTTCTTCCTTCGGTTACTATGGCTGAGGGGCTTGGCCGACCACCGTTGTTAGCCGAATATATACACAATTATCGTGAATGCGTTTCGCTATTTTTGCAATTATTAGGTTCAAATCACTCCTGTAGGTCTCCTGAATTATTGACATCGACGCAGTTATTCTCAGGCAAACGCTAAAGGGCCACATTCTGTGAAAAATAGTCGTCGTTGTTTTGTTATTGTTGTTTAATCAAGAAAATCGATGCTCCTGTAAAGAATAAATAAATTAACAACACATATGTGATCTAATATTAATCTGAACCCGGGTCTCCACGTTAATAGATCGACACGCTATTGCTTTACGTACTGTGTATATTGTAGACCAGACCGCAGATTAGTGCTCAGCTTTGTGTTGTGAAACAGACGACAGAGCTATGTTTTATTTTTAGGTACTGCTAAAAGGGTCGCGATTGTCGTCTTCGGTGGTGCAGAGGTAAAGCCTTGCGTTTTGGCGCTAGCGCCCTGTGTTCGAGTCCCAGGCGTTGTGATATTTTTATACCAAAGTGAATTTTTTGCTCTCAAAAAAACTTACAAAAGGATCGTGACGACGTCAAGCACCGTGACGTCCGTTTTTCTCCGGGATCACTTGTCTTGCTATGCTCCCGTACCCGTCGTGCGGGCCTTTCTGAGAAAGGTCACACGTGCTACACCGGCCCTTATCACGTCAACCGTCAGTTACCTGACGTCACCTATGAAATCAGCCCCATCGTCCCTTCTAATTCACCACATCGACCTTCAACTGACATAGTGCATGTTGCACGCCTCAAGCCCTACCATTCCTACACCACATATCGTGCTTCGTAGCCAGCAGCGGGTCGGTGCTTTTGCGCCTGGGAGCTATGTGACGAGTGGTTTTGCATCTAGGCTATGCGCCTAAATAGCTGGGGCCCGTCCGAAGCTTGTGACGAGTCAAGATAAGGAGAATGGCCATCGTGTGTGGCGCTGCATAACGAAAACATGAGGAAGATTCGAAACGCAGCCTGGTCGAGTATTGCGAGCTTCGGTCTGCCATTGCTTCTGTGGTTTACGAAAATACTCCCGCATTTCAGTCTGCTTCCACGTAACACTAGGCGGAGTGTGCGGGCTCATTCCGATCCTGACCTCAGCGTCGCATTCTCAGCGTCGCATTCTGGGGCACCCCGCCGCGTGCCCCAGCCCGTCACGAGACGAACCGCAGATGTGTCCCCAGTCATTTTTTCCGACATTGCCCCTACAACCGTCGACGCTTCCTGGCGGCTGAAGACATCGCTGTTGTGAGGTCAGGCGTCACAAAGGAGATCATCGACATCTAATCGATTCTCTCTTGCATATTCACATCGTATTGTGTATCCGCATCCCACCCCCCCTCACGCCTCGGCTTCGACCGGGTCGTCGCGCTCGACAGGGGGGGTTGATGTCACGGATCGAGGTGGAAAATCTGCAAGGCGCCATAACCGACCATCAACGACGATGACGACGAGGAACAAGCTGTGTGCGTGGCGCAGCAAGCGTGGGTTCCGTTATGGCCTCTTTGAAAAAATTTTAATAGATCGCTTCATCTTCAACCATGGTTCCTGTCATCTGCTCTGCCGCCACGTAACAATACACACTCGTTATCCTTGGTATTGCAAGCCATACATATCGTGATTAGCAGACATACTATTTGATACTTGTGTAACTAGCACGCTAAAATTTCTTATCTAAGTTGTCTACTACACCTGCCAGCCTTGCATTTCATGGGGCGCCAAACTACTCATTACGACACTTAGCGACCAAGCGCCGGCGAAACAGCGGTTTAACCCTCACAAAACCACGGGGAACCGCAGTGGTGAGGCTTTGAGGGAGTGCAGCTGCGACGCCTCTCCGCCGAGGATCACATGGCGTGACGTCACAGCTGCTACACTTGCGCTTCGGGGGCTGAAGGTCATCTCGATGCGATGACTGCCCTTGTAAGACATGGCTAAGTAGAGCTTGCGCTCTAAAAGCTGCCCCGGGTCCGTACCCGGGGCAGCTTACAGCACATGCCCATGCGAAGGGAATGAACAGGCCAAGGAACTAGACAAGGCTAATCGATTCCGCGATATATTTGTAATATCGTCTAGAGAAACAAAAAAAAAACACCATTGCACCGGCACTTGGCTCGTGTTCTAAGTTCGTAGGTAACGTTCAGTGTTCTACGCAAGTGGTATATGTTAAAAGCCAATGCCTCCCTGCTGATAACGAACATGCCTTAGTGCACTGTTAACTCTGTTCAGAATAGTTTGGTGGGCTACAGAATAGCTTAGTTCACAGAACCGCTATTTCTCAGTCTTAGGGACACTGCAGGCTGTAACAAATTCGAAGACTGCGTCACCTGTGAATATGCACGTGAATGCGCACGTGCTAATTTACAAAAGAACGCTGTAGCCACCTGCAGGTAACTTATATAACTGGAGTGTGAAAAACAACAAGAATTTTGTTTTATACTGAGGTACGTCAATGCAGCCTTAAACGCAGAGGTTAAAACTGACTGAAGTTCCGCTCAAGCTCATTGAATCGGTCCAACCTCAAGCGCACCCACCTCGTACAAATGGAAGAGCGTAACGGTGCTTATGGAGAACGCGATTATGCATTTTCCCAGAGGTTGCCTCGGTGCTGCATACGTGAAACGTTCTCAGGTTTTCACTCACTCCCTACGTTTTTAGAGAAGACCGAGCCAAGGCCTTGCACGGAAGGTTCCCGCTATCTGGCGCCCGACTTCTTTTTATTGCGAGGGAGCAAAATCCTAATTATAGGACTCCGTGAGTTGTTAGGCGTCTTTGGCAAGGCGAGACAGGACCAGTAATTGGCTCGACTTCCCTGAAAAAGTGCGCGCCTAACTTCACCTGTAACGGTAATGAGTTTGCTGCGCCGCAAGAAAATTCCTAGGTGTCTGCCCCGTAGAGCACCCGGCCTTTCCAGCCCCATAGACGCCAGGAAACAGCGTCTGATAAGGAAAAAACTATGTTTACTGAAAGATAAACAGGTAAGCCAAAAACATACTTCTTTCTTTGCCTGCCTCTTCTCGCTGAGGCAAGGTAGCACATACAAAGGAAATATTAGAAGAAATCATCCGCCGGACTGTTCGTCAGCAGATGCCAAGTGTATAATTAATCAGTCACGTAGAGGCGCCCACCTGGAAAGTTTTAAGTCTCGTTTGATAAGACGATACGGATCATTATTTTCGTGTGATAAACACGACTACATGTTATGAGTATAACGACATAACTAGTTCCTAACTCGAGTACCACTAGTTTATTTACGCAAGCTCCAATTACGTGCAGGCATTCTTAGACTTGGCGAATGAGAACGCATGTGCAAGCAGACGCACAGCCAAGCGGGGGAACCGAAACCGCCGATCGATGTGGAATACCAGGCCACTAACCCCAGCGAGTTTAGGCCCCGCAGTGTAGGCCATTTCTGCAGTATGGTTTATTTAGAAAGCGTAAAAGAGCAGCAGTTTCTCTTTCTCACTTTTAGAGCGAAAGCTCTTCTACGCCATGTCTCGCAAGGTCATCGCGTCGAAATGACTCTGAGCCGCTGGAGCGCAAGTGTGGCAGGTGTGACGTCACGCTCGTCATCCGCTGCACAGAAGCTTTCCTTTGAGCTGCCCTAGCTTGGAAGCTTGCCGCTGTGGTACCACGTGACTGGGCTAGGGTTCAACAGCTGCTTCGCCGAAGCATGGGCGCTCAGTCTGGCCATGGATGGCGTGCCGCCACCGGAGCGCAAGTGAGGCAGTTGTGACCTAACGTTCACGAAGCGCTGGGTACACAGTGTTGGAAAAACCAAGCCAAACAGACCTTTCCCCGTGGTGACTAGGTACACAAGTGCTAAAAGACAAACTAGCCGAATGGATACATACACTCTGCGACCTCCCTGAACAAAAAAATAGCTCTTAACGCACAGGTACAGGTAATCGCGTTCCAATTACGTCGACTTTACATTCTTTCAGAAAATGGGCACCCCTCAACATCGTCCATTTAATAAGAGCAAAATGGTGAGAAGAAGAGGAGAACACGAAGGTCATTGCCCTGCAGCTGGCTGGCCTCAGTTTCATGTTACGCTGCGAAACTAACCTTTCCGCTGCTATGTTGAAGTGGAAAGAATGTCTTCTCGTGGCTCTTCCCGGGGTGCTGGGAATTCCCCACGCACAAAGGAGATCACACGCCCTCCTACTCAAGAAACCGGAGCAGGAGTGCTTGCGCCCACCGAATGGCGAGAAGCCATCCAAGCGATTCGCGCCGCGTCAGGATATTGAATCTCGGATGCTTTGCTTCTGCTTCAGAAGAGTGATTAGAACCCGGTCAAGCGCAGCCAACAAGGAGCGAAAATAAGCAGAGAAAAACAGAGAGAAAGTAACAGTCAGTCTGAAATGAGAAAGAAATATGGAAACAGCGTTCCATTACAACGGGCCGGCCGACTATTCGATTACAATAGGTCAGCGCGACGCCGGAAACGAACTAAGAACTATTCAGGGCTACACGGCATCCTCGGGGATGCAGCAACTGCCAAGAACCTTGCCGCATCAAAATGAACAGCGTCATTTTGTAGTTTGGGGAAAATATAAGATGAAAGATTGTCCTGAGAGATTACTATAGGAGACGGAAATTAATATTTAAGTATATAAAGCCCGTGTTTCTTTATTTTATTTCTGCTCCGGAATGATTATCCTCAATCCTCTCGGAATGCTCGTGCGAGGACCTCGAATGATACTGTGTGATCCAGGAATGATCCTGGAATTCTTGAAATCGTCCTGGGGTGCTCCTGCGAGGACGGCCGCTCGGGTCGACCTGACGATAATCAAGCTTCCTTAACGACCCCAAGATACTGTTTCGAATCCAGAAGAAATACAGCTGTAAAGAGCTTAGAAAACAAGTGCGCGACACCGCTGAAAGTGGGAGGCCCTGCTCGTCGACAAGGATCCGGTGACCAAGAGGTATCTGGTGAACCGGGCAAGGACGACAGCCACCGCCATAAACTTCCTGGACTTAGGAGACCGACCACCTCGTATCGCAAGGACCAAGTCCAGGCTAGTTTTTTTCACAAACCAAATGCTTGTTTCATTCAATACTTCTGAATTGAAGCAACTAAACAGAATCCAGACCTCGTGAAACGTTCTTACACCGGAAAATAAACTTAAGAAAGGCAATAAATACAAATGGCTGGCAGCCGTACCAAAGTTTACGAGTGCAAGTAACGTATTATAATGAACGTCGCATACGCCATACTACAGGGAAAAACACACGAAAAACATAACTTTTTTTTTCTAGTGATCAAAGCTATAAGAAAGAAATACTACGTAGAAATAGTATCCAAAGGTAGAGACATGCTTATTCCCACGCACAAAAAGCGGCAACACAGTAGGAGAATGTGCATGCGAAAGGCACTAGTCCCTGTCAGGGACTTCGTGCTTTTCATAAAAGTACGTCTTAATAAACGACATTTAATCTGTTATTAGAAGTCCCTGTGAGTGATTTTTATGCTCTTAGCACCTGTCCACTCAGAATTTTTCTCTTTGTGCTAGTCTTTTTTTCGGTGGTGGTGGTGGTGGTAAACTTTATTCACAACAAAGGTAGAAGAGGAGGGGGTAGAGTCAAGGGTGGAATCCTATTTCCAGGACTCCAGTGGCGAAAGCCCCTAGCTTGGCTCTTTCCAGCAGTTCTCGCTGACTGGAGAGGTCCGAGCTGGACAGGGCCGCTTCCCAGGACTCTATTGATCTATTGTAGTTGGTCTGTTGCCATATGGTCGGGCAGTTCTAGTGTGGAAGAGGTCTGCCTTCGGATGGCATTTATGGCATTCTTCGTTATACTTATCCGGAAACATGAGGACTAATAGTAAATATGCATGAATTATCCCAATATCATCTCACCCAGCTTTCCGCTTTAATTAATGCAGTGGGAGGTTCCGGAAAGAGCCCTTCGTAATGGCAGAAACTCAGCTAAATTTTTAAAAATAACATAACATAACGGAAAAAACTTACGGCTATGCGGAACAATGTGAATAAAATTTAGTCAGTCTAGAGTGTGATAAAATGAGAGTGTTAGGTTGAAAGATTGGGGCCCGAATTTGATTCCGCAACGATATTGGGCAGAAGTCAATCCAGCAAAAATTAATTCAGTCAATACCATTATTTTCTGGTCTGAAATTGGACACTCAACCTTTCAGCAAACCGATAAGCCTGCAAGTAAACATGGTCAATCGCCACATGGGTATGGGTCATGTGGCGTATTTGAGTATGGCCATTGGTTTCTTTGCTGTGTTTTGCTGGAATCAGGTTACCCGCTAAGTACGCTTAGCAACAAGCTGCTGGTATGCCTTATGATATCGGCAAAACATGGCGGGGTTATTCCTGCGACCCGCAAGCCTAATAGCGCTCAGTAAGACTTTTGCAAATAGGTTGTATTGACTGGCGTGGCACGCATGCGGGCGACCATGCGTGTGCGCCGCCAAGCGTCGGTGTTGGTAAGGCGACGCCGCCAAATCACGTGTCACTGGTTACGTCGGGCTTCGCGAGATAGCGTGGTTGTCCGTGCGGGCGCCCCATGAAGCACAGCCCATGACAATAGCATGAGCTGTTTGGTGTGTTATACAGGGCCCCACCGAACGCAAAGTAATACCTCGACGCCAAATACTGTTCCGTGCAGCAACCAATGATCTACCTATCGCTAGACAAGGTTGCAATCGTCGCGCGGCTATAATGTAGAGCGGTAAAAATTTCGGAGCCAACTTACTCGTGCAATTGCGTCTTGATGAACCAAGTAGAACCTGTGCCAGTTAAATCCGATCGCCCCTACAATGTCTCTCACCTGTTCAAGGAGAACAACAGAAATATTGTTGCCGAAAATTTTCCCGTGCGGCAGCCAAACTTAAGGAATTTGTTCAAACAACGCTTGCGATTTGCCTGTGCCGACTGATTAGTGCGAGCACGGCATGGCTGGGGAGGCGGCCTTGCATGCCCTATATGCAACGCTTCCATGGTACCTAAATCGGCATACGCGTGAAACATTTCTTCAAAACCATTATTTGGTTTTTGTGCTCAATTACGCACGGGCACTTGTGTCTACATCCGTGGTCGCAGGCGACTGCAGCGTCGGTCTCTTGCGTGCGTGTTGCTTTCGTTCGAAGCCGCCGTTTCATTCTCCGGTGATTCGAATTTCTCGAGGGAAAGGAGAGCGCCACCACATAATGTGAGGGCGATTAATAATATCTCTATTCACGCTACGACCGCGAATAGGGTTGAAGCGTGGCAGACGACGCACGCCCATATTGGGATGCTAGAAGCCTCTCCTGAGGATTCTTTCCTCCATGACGTACGCCGGTGGGATTTTTTTTTTTTTGCGAGATGCAGTCGCACTGCGTATGCGCAGGCACAGCGGGAAGGCCATGGCGGTTTCGATTGTTGTTGAGGTTTAACGCGGCGACGTGACAAACGTGATGAGGCACACGGTAGTGGAGGGCTCCGGATTAATTTTGGCCGCATGGGGATCTTCAGCGTGCGCCGATATATCTAACACACGGGCCTTTTCGCTTTTAGCCTCCATTAAAAAAGCGGTCATGGAGGTTTCCAGTGCTGCCAAGCGAAGAAATCGCCCGCTAAATTTTTCGATGAATACAATCTATAACACCGCTTTCGTGCCTTCGTAAGTGCAAGCTTCGTACATATGGACGCCGGAGTAAGTTTGCGCAAAACACGAGGACGAAGATTGGCCGCGAGGCCCACCACTGGAGAGGCCGGCGCTGCGGTCGTTTTGACGTCACTTGTAGGATCACCGTTCCTATCTTGCTGCGTAGTTGTTTTGCAGCGAGTGGCACTACGCTTGTGAAGCGCGTTCTAAAAGTATTTTCGTGCTAACTTTCGTAATTTGAAGTTAATTATCAGTGCGTCAAGCTCAGTTTGACCTCACGGGGACTTATTAACTGTATCAAATGTGGTACATTATCCGCAAACAACATGAGCGTGGTGGTGTATGACGTATGTGACCGAAGCGTAAGCAGCGGCTTGTTTCCCCGGTCAACAATGTGGACTACGACGATCACCAAGTTAAGTTTCTAGATTACCCTTGTTTGCAAGAAATGTATAAAGCAGGAAATCGTGAAGCGTTTACTGCTCGCAGAAGCACACGCACCCGCCGTGCCTTCCCGCACGGCCGACGGTGCGGCTCAAACGACGCAGATCGCGGCAGCAAAAATAACTTGTCGCCGCACTTTAAAATCCCACAAGTCGTGGAAAAGAAGTTCCAGATTGGTGAAAGTGGGTGTTATTGTGATGAAAAATTGTGTTACGTAGTGTCATCAGCGGTGGTTTTCAAAGCGATGCTCAAATATCTCCCGCCATTTACGCCGACCGGCCGCGGAGGTCGGTCCCAGCGGCGCAGGCCGAACGCGCGGTGTGGTGAGTGGCCGAAGGGTGGCGATATCTGCGCGCAAGTATCGGCCGAGGCCGTGGCAGGCATCTTGATCATACGAGAAGGGGGGTGACAATGCGGTGAAAAGTTGTGTTAGGGACTATCATTCGCAACTGTAACGATAGCGGCGATGAAATATCTGCCGCGACGCTAAGCCTAAAGTTCCCAACATTCGATTACGTGCATCCGAAGCCGTTGGAGCTGTTGGAGAAGATCCTCCCGTCGCGCGCGCGCGTGTTGCGTTTGGGTTCTCCTAACTTCTTTGGGGCCTCGAACGCTCGGTTCTCCTTTTCGAAAACTCCCTATTACCTCAAATCATTGCCGACGTGTTTCGCCTCGTACACAACCTCGCCTTCTGTGAGCAGTCGTGAGCGTGGTCGTGAGTTTCGAAATTGATGCTTGAGAAAGGCCGGCTCACTGTAAACAGACAAAAGCTCACGTTGCAATTATAAATTCCCACGCCGAGGTCCTAATGAAAACTAAATATAGCCTTGTCTAAACCCGCTCGAAGGCTTTAAAAACTCGCGTTCGTATACCCTTCATACATTGTGGACAAGTTGTCGCAAAAAGCAAGCAATCAGCCGTGCAGAGTACAGGCTACGGCAGTGATCGTTGATCAAATCCGGGAATAACTAAAAAAAACTTTGGTGGGGAAATAGGCGCTTATTAAGTCAAACTGCAGACCATAACAACACTTAAGCACGTGCGGCGAAGCAATCCGATCACCGTTCTCGCGTAGTCATTCATTTACCAGGCAATGCGAGCAGTACGCGGTGTTTCTGTGTGCAAGGTGTTGTGCAAGGTGTTTCCTTCCTGCAAGGTGTTTCCTTGCATACAAAGTCTCGTACATGTCCCTTCCCAAGTAGTTTATAATGAATTTACAGCGCCCTTTACTGGCGTTAGTTGCATCGTCCTTGGCGTTAGCTTGCTGCCTACGAGCTGTGAGTCGCGATGGTAGCAAATAAACGCGGCGGTGTCGCCGGGAGTAAGCGAGTCGCTGATTGCTTACCCGGATTATTTGGTCTGCAGACAACTTTTTGGCTAATTTGCATCAAATCCACAAGGAGGGGGGAGACGGTGGCCACAACAAAAATTGGCCGCGTATCTGCTCCTTTCGTTGCAAATGTCGTCAAAAGACGATAGTCTTTGTAGACATTTGCCAAGGAAATGCCCCCCTTTGCTTTCCCGCTCACCTCTCATGCTGTTCCTGTACCGTCGCGCTCATTCCAAGGTAAACACACTAAAGGTTTGCGCAAGGCGATTTGAATTTACCGCGTTCCACTGCTGCAGGCCGGGTTCCTCGATGGCAGCGTTGCAGTACGGCGGAGACGCGCGTGAATGGAGGCGGCCGACTAGGAGTGCGTTCCAAGCAGAACGTAGAACCTAGCTAGTGGAACCTTTCGTTGCTGTTGCCGCGTGATTTTTCATTTGCCGCCAGGAGGCGGCGGTTTTCTGCAGTAGATGTAGAATATCATTTGCTATCAAAAAACCAAGCATCCATGAATTTTTTAATAAAGGAACACTGTAAATATCCCTTGTGTACTAATTTCCTGTCTTACATTTGCGTAATGTCTTGTTCTTGTTCAACAAAGTTGACAAGTATGAACATATAAACCGGGCTTTGACGTTTACATGTCGCTGTGAGTATATAAGACTATTGCGCAATATCAATTTTACTTTGGCCGGGTGGCTGAATCGAGTCACAGACAGACAGACGGACAGAGAGACAGACATACAGACATCTAAAAATTTCTGGGTGTAAGTAGCCCAAGAAAGACTATCGTCTTTAAAAAAAGCACGTTTCCTATGATATGTTCATGGCACTTAGTCTGCATTCTATGTGGAAAACTCGCATGGTGGTTCAAAATGCCGAAGAGGATGCTCGCACGGTGGGAGAGTACTTCATTGAAAGCGTTGCGTTATAAGAGAAGTTTATCGGCGGATCCACTCCCTAACGAACCCGAACCGTCACTTGACCATCGAATTACCGTTGTTGAGAAGAGCTTAAGCAACATCCGCAAAACACTGCACGAGCAGAAGGTGGAATTTAACTCAACTTGCAGCAACTTTAGTGCCAGCCTTGACGCACTCCGAAACGAACTACACGAAGGCATTAAACGAGTACTCGAAACCGTCCAACCAGTAACGGGCCAAGATCACATGTCATTCCCTGCTCTTAATGGCCAACCCTAAAAAGAGTATAACGCTATGGCAATGGAATTGCCGATGATACTCTAAAAAAAAGCAGAGCCTACAGTTACTCATCCAAGCTCAGCAATCTCCTCCCCAAATTATAACGCTACAGGAAACAGGCAAGACGGTCTCGCTCCCTGGGTACAGAGCATTTCAAAACAGGAACAGTCCACTCACAGCAATACTGGTACACCGCAACATCCCAGCAGTAAGGGAACAGTTTGAAAACACCGACGTCAAACACGACTTTGTTACAATTCATCCCACCCAAAAACAAGAAGACACGCTCCACATACTCAACGTATACAGCCCCCCAAAAGCGCACCGCCAAAATTTTAAGAACCTCTTCACACTAGCTAAAAATGCAGCGGGGTCACAACCTCTAATTATAACAGGCGACTACAATGCCCCACATCGAGCCTGGGGTTACCCCACAGACACAGCAAAAGGGAGAAACATATGGGAACAGATACAACTACATTTTACACTTGAAAATGACCCCCAGACACCCACCAGAATAGGAAACAGCGTACAGAGAGACACTACACCCGATCTCACCTTAACCCATCGCATAAAACAAGCAACGTGGCAAGTTACAGAACACACACTAAATAGTGACCACTACATAATACAAATAACAATCCCCATAGGTAATAAGCTAAGACAACTACGCAAATCACCAAACATAATAGACTGGCCAAAATTCAGACTTCATAGACAAAACCAACAGGAATCACAAGAAACGACATCTCTAGAGAGATGGACACAGCAATTACTAGAGGATGTCAAGCTACATACGAAAACGCCGGATGAAACTCTCCCGGATGAAATAATGGATCCCCATCTCCTACACCTTAGAGAAGCATATCACAGCATCCAAAAAAGATGGCGGAAAAATAAACTCAACCATCGCCTACGCAGGAAACTAGCAAAGCTGGGCGAAGCAATACAAAAGTACACAGCTCAACTAGCACAAACCCAATTGGATGACATATGCAACCAAATGCAAGGAAACTTGGGCATGAAAAGAACATGGCAGTTATTGAAACACCTTATTGACCCCAACAACACTAAATCAGAAACAACAAACCGAATAACACACCTAGTACAAAGCCATAAAGGAGGACAGGAAGATCTCATCGGCCAAATCAAAGATACATACTTGCCAGAAACATCACCGGATCCAATCCACCCTTACCGAGGAGAAGTGAACCACGAACTAGACAAAGAAATAACTGAATCGGAACTAAGAGGAGCCATGCACAAACTACGCACACAGTCCGCACCAGGACCAGACAAAATCACTAATAAAATCCTCAGAAACCTAGACGACACTTCAATAACAACCCTCACAGCCCTTTTTAACGCATATTGGACCACAGAAACACTACCCCAAGAATGGAAACATGCAAAGGTCACGTTTATACCAAAACCGGGAAAATCCCTCAAAATCGAGAATCTAAGACCAATATCTCTAACGTCATGCCTGGGCAAGCTATTAGAGCACATAATACATGCGAGATTGACACAGCACTTAAGCAGACTCCAAATCATACCACCGACCATGATAGGTTTTCAAGCGGGACTCTCCACACAAGATATACTACTGCAACTTAAACAAGAAATAATCACCCCAGCAAATCACTTTGACACAGCAGCAATCCTAGCCCTAGACCTCCACAAAGCGTTCGACAACGTTAAACACTCAGCTATTCTAAACAACTTACAAGCAACAAACCCCGGAAAAAGAACTTACAGATACATCCAAAATTTCCTCTCAAATAGAACAGCAACAATATCAGTAGGAGATGTGCAGTCAGACACCATAACACTACCAGCTAAGGGTACCCCACAAGGGGCTGTGCTGTCACCTCTCCTCTTTAACTTAGCAATACTAAACATCCCAAAAGAATTAAACAAAATACCCACATTGAAATACACTTTATACGCGGATGATATTACATTGTGGATACATGGAGGCAGCGACGCTCACATAGAACACACCCTTCAAAAAGGAGTAGAGGCAGTCTCAAAAGCTGCAAACGAAGCAGGATTCACCTGCTCACCTTACAAGTCAGAATTACTCTTGCTCCCGCCCAAAAGAAAGAAAGAGAAAACACCTCCACAGATTTCACTTCACATTCAACAACATCAGATACCCATAGTTAAAACAATCAGAATACTAGGATTGCACATACAAGCGAATCGCTCAAACACAATCCACATCAAGAATCTCTCAACCCACGTAAACCAAACCATATGCCTCATGAAAAGAATCACCAATCGAAGAGCAGGACTTAGGGAGCGAGACCGTATTCGCCTGATTCAAGCACTTGTAATCAGCCGAATTACCTACTCCATCCCCTACCTCCATCTAAGCGCCCAAGAAATGAAAGCAATAAATACACTAATTAGAAAAGCATACAAAGCAGCATTACGAATACCTTTAAGTACATCTAACGCTAGACTCGATGAGCTAGGCATATACAACAATTGCGAGGAATTAATAGAAGCGCATTTAACTAATCAATCAGTCCGTCTGACCAAAACTACCACAGGTCGACATATACTAAAACAGCTCAGAATCAACCCCCCGGCAATAATAGCTGAGAAAGAGCCCATCCCATTAGAAATAAGAAACAACCTAATCATAAAACCACTGCCGAAACATATGCACCCAACACATCACCAATACAGACGAGAACTTAGGGCACAATACCTACAAAAAAGATACCCTCCAGGTCAAAACACCCTCTTTGTGGATGCCGCCGAATACCGACATAAAACAGCATTCGCCATTGTCGTAACGAAAGGCACAGACGAACCACCAGTGCATGCAATAACCATCCGCACGAAAAACCCAGCAGAGGCGGAAGAGGCAGCAATAGCCGTAGCATTGACGCAACGCCCCAGGCCCCCCACAATTATCTCAGATTCCAAAACCGCTATTCAAAATTTCGCCCAGGGCAACATTTCATCCCTGGCGCTCAAAATTCTTCAGAAGAATCCCCCCCTCACCCCAGTAGACATACTCTGGACACCGGCCCACGCGGGAAAGGAAGGGAACGAAACCGCACACTCTCAGGCTCGAGATCTTACCTTCCGAGCTGGAGTGGCGCCCGACCCATCCCACGGGGCAAGGTCATCCAGAGATAGTCTCCTTAACTATACCGATATTACGGAACATTACCGCCTCTGCCGCCGAAAGCTAGCACCCCCGCACCCGGAACTCACAACAGCCCAAGAGCAAGACTGGAGGCTCATACAAACAAACACATACCCACACCCAACCCGCCTGCACCTAATCCACCCAACACAAGTCCAATCCCCGAACTGCACCCTCTGCACAGCCCCAGCCACCCTACCCCACATTCTGTGGGCCTGCCCCCAAAACCCCTATTCCCGAATCACCACAGCTGAGCAGTGGAGAGAAGCACTGGCATCCCACGACAGGGAGGTACAGACATCCCTGATCGCAAGGGCCGCCTCGGTCGTCGTTGGGCTGATAACAACGACCACCAACTTCTCACGCTAAAGACAAGCTCAGTTTAATAAAGTTTTGTCTCTCTCTCTCTCGAGTCATGCCGGAAGAGCCTGAGTGGTTACCCATTCTGGATGTTCTCGCGCAATTTAAGATGTTTTAAGCCACTCCCTTCAGCCGATTGGTGGCTGGAGCTAGTAATTTTTGTACTGAACAGTGCGTGTTTTGTTGTCGCCAAGCAGGCAATAAAGAAGAAAGAAAAAGCATACGCACAGGAAATGTGTTGTAGCAGACGACAACACGTCCCCGCGTCCAACAAGTGACATCACTCGTAGGTGGCGCCACGGTATGTCCTCGAGGCCAATAGAGAGGATAAAGATTGCGCTCGTCTTGTCCTCTCTATCTTCGTACTCGTCTTTTGTGTAAATTAATTCATTCGTACGTAATGATCCGACTAGCCAAAAATCAGGTCCTACTACGTATTGCGCGTTTTGTTCGAAGTTTCTCCAATGCGAAGAACTCTCAGGCTACAAATCCAGGCTTCAATTTCCTTGCCAGCTGATTGGATTTCTAGATTAGTTTCCATTTCAAAGTATATAAGACAAGCACGTTTTTCGACTAGTAGCACCGGTGGCGTGGTCCATGCCGGACAATATTGTGTGCGAGAACGCCTTAAGCCTACTTGAGGCAAAACACAGATGGAGAAACGATGCCACCATGGTTCTTTTATTAAAATATACGCTAGGTTTTTACGAAAATAATAAAAGCCCTGCATCTAAGCCTAAAAATATATTTAAAAAAAGGGGATAGTGGGTTTTACCAAAGGATAAAAGCGCTGTCACGTGTTATCCCGAGGAGCATGGTGGTTAAGGCGGCCCTTGGGACTTAATAAGAGAGAATAACACGTTGTTTAGATGCTAACTGGAGTTCCTAGATGTCGGCCAGAAGCCCCTGGGCTCTGGCATCGTCTTCGGCCAGCTGGACGGCCCAGAGTTGATCCTCCAGGTTCGAGCTGCGCAGTACTGTCTCCCACTGCTCACGGTTATTAACATTGCGGCCCAGAGGGAGCCCAGGATGTTCTCTTGCACGGCAGACGAGACACGCAGCTGGCGTCCGTATGAAATGGAAGGACCAGTTGGCGTTTTGTTGCCGTTTTAATCCAAAGATAAAAAAAATGCGGCTCCCACGCATTACTGAGAGGCCCAGCTGCTGTCAGACGGGTGGAGAGTGACCCAAGGCGCTGTGGCGGCCACGCCACGCAGCATCAACGTAAACCTGCCCCTAGAGCAGAATACGCTACACGCACGCATGCACAAACACACGCCCACACGCCCACACACCCACACCCACACAAACACACACGCACGCACGCACGCACGCACGCACGCACACACACACACACACACACACACACACACACACACACAAATTTGCAGGTGGGTTCAATATTGGCCCAGGCATGCCATTCCTGGGAAGCGGAGTTTGGTCTGTCCTGGGATGCCAAAAGCTCACTAAAGAGGGACTATTCTTATAACGGAAGGGCTGCAGAGACGGAATGAAAAGTGGTGGGAGAAGATATATTGTTATACGGTGGATATATAAAGAATAAGTGGGGAGTCATTGTCTTTGCAGCACCGAGACTATGCGTGTGTTAAAGCTTCTGGGAAATACTATATTATCATAGCAGGCCAAAGCGTATTAAGTACGATTCTGAAGAAAGAAAGGAAGCTAATTTATTGATGATTGGGAGGAAGAAAGCTCACTCATGTCCGGTGAAAAAACCACCTACGGAGATAGCACCGCATGCCGCTTTCACTAAACAGGCGCACTATTATTCTGCACATAAGCTCATTTACACTCCTAGGATTGTCAGCATTTATTTCCCAACTAAAAGGGAACAGCAGGTCACTCATTTCGCAGGATTCCTAAGTCTGTTGCCATAAATCATTCGATCTGCCACAGGTTGACAAAACTACTTAGCCTAGTAGGGAGTTCTGTATGGCGTAAGCGTCTGTAGTGCATTCCAATACAAGAAATTCAGTATGAGAAATCACAGTCACGCTTCTTTTATATTTATTTGGTCGCAGTAATTTCTCTTTTCACCTCACATCTCCGACAAAATGTTCAGCACGGGGTGTGTCAACTGTTTTACAACCCTAAACGACGCCCACTCGACCATCGCCAATCAACATAACGAAGGCACAATGTTAGAAGGGACCCATCCAATACCTGAGGTAAACGCAGACGTTATGTTCACCAGTGCTTCGTTTATGCTCGCAGTAAACCGTTCATTCCGCGTTATTCGCGTGAGCTATACAACGGATGTAGTAATTAATGACTTCTGTTATCTCTTGACTTCCACAATCAACCTTTTGTACCGTACATAGAGCTGATGAGCAATAAAATAGGACAATTAAGCTCTTTTTTCGTCCTCACGATTGAACGGGTAGGACGAGGCCCAAGCACAAATTCAAAACAAAATTTGCCTACGTTATTTATTAAGGTGGGAAAGGCTACACTAATGAATCAATGTCAAGGAAGCAATACCCATAAAATGAAGGGTCTAAATTACCCTCCTGGGACAGGGTTCTGCAATAGGGTGAGTCGTGTTTCGGCTCCCTAGAAAGAACAAACTGATTGATTGCACCATTAACTCACATGATTATGACACATCCGCACACAATAGGTATGTTTGCTCATCGGTCGAAAACTTTTTTATATTTATTGGAAACTGAAAAAGGTTATCTTTCAATTAAGGGTGAGCAGCAGAACACAAGTGAAGCCAGAGCACAAAAAGGCTCTAGCTCCCAGGCAAATATGGACACCGCCGTACCAGAGCATCTGTGAGACCGGTGAGACTCCAGAGAACGCTTCGCCAACGAGAATATTGCTTTCCTCTAGCGCAATGGCAAGACAAACTAATTAGAAGTCTTGGAGAACAATAATGGCATATTTGTCATCGCGTATACGTAAAGAAATTCATTGGGCATCCGCAAAAAGGAGGGGCACTCAATTGCTGAAGCATTAAGAATTGGCGAATGCATAGTTTAACGTTTTCGGCTGTGACAATTTTTTCTACTGTTTCCCGTTGGCCATTATTTAAAAAATAACTGCTTCAATGCCTACTAGCTAAAGCAGTATGCTTGAAACCACCCAACAATAAAAAATGTGTGTATTAGAAATTGCTTTCTATGGGTTAATAAAAAAGGCAGAGCCGTAATGGCGGAGAACGGCTGCTCTGGGTGCCGTCGCTACGGCGAAGGAACTTTTGATCAAGACTGTAGCTATATTTCCCTTTAAATATGCATGAGGTGTCCTTCCTGGTGCGTTATATGGACATAAGCCATGGCAGCAGATGTAGTCGTTTTGAACGGTCTTCGTGGATATACATTCTGTTCATGCATTCTTCCAGCCAAACATTTGTCGTTAAGGTAGCCCAATAAACAGGGCCGTCTTTAAAGGAAATGTCTATTGCCGCATGGGGAATCAACCAGGACCCTCTGCTTCTGAAGGGGGCATTATACCCACTTTTCTGATAGCGAATTCTGCCTGGTTTGCTTTAAAGTTTTGCGACAAGTTTTAAAGCCCACAGGACATACCAAAAGTTCTGTCAATTCCTTATATCTAGAGGACCACCGTTTTCAGACCAATACACAGGCACTGACCCATACCCAAGCCCAGGCTCGATTTTTTAGCTTGTTCTCAAGCTTCAACCATAAAATGTACTGCACGCAATATCTTGCTTGTAAGGTGTTAATCTCATGGCTGTACGTCTCGCTGCAGGGCGTAACACTTTGGCGTGATACTCTGTCATTTTCTTTCTGCACTCGCTTGTGAATTTATTCTGACGAGGCAGTTCGCAAGCGCATTTACTAGCGCTGAACCGGTTCACGTGCTGCTTCGGTATTGGACGTTATCCACCTAGTGCGTAATCTCTCATGTGCCGGCAGTCCAAAACAGCACAGTCTTAAGCAGGAGCAACCCTTTACCCACTTATTGTCTCCTCCTGCTTGACGTAAGGTACTCCAATCCCAACAACTGCATTTCTCTGAAATTTAAGAGGGTACTTAAGTTCTCCACATTAGTTTCCGCCGACACTGTGATCACCGTCACAAAGGCAGGATAACCTTTATTCCCCCGGGTGCCATCTGCTTAGATTCGAGTGTTCGTACGACTTCAAAAATTTATATCCGCATACGTACCGAGGTGCATATTGCCGCGAACCATACATTGGGTTTGTTTATTTGTGTTTTGCTTTTACCGCCCGGCTGCGCCGGTCTGTGTTATCTCTGCGCCAAGGGAAGCGCGTGTTCCATTCTTTCTTTCTGTGCCGCATGTGTTATCTGTTGTGATAGGGAGAGCATTCCGATCTAACGTGAACAGCCCAGAATAATCTTCTTGGATCTACTATGTTCTCGATGCGAATCGACGTTTCGAGAACCACGCGCGCCAAAAGATAAAACGCCTGCAGTGCGGACGCCGGGGCATTCGATTCGACGACACTCGCCTGTGCAAGTCACTTTGTTGACCGCTGCTTCGCCGCCTCTGTATTCTTTTGAGTTGTTAGGGGAGCACAAGTTCGCTCCAATAAACGTGTTTCTCATTCAACACCACTGCATCGTCCTTGTCTTCGTGACATCTGGTGGAGGTGCGGGGTACGCACCCTTCATGCCCACTACAACCTCGAAAAGCCGCCAAGCCAGTCCAACAAGAGCCAGCCCCCGCCTGCAAGATTTACCGCCCGAGTTCGGTCTTCTGCCAGAAGGGCCCAAGAGAAGGAACGCTGCAACCAACACCATGGTGCAAGAAACAACGTCGCCAATCATCCTGCAGCAGCCCCGAGAACCGCCATCGTTCCGGGGAGCCCCCGCTGAAGACCCCGAAGAATGGTTGGAGAAGTTGGAGCGCGTCCGCATCTTCAACAGGTGGGACGACGAAGAAACTTTCCGGCATGTCTTCTTTTACTTAGAAGATGCTGCTCGAACTTGGTTCGAGAACCATGAGAGCTCTTTGACCAACTGGACTCAATTCAAGAGGGAGTTCCTTAAGACCTTCACTACCGTGGTGAGAAAAGAGCGAGCTGCGCTTTTGCTTGAAACTCGAACGCAGCACCCCAACGAAGGAGTCGTGATTTTCGTTGAGGAGATGAAGCGACTTTTTCGTCGTGCGGACCCTGAAATGACCGAGGAAAAGAAGCTCAGGTTTCTAATGCGAGGAGTGAAGCAAGAGCTTTTTGCTTGTCTAGTCCGTAACCCTCCGAAGACAGTGGCCGAATTCGCGTCTGAGGCGGCCGCGATGGAGAAGACGCTAGAAATTCGAACGAGGCAGTACGACCGCCCTGTCAACGCGCTGTTCTCGGATACCATCGGTGCTGCAGATGGAAGCTCCGATACATTGCGAGAGACCATCCGAGCAGTGGTCAGGGAGGAGCTTCGGAAGCTTTTTCCAACGACGCCGCAACCTCAAGTGGCTTCCCTGACCGACGTAATCCGAGAAGAAGTCCAAAACGCACTGAGAACTTCTACGCCGTCGGAAGCACCCCGCGAACCACAAGCCATGACCTACTCCTCGGCTGTTCGTCAACCCCACCCTGCTCCAACCCGTCGTCAAGAGGCTGAGCCATACCGCCGTCCAACGCCGCCCGCCCGACGCCCTGTAGACCAATACCAGACGCCAAGGAAGACCGACGTGTGGCGAACGCCCGATAATCGCCCGCTGTGCTACCACTGCGGAGAGGCCGACCACATCTACCGTCGCTGTCCCTACAAGAGGCTCGGTTTGCAAGGGTTCTCCGTCGACGCCCCACGCCCCCGATACGGCCAGCGCCCTGCTGAGATCGAAGAATACCTCTCCAACACCAACCGAGGACCAGCCCGCTTCAACCGTTCACCGTCGCCCTACCCGTCTCAGTCACCAAACCGCCGCAGCACTGCTGACTTCTCACGTGGAAGGTCCCCCAGCCCACGCGGGGGAAACTAAAAGCAGCAACTTCGGGAGGTAAAGTTGCACAACGGCGGAAAAATGAAAACCCTCCAACGACGCAGCGACTCGCTGAAGACCATCATTCACGACATGCCCTCATCCCGACGACCCGACCTAGCCCTAACGAGACTCCTGAACACGACGACAGCTACACGGCGCGACGCGTACCCGACCTGACCAAGACGTCCGTTGAGAAGACGACGACAACGACGATGCACAGTGCCCGACCATCAACACGTACAAGCAGAGATACGACGCCCCGACGAACCTGCAACTCGAGGACGACTGCATCTGACGTCAAGGTGTCCATCGACGGCTTTGACGTAGTCGCCCTCGTAGACACGGGAGCTGACTATTCGGTAATGAGCGGACCATTTGCATCTAAATTGAAGAAAGTTATGACCAGATGGGACGGTCCGCACATACGCACAGCAGGAGGCCACCTCGTGACGCCAAGTGGAACGTGCACATCGCGCGTCACCATAGACGGCACAACGTACCCTGCGGCGTTCGTCGTTCTGCCTAACTGCTCCCGCGACGTGATTCTCGGAATGGACTTTTTGACGGACAACGGCGCAATAATTGATCTGCAGACCAAGTCGATAACATTTTCCTCCAATCACTCCACGACACCGCAGCCGAACCCCGATCACCGTGCTGCTGTCAGGATCGCCGACGATCACATCACCCTGCCACCCCGCGCAAGCTTGATAATCGCCGTCTACTGTGAGGATGCTGCTTCTGACATCGACGCTATCGTAGAGAGTGATCGAAGGTTGCTTCTCGACCGCGGTGTCTCCGTCGCAAGAGGCATTGCGCACTTTAAGCAACGCCAATCTCACGTTTTGGTCACTAATTTCACCGAAGAGTACCAGCATTTAAACAAGGGAGCTGCAATTGCGTTCCTCGAAGAAACGCAAGAAGCAAGTGATGTGATCGCAGTCGCCGACTTTGAACGCACACCCGTAGAAACATTCAAGCTCCCGCAGCCATTCGACGTGAATCCGGCGCTACCGCAAGAACAACGGAAAAAAATTATTGGCTTTGCTGCGTCGCTATAGCGAATGTTTTTCGTCGAGCGCAAAACTACGTCAGACCCCTCTAGCGAAGCACCGAATAATAACAGAAGATGGAGCCCGACCTACCCGACAGTCACCGTACCGCGTCTCTTCACACGAACGGGAAGCCATCCGGACTCAAGTCGACGACATGCTGAGCGATGACATTATACAGCCATCGAAAAGCCCCTGGGCTGCACCCGTCGTACTCGTAAAGAAAAAAGACGGCACATTAAGGTTTTGCGTTGACTACCGGCGACTGAACAAAATCACGAAAAAGGACGTGTACCCCCTCCCCCGAATCGACGACGCCCTCGACCACCTCTGCCACGCGAAGTACTTCTCATCGATGGACCTGAAGACCGGCTACTGGCAAATTGAAGTGGACGAGAGAGACCGGGAGAAGACTGCATTTATAACCCCAGACGGCCTATACGAGTTCAAGGTGATGCCGTTTGGGCTGTGCACAGCACCAGCGACGTTTCAAAGAGTCATGGACACTGTGCTAGCTGGCCTTAAGTGGCACACCTGCCTCGTATACCTCGACGACGTAGTGGTATTCGCCCGGACTTTCGACGAACACCTTGCAAGGTTGGAGTCTGTACTCGAGGCCATTCGTACGTCGGGGTTGACGCTGAAGCCTGAAAAGTGCCGTTTCGCATACGGGGAACTCAAGTTCTTGGGCCACGTCGTCAACGCCGCGGGAGTCCTACCTGACCCGGCAAAAACTTCAGCCATTGCGAACTTCCCAAGGCCAAAAGACAAGAAGGGCGTGCGGAGATTTCTCGGGCTGTGCGCATACTACCGGCGCTTCGTCGCAAACTTCGCACGCATTGCAGAGCCACTCACGCGCTTGACGAAAGATAGCACCCCTTTCAGCTGGGAAAACGACCAAGAAAAAGCATTCGGCGAGCTGCAAAAACGCCTGCAAAGCCCGCCCGTGCTCGCTCATTTCGACGGAAATGCCGAAACGGAAATGCATACGGACGCCAGTGATATAGGCTTGGGTGCCGTCCTTGTCCAAAAGCAAAGCGGCTGCGAAAGGGTAATCGCCTATTCTAGCCGTGGTCTGTCGAAGGAGGAGAAAAACTATTCTGCCTCTGAGAAAGAGTGCCTGGCTATTATATGGGCGATTTCAAAATTTCGCCCATACGTGTATGGAAGGCCATTCAAGGTTGTAACAGACCACCATGCGCTGTGTTGGCTCGCCAATTTGAAGGACCCCTCTGGCCGTCTTGGGCGGTGGAGCTTGCGCCTGCAGGAGTTCGACGTTACAGTCGTCTATAAATCCGGCAGGAAACACTCCGACGCCGACTGCCTGTCCCGCGCCCCCGTCGACCCACCACCACAAGACTCTGATGAAGACAGGGCGTTCTTCGGGATCGTGACGGAGAGCGACCTAGCCGCCCAGCAGCGTGCCGACCCCGACTTACGCGTCATAATCGAGTACCTCGAGGGATGCAACGTTGCCGTTCCTAGGACCTTCAAACGCAGTTTACCAGCATTCAGCCTGAGAAACTCCGTCCTTGTGAAGAAGAATTTCAGCCCCGGAACAAGAGCGAATTACCTTCTCGTCATCCCCGCGGACCTTCGTGACGAAATTTTGGAAGCGTGCCACGACGACCCGTCTTCCGGACATCTGGGCACAGCCCGCACTATTGGAAAAATCAAGGCGAGGTACTACTGGCCCGGCCTTACCTCTGACGTCACCCACTACGTCCGGAGCTGCCGTGACTGCCAGCGACGAAAAACGCCGCCGACAAGACCCGCCGGACTTCTGCAACCGATCGCCGTCCCATCGAGACCATTTCAACAGATTGGAATGGACCTTTTAGGCCCGTTCCCTACGTCACGATCACAGAACAAGTGGATTGTCGTAGCGACAGACTACATGACGTGCTACGCAGAGACCGCCGCTCTTCCGAGGGGGACTGCACAAGAAGTGGCGAAGTTCTTTATAAGCCAAGTTGTGCTGCGACATGGAGCCCCGGAAGTCCTAATCACAGACCGCGGAACGGCATTTACTGCGGAGCTGATGCAAGGAGTATTACGCTACAGCAACACGGATCACCGAAGAACGACGGCGTACCACCCCCAAACGAACGGACTAACAGAACGTCTGAACAAGACAATCGCAGATATGCTGTCAATGTACGTTGACGTTGAACATAAGACTTGGGACGAAGTGCTCCCGTATGTCACGTTTGCGTACAACACGGCTATCCAGGAGACGACACAGCTGACGCCGTTCGAGCTTGTCTACGGTAGAAGGCCGACTACGATGCTCGACGCCATGCTTCCGCACGTAGAAGACGACGACCTCAACGCCGACGTCCACGGATATCTTCAACGTGCGGAGGAGGCCCGCCAGCTCGCTCGAGTTCGTATAACGGACCAGCAGCTGGTGGATGCGGGCCGCTACAACCTCCGACGCCGAGACGCCGAGTACCAACCAGGGGATCGTGTGTGGGTTTGGACTCCCATCCGACGACGCGGACTCAGTGAGAAGCTCCTGCGACGGTATTTCGGACCCTACCAGATTCTACGACGTGTTGGCCAACTTACCTACGAAGTGATCCCCGATGGTGACTCCGGCACATCACGACGACGCACGCGGCCTGAAGTCGTCCACGTGGTTCGCTTAAAACCTTTCTACGGACGATGACGAACTTTTATTTTCATTTGTTCGGACTGTCGCTTATGTTAGCATCGGGTCGATGCACTCTTAGAGGGGGGGGGGGGGGGGGGGTAAGGCCGCGAACCATACATTGGGTTTGTTTATTTGTGTTTTGCTTTTACCGCCCGGCTGCGCCGGTCTGTGTTATCTCTGCGCCAAGGGAAGCGCGTGTTCCATTCTTTCTTTCTGTGCCGCATGTGTTATCTGTTGTGATAGGGAGAGCATTCCGATCTAACGTGAACAGCCCAGAATAATCTTCTTGGATCTACTATGTTCTCGATGCGAATCGACGTTTCGAGAACCACGCGCGCCAAAAGATAAAACGCCTGCAGTGCGGACGCCGGGGCATTCGATTCGACGACACTCGCCTGTGCAAGTCACTTTGTTGACCGCTGCTTCGCCGCCTCTGTATTCTTTTGAGTTGTTAGGGGAGCACAAGTTCGCTCCAATAAACGTGTTTCTCATTCAACACCACTGCATCGTCCTTGTCTTCGTGACAATATCAACGAACATATCTGTATGTGCATGAGAGAGCATTAGCAAAATGCCCTCATCCATTGCCGTGTTCTTTCCACGAAAGTGTGAACAACACGTGCAAGAAAAAGTGCACGTGGGTGCAATTTCCACGGGTTTTGAAATGGTAATATCAATGACATCGCAACTTTTTTTCTCAAGTTATACTGCGGAGAAAGAACACTGTTGCCTATTCCTTTTTATATTGAATGATGATGACGCAGAAGGCCAAAACACTTGCTTAGTGTAATTAATGGCACAAGGCACGATCCGTTTTGTCCCTAGGGGCAGGCGCTAGAAGCGAATGTTAGGCTGCCGCCGTAGGGGAAAGTAGGCGGGGCAGCGGGGAAACCGGCGGGTGTTTGGTAAAGCCCGAGCGTAATTGTGGCAAGCAGAGCGTGACATCGCTGAAAGTGGAAGGCCCTCGAAGCACGTGCGTCCTGATTTACAGCAAAACTAGGTTAAAGATACCTCTCACTGTCCCGTGTGTTTTTATATTGCTTGCTTGCTTTAAAGACATGTATATGGACAAAAAGGTCACCCCTACACCATCACAATGGCATTGGCGCGCCCCATACCCGCATTTCTTTGGGTGCATGTTCTGGGAAAATCCAGTGGGTGCCTGTGCCATGGTAACGCTGCAGGCCGAGTTTTTCACGAAAAAAAGATGCTCCATTTTCGTAGAATTTTTTGAGCGAGTGAGTTACCTCGCTATCCTGCTTTTCAGCTGGCAGTTCTATCACACAACAGTCGATACTGCTGAATGTTGATGTCCGACCTACTCCTGGAACGATCTCCAGAACTAACGGCTGACACTGCAAAAATTTTCTTACCTGAAGGAAACACACTGGTGTAGGATCAGAAGATTGAGGATTCTGCGTGTACAGAGTTTCATCATTTATTTCATTTCATTTATTGGTACCCTCAGGACCGGGAGGTATTACAGAGGGAAGTGGTACTTGCACATGGTGGAAAAAAATACAGAAGTGCAGCAGTTGATATGCATGTTGTTACAGTGGTGCGGCTCCTACTCATACAGTCTTAGCTAATAGCGTTTTTAAACAATTCATGATCTCGGATAGTTGCTATTGATGCGGGAAGGTGATTCTATTCAATGCTCATGCGTGGTAGGAATGATGTGTAGCAGCCATTTGTTCTGCGTAATGGGGCTCCGACCTTGTGACGATGATCTAGACGAGGTGAAATATAATCTGGTAGTGATATAAGTTCTTTATATAATTGGGAATGGTGATATATTTTGTGGAAAAGACACAATCAAAGAATCTGACGGCGAGATGCTGAAGATGGGTGATTCAAGCTAGAATTCATTGCTGATATGCTGGCGGTGCGGTTATAGTTAGAGAGAATAAAGTGGACAGAATTATTTTGAATTGTTTCGACTGAGTGTATTAGATTAGCATAAACAGGATCCCAAACCGAGGCAACATATTCTAATTTGGGGCGAATCAATGTTTTGTAGAGGGTGACTTTTAAGGAAGAAGGAGCTTTGGCAAAGTTGAGACGTAGGTACCCAAGCATTCTGTTAGCTTTAGCAATTATGTGTTCAGCGTGGATTGCCCAATTTAAATTGCTGGTTATGTCTAAACCTAGATATTTATCGCTAGAAACGGTATCCAATGCAAGATTATTGAGATAGTAGGTAGGAGGTTGATTAGTTGTTCTAGACACTCTCATAACTTTGCACTTGTTGACGTTGAGTTGCATTAACCATTTTTGACACCAAATTAAGACAGCAGTAAGGTCAGTTTGAAGAGCAGTTACGTCGGCATCGGAGGTTAATTCACCGAAGATTACACAGTCATCAGCAAATAAGTGTACATGAGAAGAAAGACACGCAGGTAAGTCGTTCACATAGATAAGAAAAAGGAGAGGACCAAGCACTGACCCTTGCGGTACTCTAGACTGAACAGCGGTGTGGCGGCTATTCACCCTGTTAGCTGCAACATACTGAGAGCAATTTTTAAGAAAGAATTCAATCCAAGTTAGTAATTTCCGGTCAAGGTTTAGTTGAAGTAATTTGTGCATTAATAAACTGTGAGAAACTTTGTCGAACGCTTTAGAAAAATCTAAAAATATGCAGTCGGCCTGGGAAGAGTGGTCCAGTATAGCGTTCAGGTTATGTGTAAAAGATGCCAGTTGGGTCTCGCAAGAGTATGTTTTTCGGAAACCATGTCGTGCTAGGGTAAAAAATGAATTAGATTCGAGGAAGTCTACAAGGTTAGAAAATAAGAATTAGAAAATAAGTTAACGACAACAGGCAAATTTGTATTCCTATGCGCGGTGCGACATGTAAAGGTTTTGCATCTGTTTATTCCTGGAGTTGTACAAAGGCAGGGCAAACATAATCATCCCGAATGCCACCGCTCGAGCAAAAGTGAGGCGGACGCATTGATCCGAACCACCAAACTTAATTTCTTACATGTGCAAGGACAAGGGGACGAGTCTGTCGCCAGGTTGTGCTGAAAGTGCAACTCATGCGCTGGGCCCTTACCGCTGCTGACTTTGACGCCTAGGAATGTTATGCAGATATTTTATGGCTGTTCGTACTGCTTCTAGGGCACAAAACAGCCTACTTCTCTATAGCTACTACGAATAGCAACACCTCCACAAGTGTTGCGTGTCAAGAATTGCAATGCCCATGGTGAAGGCGGAGATAAAAGATTTACTATGCAGTACTTGTGCACCGAGAAGTAAAACTAGGGAGCAACTAAAAACGTGGCGTGAAGGGTGGGTACGTCTTTCCAAACGCTTCGCTGCACAGCGCCCCACGTGACCTGTGTGGTGCAGTGCGCGTGCTACTCTACTGAGCTGCTGCTAAAACGACCCCGCAGTTCGGGCTCGGTGGCCTCGCGGTAGAGTTCTGGGAAATTGCACGGGCGGCCTGGGTTCGAGATCAGTGGGGCCGCTTTCAATTTTTAATTGGGAATTTTTTCTTCTAAACGGAATCCTTTTTTTATTGCGGTAGAACTGAGTTCTTTGTGTTGTTTTTGTTATAAGTGGTGATTTGGTATGTTTCAGGTCGCCTTAGGTTCGGGGCGAAGCGAAGTCTTTGACCACGTGCAATTACATTCTGTATCGCGCGAAGACACGTGTGACGTGGGGCGCTGTGCAGTGAAGCGTTTGGAAATACGCAGCCCGGCGCCGCTGAGGCAAATCAGCGCTCAAAAACACGTGCCGTTCCACGCACTCTCCTTCACGTGTCACATTGAAGAGCCTTTCATCGTTGCTGTCTTCGTGGCTAATCTTCATAGCAGACGCTACCGCCGGGAACATTCAGCGATAAGAATGCTCCAAATTACTAAAGAGCACACGGAGGATAAAAGTACCTCTTCACGTCAAGCCTAGAACCCCGTCAAAGTAAACGCTTCAAACAAACACAAGAACTTTAACTACTTCGCCAATCGTTAAGAGGATGAACCTCACAAAGACAACCTCATCGTGGAAACATGCAGCAAATAGAGATTGGCACAAACAAAAAAAGAAACGCTCCGTGAGGCTCGTGCCACCGAAAAGCCAAATTGTCAATGAGCCTCCAGCATCCTCCGAGGCCCCGAGTGATACTAACAAGGCTGCTGCTGGCTGGCTATGCACAAAAGAAGATGCTCCTCCGATGCACTTACAGGCTCTGGCGGGCGTGCTTGGCCTAAGTGGCTAGTTTCACCGCTCATTTATCAGGTGGCCCATCATTTCTCCTGTCACTGTTGTAAAAATCAAGGAAGCCATGGTGGGCCCAAAAAAACATTACTGAAAAAATCCGCCCATAGTTTGTCATTTCTGTACACGCCCGTATCTCCCAACAAAAGAGCGAAGTGAAGCGCCTGGAGACACCGTTCATTTTGAGCATCAGGAAGCAGATTGCTCCTGCGCTAACGACGCGTCATTCCGGCGCATTTATCAACATGCCTCAAAAGGGTCTGTCGCAGGATGCGGCTGCACTTTTGTTCGTTTTTACTGTTAGCGCTTAATAACGCGTGTCCAGTCATAGCGACGCCAACACGTGGGCCTTGTTACCGCTTCCGCTTCGAAAAACAAGAAGCCCCTCTATAATAGCATTCTCGGACGTAAGGATGAACATTCTCATTTGTTGCGTTCTTTTCTGTGAATAGAAGAAAGAACAGGAGGCACTTGCGTTATTAAGATTAATTACGCTAACGCAGTGACCAGAGTGACTAAATTAGGGTGAAAGCAGTCGGTGCATAATATGAACAAATGTGGGACCCCGAGCTCTAAGGACGTAGTACGTTTCGAGAACACCGACCACTATGCATGTACCAGCCGGCGCAACACGAAAAAGTGGCGGCGGGTGTGCGCGAAGACAGCGCAGCGATTTCGCAAGGCAAATTTATGGGGTCCTGAAGCGCTAGCTTACTTTGGGTGGCAATGAGAAATGGCCTATGTAGAAATTGCCTACCATTAGTAGAAACATGTACGATTAGCCTTCCTTAAGTAGAGACATGCCGGGCCCGCACCACTCAGGTAGAGGATATTTTTACCGCTTCTTGGGGAAACTACATTGGTTCGTCCGTAGAGTAGTGCCGGTATGTGCAAGAATGAACTTTCGGGACAACTTTGAAGGTAGGTTGGTCTTTCCGCTAATTTAGCCTTGCTAAATGCGCCCACATGTCCACTAAATTTCAAAATGAGTAGCAATTCTGCTCTGCACAGAACACGAAAGGTGCCTGGAGGTCATTCCCGCCTCACTCACTCAATCTGCCTTTTTCCTTCACTCACTCACTGATACAACCAAGGTTTCTTGATTTCTAACCAGTCTAGGTGAGATGTCCGTAAACACTTGCTTTCTCCTCAACTTTTTGCAACACAATTGTTTGTTTAATCGCTTCCTTGTCATGCCACTCTCAACGTGTCATCACCCCGGATAATGATGATGGTACCTGTATGTCGACGTGCGTTGAGGACGAACTGGCGTGTACAGCCTCTATGAACGATGGCGTACGTGGCATTGTTATTCTGCGGCATGATGCAGGGGGAACAAAACATCATAGATTATGACGAAATGAGTTGAAAGTATTTTAGGCATATTAGCATGAGCACAGTTACTCACCACCATGTGCGTCATCTCCTTCAGAGATGGATAGGAACTGCGGTGTATAATACTGTCAACATCATTTCCTTTTAACATAGCCCGCCATTGAGGGCAACCATTGTGATCGAAAACCACAACGAAGTGACGAGTGTGCTGAGGATGAACGATGCCATTACAATAACAGTGAACAATTTATTGCCGACGAGTATGACGATGTTGGCATTGGTGGTGCCTGGCCTCGCTTCAGCGATGGCCTAGGCAGTGAGGAAGCGACACAGGTTATAGAAAGTGAGAAACCACATCTGAAGGTTGTTCTTAAGACACGACATCGTCGCCTCGTCTCGCCTCATATTGCCGTGACGTGACTCGTATTGATGGACTGGTCACGGAATCAGGACGTATGGCAGAGTAAAAGGTTGAGTGTCGGTATCAGCGAGGCTAAGGCTGCCCGACATGACTCGCGTGCCCTCAATGATTGCGTCAAGGTAGAGGCATTGTGAAGCTGGGACTATGATGGGACAACGCGGTAACCCCCACCAAACGTTACGCGGCGGCAGGGCAAAGGTGCTGTACTAAGTGATGACTATATAAATTTTTTGTCAGCCAGCTTAGCACGAACATGGGTGTGCGCCCCCGTGTGTGTGTGTGTGTGTGTGTGTGCATATGTATGTATGTATGTATGTATGTATGTATGTATGTATGTATGTATGTATGTATGTATGTATGTATGTATGTATGCATGCATGCATGCATGCATGTATGTATGTATGTATGTATGTATGTATGTATGTATGTATGTATGTATGTATGTATGTATGCATGTATTCTAGCAGTCCTGCCTTCTGTTAACCGTCAAGGAGCGTACACTGAAGCAAGGTTTCCACACACAACATTAATTTCCAGCTTACAACATCTCAGGCAGTGCGACGGAAGACCACCATCACCGAGGATTGTCTAAGACCCCATGGCCCTTTCAGAAGGGTCGTAAATTGTAGGGCCCTGTCGTAGACCACACCGAATCTGTATAACGTGTGGCCGGTGACCTCCTCACCACCTTCAAAGGCCCGAAAACCTTTAAAAGCCACTTGCTGGCTTGACCTTCATAGGGTGCAATGTCAGGCGACTTTGAGAGAGGGAGGGAGGGAGGGAGGGAGGGAGGGAGGGAGGGAGGAAGGAAGGGAGACCACTTGATTTCTCTCTGGTTGTTTGTAAGAAAGACTAGTCCTCCTCCATAAACGGCGGCTAGCAACCCTTGGTCCAAGGCGGTGCTTTCAGCCTACTCGACAGTCGGTCTCCCGCTGCTCGTCATTCGTGATTACACGGTCTTCTTCGATCACCTGAGGACAAAACCATAAAATATGGTAAATTCTGCCTGGTCCTTACATAGCGCGGTCATGCCTGAATACTCGCCAGGGTAGTAGTGACGGTATGCCACAGGATTTTCATACGTATTTTTTCGGATGAGACGAGAGGCGTTACTGAAGCTTACGCACTAAAGAATTCAAGGCACGAGACAGAAAAGCGCAAACTTAAGACAATTACAGCAGACGCCTCGCCAGATGCTCAGGCAATATGGCGGCTTTGATCGGCCGCCAATCGAAATCCGAGACACGGGATACGGTTGACAAGGGTGACTTACGAATGAATGTAAAGCCTAAAAGTACAAGGTGACTGAAATATGAAAACTGAAATCGGATTGCCTCTCGCTACATAGTTAGGGCTTCGATTTCCTCGATTCCATCTATTGGCTGTCACCTTTCTTTTGCATTACCATCCCGCTTGCCTTTCGTGCGAATTAATTAACCCGCGAGCGGCTCGCTCGTTCTGCCAAGCGGCCAGGCGCGCAGAGCTCCATAGAATTATTTGCACGCCTCGTCGCTATAAATTGTAACATGAAAGTGGGGTTGCGAGCACCTCCAAATGATGTTTTTTTGTCGGTTAAGGTCATACCAAAGGTGGAATTAAAGGCCGTGTTGTGGAAGCTTTGTGTGCGCCTGCTGAAGAAGCGTTTTCTAAAAACGAGTACTTGAAAAACAAAAAAATCAACTGAAATTCTACTGGCGCCAGAAGCCTTCAGTCAAGTAGTGCCTTTTCTTTTCAACTATTTTAGTGTGCCCGCTGTGAAGAGCTCGCGCACGCTCGACGGGAATAGGGTTAAAGGTAAAACAAAGTTTCTATGGAACAATTACCGTCAAGTTTAGAGCGATTACATCAGGTCATAATTGTTTTAAGGGTTAAATTTTAGGTCTGCAGTAATTGGCAGTCTGCGTAAATTACCAAAATGATGTTAGCTAGAAGTATCTTGCACCCAAGAACCTTTTCGTGCGATTTTATTTCACTTCACAAGCTCAATTATGCCTCAGTGATTTTTAATGAGAAGGGCTGCGTGATTCGTCATAAGGGTTTCCTTTTTGTACAGTCTTGCGAAGATCCGAGCTTGTTCGCGAGTGTAATTCGTTTCACATTTACGCTGCACTCCTGAAGAATTTTGCGCTTGGGCTGTTAAAGAACACCTGCAAAACCATTTGACGCTTTGGGATACCCTCGAAAGAGTCTGTGGCGACTGCTTGAGTTCAACGGGCGTCGGACAGGAACACGGAATATGAGGGCGCGATCTCTTGTTAGGGTGAAATTACCGGGTATTAGATAATTTTAGCAAGCAAGCTTTGCTCAAAAGCTCAAGTGATTTCGGGGTAGAGTGATGATGTTCAAAGCCGGATGCTGGTTAGGACTCTTTCCGAGGTGACACGACCAGGAACTTTTCGTGTGGAAAGTAACCATACCCTCAAGCCTCGCAAATGCTTCTCTTCACATATACAAACGCCCGTTGGTGGTGAGATGTTTGAGTGGCGCCCCCTGGCTGCGGCCGCCAGCTTCCAGACTCGCGCCATTGTTGTCTGCTACACTACTCTTGTGATGGGCAGCAGTGTGTGTGCTAGAAATCGCCCGCTTTGATAATTTAGTGCATCATCAAGCGTATTTTTAGAAATTCAGTTATGTTGCCAGCTTCTGACACCCCTGAATAATTTCAAGCCGCATCCCGCACAAGTTTGCAACACACAAGGAGAGAGAGAACAACTTCAGAGCATCGCTCAAATTATCGTGTGTAACTCGTCCTTGCTAGCTTATTTGCGAGGTTCGGTTCTCAGAGCTCCTCGATAAGTATTCAAAAATGCCTAGGCTTCCCCTAAGTATTTTCGAGATGCTCTTATGAAGACTCAACAGTCTCATGCTACGCACCAAGCAGCGGGTCCCTGCACGCGCATCGCACAGCAGGAGATAAAACGGCTATCTCTATTTCTTTCGTTGTTGTTGACTTGTATCGGATGAATGTTTTCTTCTGTGCCCAGCGCATTAATTTTTCTGCACAGTCAGAAACGTCTTATAAAGAGGTTGGGGGATGTTTGGAGCGCTCACAAAGTTTATGTGGATATTTTCTTTGGGCTGTAAGGCATGCGGTACCTTCTTCACAACTTGGCGTTCGTTATGGCTACGTGCTAGAAGGTGCATATCCGCA
Source organism: Haemaphysalis longicornis (assembly GCF_048455015.1). NCBI lineage: Eukaryota > Metazoa > Arthropoda > Arachnida > Ixodida > Ixodidae > Haemaphysalis > Haemaphysalis longicornis. The sequence goes on from NW_027526335.1 coordinate 115,408,705, forward strand.
GCGTGCGTTGTTTATTCACATGCCAATTAAGTGAGAAGGTTTGGGCAACGCCACTGCGAAACGGCGCAGACAACCTTGTGCAGAGTACTCGAAGGCGGCTTTAGTGCTCCGAATTTCTATCGTAACCATCGTTATCATTACGATGGGTTATCATAACATTATCACAACGAAGGGTTGAAAGTGTCTCAACTCAAACAGTTATGGCATGATTACGGTGTTGAAGGCTTGATACTCTCTAACGAACGCAATAAATAGTATTGGCGGTGAGCGCGACCACGGGCGGCACTGCGAAGCGCGCCTCCGTGACGTCAGCTTAGGTATTCTCGCATTTGTTGTCTGCTTCACTCGGGCTCGCTCTCCTTGCTGTTTCTTTGCACGCAGTTGACGTCTGATGCTTGTCAGCACCAGATTTTACGTGTGCGTAATTTTTTATCATAATAATAGACTTAAAATCACATACCCTAGCTCAAGGCGCGAGTTAAAGTATTGTTTTGGATACCGCTACGCAAGGAACATTGCCGGTGTCGCCCCATTTCTTGCGAAGCCAGTCCTGTGCGGCGCACGAAGGGTCAAAGGTAGGCGTCAGCTTCTGTATTAAACAATCTTTCGAAAAAAGGGAGCAGCCAGGTGCTAATAACCGACAACCGCAGAAATGCAAGACCAAAACAAATTCCAGGCGCCTTCGGAGTTGCCAGCTTTGGCAGAAGGCATTATAGTTTCTGGTAATTGTACGCAAGGTCAAGCAGCTTTTGCAGCCTTGCCTAACGCTCTAAAGCATTGTATCACATCACTTTAGGTTTCCATGGTATGAAGGTATGTCGACATGCACTATGCGCCACAAAAAGTGTAGGTTGACTTCTAAATAACCCACTTTGTGAATAGGCGCGTGCTGGATTTATACCGGGCTTCTAACCAGCATGAAGGTTTATTGAGCAAGACGAGTCACGTCCACGGTAAAAATACAGCAACACTATGTTTGTTCAGTCCTGGAGGGTTATTTCGGTACATTTCCCACAGCCATATCTTCCCAATATTCAGATATGCGTTATAGGAAAACTGCACTCAAGAGCAGGAGGATAAGGAGTACGAGCAAAAGGATAAAACTTTATTTAACAGTAACTTGAGCTGATTAGTGCGCCGGGTGCTCAGTCCAGGACAAGAAAGTAAGAGTAATTTTCTACAATTCATAGAACGCCATCCCGAGTAGAACAGGCTTTGTTCTGTACGCCTGGAAGGGCCGGAAAACAATAAAGATCTGCTTGGACATTATCAACGGTTTCCATTCTTGTTTTACTGAAAACAATTTATTGCGCTCGCTAGCGTGTACATCAAGCCTTCAACACTGTAATTATGTCATAACTGTTCAAGTTAAGAGTCAGTTCTTTATGGTACCGATGGTTACTATAGAAATTCGGAGCACAAAAGCCACCTTCGAGTACTTTGGACAACGTTGTCTGAGGTGTAATCGAGGGGGCGTAGCACAAACCTTTTCATTGCATTTGCATGTAAATACACAACGCATGCTTCGGATATGCACATTATTTTACGCTGCCATAACTAAAGCCAATTTGTGAACAAGGGAATGTGTGACATACAGCCTGAAAAAAATATCCACACGAACTCTGTGAGCCTCCCTAACATCCCCAAACCTCCTAATAACACGTTTGAGGCGTTCAAAAAAATAATGCTTTGGGAACAGGAGAAACATTCATCTGATACAAGTTAACAGAAACTAAAAGAAAATCCCTGGCGATGTCCACTAACGTGAAAGCCGGGGAGGGCCCGGCAACGGAGAACACTGATTATGAGGGGCTGTGCCGTCAAGTGTCAACAGTCTCCCTGTCGGGGTAACTCGCACCAAAAGACGAAGACTGGATGACGAAGAAAGGCACGCAAACCCGAGCTGTAAAACAGCCTTTGATAAGTATCCCCAGGGGAAGCCATATCTTTTCGCCTGCAATGAACGTAAGGAGGCTTAAGTGCCCCGACGGCAACACAGGCCTAGATGTGCCATTTGCGAAGTGATCGTGCTAAAAGACTGAATATTCGCGACATCACCGTCGCAACCCCGGGTAGCTCCCTTTCGCCATGGAGGAGTTTGTGAGTCTTTACATCTTTTTCTGTCTTTTCCGCCTGCCTGTATTACGGTAAGACGCGTACGGTGCGGTCGTGATCTTTGATGGTGATTACTTTTTTTTTAAGAAGGTGGATACATTTACGTTCTGGCGTAGACGACAAATACCGCCGGTCGCAAAACTTCATAAGGGACTCTCTTCTTTTTTTCTGATTTTTTTATATGCCCGCCGCTGTGTTCTCCCTGTCTCATTGCTGGTAAGTCAGGCGTGGCACTTTTACCCGAAAATCGCAAAGTTAGACCAGGTTACCACGCCGAGCGTCCCTTCTTCCGGGTCACAGCGTTTCCATCTCGCGGCGTCTGTGACGCCCAGTCGATCCTGAGAACCGTGAAGTTTTCGGCTCTGCGCGATGAAAGCACGCTGTGGCGCCACCAATATGGTTTTATGCTTTTTTCGAGGCCAGTTTTTGTGTTGCTCTTATATCCTCATGAAATGCGCCATTCCTGTTGTTTTCGGCGGTTAGAAAGTGGGTCGAGTCATCGCTCTGTCTTGAATTAGAAACAAAAGGAAACAAGAACGCAAGAAATAGTGCCTGGTGAGAGGGGGCTATTTGCTTTGCCGAGAGTGTAAAATCGCCTTTTTCTTTAAAAAAGAGCTGTCTGTGTTTGGGGCTGCATTTGTGCGTGCGTATGCGCATGCATGTGTTTATGTGAGCGTGTGTGAGCGCGTGTGTGAGTGTGTGTGTCTGGGGGGGGGGGTGGCGGCATGCGTGCGTGCGTAGACGTGTGCGTGTGTGCGTGTGGTGTGTTTATGTGAGTGTGTATAAGAGTGTTGGCGCCTGTATTCGTGACCGGGAGGCAGAGTTATCGTTGCAGTATATCGGTATCACTCCACGGCTATAAAACGAGTTACGGCATCTTTCTCAGGATCCCTTGTCCTTAAACTTTTAAAGTTTTGCGCACACGAGGGGATTTAGGTAACATTTGTGGCTTCATGGTGAAACCACTTATAGTTTAGTTTTCATTTCCGTCGTGTTTTCAAGTCCGGAAAATTTACTGCATTATAATTGGATACAAATTCCTCAGGCTAGTTTGATTGATTGAGCAGGCCTTTACTAAAACCATGGCCAGGGCTCCGCGGAGCCGAAAACGTCGGCAGCGTCGTCTGGGGACAAGGGAGCGCAACTGCTTACATACATCGCACAAACCAATAAGGCCTTCAGGGGGAAAAAGTCAAGGCGTGAACTGGCGGTTTTGTGCGCAGCGTGCGTTTGTTGCACCACGCACGAAATGATGACCCAGGCGCAGCAGATGCGCAGCCTTTCACGTAATACCGCGCCAGTGCAAAGAGAACGTGAAGTAACTCAGATGCAAAATATATCTAATGAACACCGACCTACAACAGCATCGGTCGCTCCGTATATAGGTCGCGATGCATCTGGCCATATGGGCATCATCCCGGCAAACATGAATCCGCTGAAACGCGCGCCTGAGCAAAGCCCTATTGCTGAACACGTGTCACGTTCCCAGCAGCGGTGCGGTGAGCCGTCGCCCAGTCGAGTCACGTCGCGGGAGCTCCCTCATATGCTTCTACACGCCCGAGGTGTCCGAAATAGAGTGAGATGCCATAAAAGAAACCCCCCGGGCCAGGGCGATACCCCCTTTTTACTTCATCAGGCAACGCCCTCGTTATGCACATCCCGCTATGTTTTCGCCCACGTTCTCGACAACGCAACCTCACCCGCACTCGAACACGTTCGGCACTGCGCCGCCTAATGGAGCCCAATGTTCCTCGTTTGAGGAGGCAGGCGGGGATATTTATTTCCCCTGACTGTTTTTTTTTTTTCCCCTTCCCATCCCGTATCTCGGCCTCTTCAAACCGCCGGGTTCGATGTCCTCACGCGAAACAACCGCAAGCGAAGAAAATTACAAAATCGTTCCAAGAACTAAATCAGTATTTCGGGGGAGCGTAATCTCTATCATTTCCGCCGTCATTGTTTAAAACATCACTCTCATACTGCTCATCGTTTATTTCATTATTTGACTAATTATATCTCTTGTCCTGATGCAAAAAAAAAAAAGATCAGCCGAAAAAAATGACCACGTATGTCCTCGCTTTACTTCAAATGTCGTTAAAAGACAATCTGCCGCCCATTCCACGTACTTGGCTTTCCTCTCCTCTCTCCACCGTCCATGAACATGTTCTCTTCCCGTCTCGTTCATGCCATGATAAACGCAATAGAGGTTTGCTCAATTCAATTTTCCCGCGTTCGCACGGCTCGCTGGAGACCTTTCCGCCCCTTTTGTTACTGATTTGCTTGGCGCTCGAACCACAAGCTCCAGGATAGAGCTCCAGACCATTTGGAAGTTAGTGGCTAAAATACTGTTTCGAACGCATTTTTAGCGGGGTTTGTTATCACGAAAATTACGAACGGGTCTATTTTTAATTAAAAGAACACTGATAGTTTCGGCTATGTTTTAACGTTTTGCCACATATATGGCCAATGTTTTCCTTTCGCTAAACAATGTTGACAAGCATGAAGAACCCTTTAAAAAGAGTTTAATAGCCGGTGAACCCGTGCAGCGCCAGGTACGTGGGAGGTGCGCCCGTGCATTCGCTCAGACTAGGTTTAAGCCTTACAGCGCACGCGCAGCAGCATAGATCGGATACCATGTTTTCACCCAGGGACGCGTTGTGGGGCGTTCCATAACTTCATACTTATATTAAAGCGAAGCTTTCTAGGCCTCACTGACGGCGACCGTCCCGTAACCAAAACGTATTGCCGGAAAGCCAACTTTGCACAATGGGTTTCACAAAACGATGATGCTGATAAGCGAAAACACGCCATTCACCTCAGGAAAAAAAAATGGTTCCCGTGATCGGAAATGAACCTGGGTCCCTCACGCTATGAAGCCGACGCCTATTCGATTGCGCCATTCGGATACTGTCAAAGCAGTTTGGAGTTACAGCGAAGCTTTCTTGGTCGCACTGATGGCGCCCGTCCCGTCACTAAAACTCTGTGAGCCACTGGCAATACAACGGTAGTGAACGAATCCCTCACGAGAAAGCTGAGCGTTTCGACCATCATTGTCGTTAGACGAAGAGGCGTTTCAATTTTTAGAGCGCAGCTCTTAAGCGCCCGCTGCGCTTTTTCGCGTCGCCATCGGCATAGTTATAACCTAGCGAACGAAGAAAACACCGAAGATAGACGAGATCGAGTGAGCAGGAAAGCAGAGGATGAACGTACATAGGGGGGGGGGGGGGGGGGTATTCCGCGAGAGACTCCGACGGAGCCCTCGAGTTTATAAAAGCGTCCGTCAGACCAGGGGGCACACTAAGCGAAATCGGATGGCACACAAACCGAGTATGACCGGCTCGAGAAAATCGCCGGGGAAACACCAGCTTGTCAACTCGCCATATTGACCGCCTGACTCGCCGCTGAGTCGCCGCCGCTCGACGACGCCGCCGCTTGCCACTCAGCTCTAACCGGGTCCAGCTCTTCGGGCGCTTCGAGTAATGCGGCCTAAAATGCATGCATTTGGGTTCGGACCAGAAGAAATTTTGAATAAAGCGATATTTCGAGTAAACCGATTTTGTTATAATGAGGGATTTCTGTATACAGCTACTATTAACGCAACAAAACATGTAAAAAAACAACGCCAGAGACAACAAAATAACTGAATAACTGGTCCGGCCTTGAGGGCTCAGTCCTCATAAGCTCAGAAACCCTCAAGATGCGAAATTTCGAAATTTCTTTTTCAAAAAGCACAACAGAGTGGAGGATTAGGCGGATGAGTTTTTAGGGGCGAAGCTCCTTAAGTCATGGGTCTGTCCATCCCTTGTGTCTCGTGGTACGTGACCGCCGCATGCTTTCGGAGATGTCGCAAAGTGGGCCGCGTTGCACGCGCAAGAACCGGCTGCAACCGGCAGCGCAAACTCGGCACCGGGAGCGCGAGCTTGTCTGTGTTCGCCAACGGAGGCGCGAGCGCACGTGCACTGCGAGGGGGAGATCATGCAAGAGATCACGCCACGAACGCAGGCAGTCGTTCTCGGAGATCGAACGAGACGCAAGGACCTTTGCTCGTTTCCTCTCGTCTTGTTCGGGCACAAGTTCGCCCTAAATAAAAGTTCTTTCTTTACCGTTGTGTCCCATCCTGCGTGACAAATTGTGGTGGAGGTGCGGGGTAGTCCTCGATGGCGCGGGGTCTTTCACCAGGTCTGGGCCTGGGAGCATTGACTCCGAAAATAAAAGTTGATTTGTACAATGTACGCACACAGTCTTACGTCTTTCTTAATGATGTAATGGGCGAACTTTCACGGGAGAGTTACGGTTACCGATGATCTCTCCCTCTCGAGCTTCGCCCCACTTATCATCATTCATTCCGTGGATATGGCGTGATTTTTTTTCCCTCGCAATTTTGAGGGATTATACAATCTCCCTGCTCTCTTGTTGCTAAAACTTGTTCAGTATTGTCGAAAAATTTAAAATAGCATCGCACCCACAGTCGCTGCAACGTACAGCAATTCCAACGTTGTATTTATGTTATTTTAGGATATCAGCCATGCATCTGCCTGTTGGTCGTACGTATTTTCGGCGGCATGATTAATAGGTGTTACACACCTATTAACTACCCATGGAACGAACCGCCTTCGATGTTTTTCAGGGCGAACAAGAGCAAGAGGGCTTTTATTACTAACTACTTTACAAAACCTTAAATGCTTATGGGCAGCCGAAAAATCGACATTAACAGCAGGGCACGTTTAGAAAATCATTTTACGGTTGTGTTACACTGTATATGTAAGGTACGACTGCAATATTTTCTCGTTCTATGTTTCCAAGTTAATTTATTTGCCTGATCTGCATTTCACTATGTAGTCATTCGGTGAATTCTACGCCCCCCCTGCCCTTTCATACGCACGCGCACATGTGCTTTCACAAATAAACGAGAAGGGGGGCTCACACATTCTTACATCCGAAGGGAAAGCTTAGGTGTCCGTTTACCGGTTTTTTTTTCGCTTCTGAGCCACTCACTATTACTCCCCCCGCTTTTCATCTCTCTTGTCCATCTTCGGCATCTTTGTTGCTTTTCAGCGTTTGCTTCTCTTAGTCGGAACTCGTCCTCAGTTTATATCCTTATAAAACGTCCAGTTTACTGACAGATTGTTCATTTGTTCATTTCTACAGGGACCTTCTTTTCGGACTTGCCTTGACAAAACTATCTGACATTGCCTTGATTTATGGTATCAATTCAATTAAATACGTTTGCACGCGCCTATAATAACAAACCTAACCCCCGGCCATGGACGACAAGTCCTCCCTCGCGAAGATGGGTCTCCCTACCTGAAAGATTGGCCATGCTGCTATGACGCTACTCCCTTATGGCCCATCTGGGTCGTCTTGGAGTTTTTGTTTTCCTACGTGTCTGTACCTGATGCCCCTTTGAGTTCATTCTGCCGATACGAATAGAGGAAACTAGCTGAAGTTAGACAAAAGTCGGTTCATGAACTTCGGATTCCTTCTCAGCTCTAGGACTGCATCGTGAAGCATTCCTACACCCCGAAACTCAGGCAATCCTAGAAGTGAACACCAATGCGATGCCGCTCCCCTTTATTCTGTTGTTAGCAAAGCATGGGAGAAATGCCACCAGCGGCATTCGCGCTGCCGAGGAGAATCACTGCTCCTGGCCTTCTTTATGGTGATGAGAAAATTGAAGTGGGAGTGGAGGTTTTCCTTCGGATTTTTGTTTTCCTGGAATCAGAATACGAGTGGACTGAGTATACTACGGAAGGGAAACTACAGCGGAATGTACTATTCCGGCTCGTGTATCGCGATTAGGATCTGGCTCTTGGATATGCTCTTCTGCAGTATTGCGGCTAGGACAACAAATAAGGTACGTTACCTCCCTACACTGATAACACAGCGGCAAAAAGCAGCACGGAAATCGTTCTGCACTGCTGTCAGCAAGCACGACGAAGATTTGGACAATACTTTCTAGTGAAATCTTGATCAGGAATGCCGTGTACCTTATCAGATATTAACCGAATATACACTCCTCCAAGAAAAAGGCATGACGCTTTATTGCTCGTACGACTTTATTTTACGCAGCGATAATAAAAAGAAGAAACTCTGACAAAGTCACCACGTTGTTCATAAATGTTTGGGGATATCAGAAGAATGCTGGTTGTAGTAAACCGCTGGCGGAATAGCTAATACAAAGTTCTGATTCGAATACACTCATCCATTTGCATTTGTATATACAAAAACGAAACACCGGACAGCAGAAAGGCTGTCGTGGTAATTGTGTTTGCAGCAAAGAGTAAAAAGAGACTTCCAATACAGCAAGGCCTGCAACGCCTGCCAACGTATAATGCAAACTTTAACGAAGAACGACGAAGAACAACTGCTCTTTTTGTAAACCAGTGGTCTGAAATCTAATGGAAGCTCGAAAACTCAGTAAGGGTACCTTCGTTTATCAGGACAGAAGAAATCGGGATATCTGTGGTTGGAAACCTAGTGAGAAGCGTTTGGGATATATCGGTTTCCTTGAACCTTGCGGGCTTTATACTACTCCAACCCAAATCTCCTGTAGCCACTCCTTTAAAATAAAAAAGCGCCGTATTCCGGAGTAAAAAAAAATGACATTTCAAATAGGTTACGGCTTCGTACAAACCGATCGCATTTTGGCACTTCTCCTTTCGCAGGTTTCTTAGTGGCCGTGGACAGCTCACCAGTTTGTATACAAAAAATGAAATATAACGTAACAACGTGTGATTTCGAGCTAGTTGGTAATACATTGTACGAATTTAAATAAAAGCGCAATTTGTGCGCTTTAAAAAAAGCGCACAATTTGTGTGCTTTAAAGCGCAATTTGTGCGCGTTAAAAAAAAATTTTAAGCGCACAAATTCAGACAGGGGATGACCGGGACAAGGGCAAGCGCTTGTCCTTGTCCCGTTCGCCCCCTTTGTGAATTTTTTGCGCTTTAAATTCGTACAAAAAATTAAAGTTTGCTTTTTACGACAGCACTATCAGTTTGAGGTTTTAAACTAAAATCAGAGTATACCTACCTTTCCTAATAAAGAAAACGTTCGATTTTCCGTTTTTGCACAGTTTAGTTAGAGTACGTAATTTTGTTTATCCACGCATGAATTCAAAAACAAGTTCGAGCCGCCCTCTGCAAATATTGTACATATATTGTACAATACTGGACTTTCACAAACTACAGAGAAAACATTCTACAGAACACACGATTGAGCAAGGGACCAGTACGATGCAAATTTCTTTTCTTTCAACAGGACCACGATTCCGGTGGGCAGCGGGAAGACGGATAGGTATTTAAGCGTTCGGGCATACAGGAAGGCGACGGGTGCAGGGAGTGGCCTAATAGTATCACAAAGTCTTGAAGAAAAAGAACTATGTATTACCCGAATGATCAGCAACAAAGCTGGAGGTTCAAAACTAAAAACGTTGAAAATCCTCATCAAGAATTTACGTAGAGAGCCCCTTGTTTTGTCATAAAGCAAAGAAAATGAAGACAACAATACACCCTACGCCGGGCGTATAAGAGCAATTAGAAAAGTGCCAAAACACGTCAAAATCAATTACACAGGTACGCGCTACTATTACCTCCAATATAAATCCTCAAATCAAATCAGGGAGGACGAGGACGGCAGCGAGAATCCGCCAAAGCGGGTATGGCCTCCATCAACTTCAGCTGTTCACTGCCAGTGAAACTGTTTCCATGCGAGGATGTAATAAAGCGACGAAAACCCACTAAGGCATCCGATGGGTTGTCACACTAAAGAAACACACACCAAAGTGGGAGATCTAAAACAACAGATGGCCATCGTGGCACGAACGCAGCCTGAAATAAACACGATGGTACAGCAGAAATAGTGGCCACTCCCCCCATCTTCCAGGTAGCAGGCACAATGGCGCATACACAGGAACTGTCTTAAACACATATAGAGCTGAGCTGTCCGGAATCCCGGCTGAACAAGAGCAAAAGCAGAGCGCTACGCATTGGGTCGCTTGCCACTGATCCTGCTGGAGACGTAGAGTGGGTGAGGGAAGTCCGGCTGCTAGGTGTAATTTTTCACGAATCCGGAGAAGTGGCCTGTGATACATGGATGGGTCAATTGGCCATAGAGCACCTGCTGCATGAGCTAATGGCGTTGGGGGGAGAATCTTTCCTCCTGCGTTGGTCGACTCGCTTCATCAAGGTCGCCAATAACACCGTGCATAGGTGTATATTGCCTTATTAACAAGGTGTAACACTCGCGTGTTTTCTAGGGGGAGGAAGTTGTGCGTTCAGACGCTAAGGCGCAGTTTAGGCAGCCTGGCTGAGCATGCCTCTCTGTACGAACATAGACATAAGTACAGAGTATAACTGATGTATATGAACTGGTGTGGTTTTTATGTCGACTCCCACGCGTGAAGTCTGGTATCTTAGCCTTGTGCCGTGGACATTATTGTAAACAGCATTAGGCGCTTTGGACCTTGTTTTTTTCTTCTTGTGTGTGTGGGAACTTGTGTGATGTTACTTTGTTTTCTCTGTAGCACATTGCTTGTATTCTGTGCCCTGTCGACCCGTGTAGTAGCTAACCACAACGGGTCCTAACTGTAACTAGTTTTCGCTAACTTGCATCCACCTATACCATGCAAACAACTGGCCATATTCACGGGCAACTGGAAAGCCATAAATACCCCCTCACTGGCAGCTAAGAAATGGAAGATCGGCGCCGTGACCTTAACCTGTCGGGCAACAATGAAGTGAAAAAATGAATTATTGTCAAGATTTCTTAGGTGCCAAAACAATGTGCTAACTCACCACCCCGAGCCTTCAGACTAAGTTCCTCTCTCATAGGAATCTTGCTAAGGTGGTCATCCACAACGACTACCATCTGCCGAAACGACTGCCGTTTGCCCAAACGTGAACCTACCTCATCCCAGATTACCATCCCAAATCTGCTTAACCACCCGCCACACCTGACACATGCGTAAAGGCTGCCTAACAACCTAAACGTCCACCGAGGTGCTCTGCTTCTCTGAAAAATATTTCCCTAACTCATTTCGTGGTTGAAGCCAAGCGCTATTTACTGAGAGGTTTAAACCAAGTCCATCTTGTGTCTTTCTTTTTGCATTTCTCGGTATTGCCCGACAATCCTGCCCTTGGAATAATTCATTTAAAAGCTTATTTTTTTCATTGCTCTACACCGCGTGTCTTCTAGCCTACATATATGGCCTTGAAGGCATCCGACTGGACCGCATTTCAGCACGATTTGAAAACTGCCGCCCGCAAGCATAAAAACATTCATGACATTTTCTGCTAAGAAATGTTGCGTAAACAGAGATTTATTTGTTCGTAATTCATATAGTAGACTCTACGTCCACTATGCATGGCCTTTCTTAGTACTTTTTTTATACATGCCCTTTCATGTTTTGCAAATGTCTAATGCGAAAGCATTAGTTAAAAACGGTCATTGAAGATACGGCGTCCATGGCACGCAAATTGCCGAGGCACCACAAAAAAATGTCGACTGCTAGAACGATAAAAAGCAGGTGGGTCGAGTGCTCGAAACGATGAAACATTGGTAAGAAAAAACCATATGCTACCCGGTAAAGATCGAAGGAGCTGTTATTCCATGTGTCACGCATCATAAATTTCTCGGCGTGACAATTGATAGAGATCTGTCGTGGTCAAAACATGTATCGGCACTAAGAAGGAAATTACAAAGTTTCACCCATGTCCTTCAACATATGGCAGGGAAATCATGGGGCCCATCGGTTTCATCGCTGTTGCGCCTTTACCAGGCGCTCTTTATTGGCTATTTCCAATACAGTGCCCCTATACTGTGTAACCTTCGGCGATCGTCATTACGCGTGCTTCAAAGTGCACAGGCACAAGCCCTACGAATCTGCTTGGGGTTGCCTCGATGCACATCAACACGTGGAACGATCGCAGAAGCGCGAGTCTGCCCAATTCAAGTCTACCTCGCGCAAGAACCTCTTCGTGTGCACCTCCGACATGTGACAAGACATGAGTGCCATCCACTGTCGAGTGTCTTCAGGGACCGGCCGAATTCAAACTACTCCCGAAGTATTTCGGCGCAGCAACATTTGATTCCCTTCAGATTTGCAGTCGCCAAAATATCAGAAGTGCCTCTATGGGTTGTACCTGATCTACAGGTGCGGTTGTCGATTCCTGGAATCGGAAAAAAATCCCGCATGGCGTCTTCGGTCTTAAGACAACTTTCACTATTTTACATCAGTGAAATGTACGGACAGGCGTCGCACGTTTTTTTTGACGGCTCGGTCACGGCGTTTTCGTCGGCAGCGGCAGTGGTTATGCCTGGGAAGGACCACACCCAACGTTTCAAGATTGCTTACAGGACGTCGTCTACCGCAGCAGAACTGGTCGGTTTACGCGAAGCGCTCCACATCATTTCTTGTGAAAGGCCACAGCAGTGGATTATTTTTTGTGACTGCAAAACAGCGCTGCAGGTACTAAGGTACCCAATGAAGCGAGGCGCGTACGATCAGCTGACCACTGATGTCGCTATCCTGTTTAAAGAGTTGTATGAAAAGGGCCACACGGTGGTGTTTCAGTGGATACCAAGTCACTGTGGCATCGCTGGAAATGAGTTGGCGGATGCAGAAGCACAGCAGGCACACCACAATGGAACTCTCCTGTCTATACCGATCACAAGGCAGGATGCTAACGCGATACTCTAGGGAGCACGTAAACAAGCTGCAGCCTTGCATTCGTCGGACCCGCAGAATCGACATGAACGCCTTCACAAGCTCGATCCAGAGCGGAAGTTCTGGGTCAGTCATGCTCCTCGTCTTCGCCGAAGTAAAGAGACATTGCTACACAGGCTGCGTCTTGGAGTAGCATTGACTCGGAAGTATCTTCACACAATCGGATGAGAGGACAGCCCAGACTGCCTTCTGTGCGGTTGTCCTGAGACTATCGAACATTTGCTTAGTGCTTGTCCAAAGTACTCTAGTGAGCGAATGAACCTTGAGACAGCTTTACTACGTTTGGACACTCGCCCTCTGTCCGAACAAAAGATTTTGGGCACGTGGTCTGACAACAGGAAGCAAAGCCTAGCCGTTAAAGCCCTGTTTACATTTCTTGGTGACTCCTCTTTGGATTTTCGCCTCTAGGTTGCGACAAAATTGAACAGACTGCGAAATAATGTCTGAGCAGTTTCTTTTTTTTTTCATGGATGATAGTCATGTGCTAAAAAGTGAACTGTAGTCATCTGATTCAGCGCCCCGTTGTTCGTGAGGCGTTTATTGGTTTTACTGCTTGTACATAGTTCATTTGTCGCTTTTATTGTCATTTCCCATACCTTCCATATTCATTCCTTTCTCTTTCTGTCCTCAGTACCCTCCCCCCAGAGGGAAGTAGCAGGCCCAAGATCAATTTCTCAGGCCGACCTCTTCTCCTTTTCAATAAGCATTTACTCTCTCTCTCTCTCTCTCTCCTATAAACAAAGTAATGGCCCTTACTGGGATTCTGGCCGAGGTCATCCGGAATGCGAGCCAAGCACGGGACCGCAATGGACCACCACATCTCGAAGACTCGGGCTGACAAAAGGCGAACCTAGCAAGAGGGTTGTGGCCTCCCTCTTGTACAAAGCCCGACAGAGGAGATTTCGGCGTGCTAATTACACATGTGGAAATTGAGTGAGTAGCAAAACTCTTCCCAGCTAATCGAGCAGATTTGGAGTAAATTCCCAAGATGGAGTAAGTTTCTGCGAAATAAAATTGCACATCCACCTGACATGTAGCCGTTCGGCTACAAGAGAAAGCTATACAGCTTTTTCCGAACTTCGCAGTTGAAAAAAATTCGTCCTGGTCCAGGATCCTGGGCTAGGAGCATCCTGGACGTGGACGAATATTTATTCAACTATGAAGTTTCTCAGAAAGCTCTGTAGCTTTCTTTTGTAGCCGAACGGCTACATGTCAGGTGGATGTGCAATTTTCCTTCGCACGTCCCAACTAACAGCGTAGGGCTAACAAGGTAATTGGCCAAGCCTCTCAGTCATAGCAACCGAAATACGAAGAAAACATCGCAAAGGGAATGGGATGATCTTGGTCACGAGAGGACACATGCGCAGCACTGAACACGCGTAACATTGTGGTCACCACATCATGACCGTGTATCGAATGATCGCGCTGCCTTCCACGTGAAACTTGTTCTCCAGATTTAATCGGTGTGGTATCCTGAGCCGTCTGCGTCAACGGCAGCTATGATATATGGCGGCGAGCACAATGCAGACCTATGCATTCCATAATTTAACACTAATGCTTTCGCATTCGCTGCATCATAGGGAGTGCTTAAGTGTACTAGAGTTCCTGTCCGAAAATTCCACTTTTTGGCATTTCATGTACAAACGTGTATACACCACATCGCCCAAAAGCATTGGGGATGCGAGTTTTCGTATGGTTAAGAATCAGGTTTACAGACATTTTTATGCGCTCATGTCTTTCCCAAATCATAAGCACTACAGGGAACAAAGGCCCCGAGTAATTAGCAGATGCGAAACTGCCATTTACAGGACCGAAATAGCAACATCTAGTGATAATGAAAGTTTTTAGGCGGTAAAGCGATTTAAATTGTTTTGAAGAAACCATTACCTTTACTTTTAGTTGACCAGTTCTTTGCACAAAAAATCCAATGAGCCGAATTAATGTAATATCAACACTTAAGGGAATGCCTTCCTCAGTCCGTACAGAAATCGAATGAGATATCTTCCTGTGATAGTCGTGTTGCAATTTTATATGTAGTTGCATCGTCATGAACAGACTCCGGATATGCTAGAACGAGGTAATTACTGGGCTGGGCTAACTAATTCCGTAATAATTGGTTTTTGGGAGGAGTGCCTTGCATGCGCTTCAAACAATCACTGCCGAGTCCTGGATTCCTAAACCTTATTGTACTCCACCAATTACCTGCCCATTTCTATCCGGAAGTCCCTTAATACCTACACAAGGTCGGCGGTTAACTTCCCCAATATTCGTTTAGGCAAATTAGTTCCTTTGCTTACTACTGGTTTGAGGCGAGGGAATTTGCGTAAGGTGATACAAGCAAACGCTGGAACAATAGAATTTGGTACCACATCTTCCAGTGTGTGTGTGCGTGTGTGCACGGTAGTGCTTTCGCAAGAAGAACGAGCAATTGCGGTAACGGGACATTGGATTAACTATTGGACTACTTCGTCAAGAGTAATTCACTGGGCCAGTGCCGGTCACTGCTGTGTAGTGAAGGGCACATTTATTTTCCGCAACCAATTTTTCTAATCGGATTGCTACTGAATGCATGCTTACGGTCCGTACAGTAGGCGACATCTGGTGAACCGGGTGGGATAGGCCGCTCAGACTGAAGGCTTCCTGGACTGAGGAGGTCCCTGATTTCGCCGTGACCAAAAAACTTTCTCTGCTTCCGTTCAAGTTCCTTTATTTATTTATTTATTTATTTATTTATTTATTTATTTATTTACGCTAGGAACGTAAGAGTACAAAGGTTGATAACATCAAAAATGCGCAAGCAACCAGTACACAGATACATGAGTAAATAAACAAAATGAAAAAAATGGCATGCAGTGAATACAACTTGAGACCCTACTTAAACAGGGTAAGAGAAACTTGCTGAAAATGTAGAGGAACTCAATTTCAGCAACCAATAGCCAGAAATTTCAAATTTTCGCACCAAAACGTAATGTTCTGTATATGTTGTTGCAGCGTAAACATGTCGTGATCGTTGCGAATATTGCGACAAATGACGCACTCATCTGCCCATGAATGCCCATGAGAAGAAATGCAGCTGTTAATTTGCTCTGATGTCAGCCATCACAAATTAAAAACATTGATGGGTTTAAGACACAACCTGGCCGTACACAAGTCTTAACATCGATTAGTGGCGTGTCATGACCTTTAAAGGAAACGTGCTGTTTCTGGTAGCAAGAAATCATTCCAGCTGTGTTAGTATTGGCGACCGTCAGATTAATGCTGGGAGTTATAACGTCTGGTGCGATGACCACTACGCTACCGGCGGGGCTGTGCTCCCCTCCACTTTCTTGAGTATTTATGGTAACGTACTTGTTTCCTGTGCGAGGGATTACTCTCAGGGTTGCCAGATACTCAGAACAAAATGTCGCCGGAAAATGTCCGGAAGTAGCCAGGGACGTCGCCACCTTGAACTTAACGTTTAAAAATTATCCAGCAAAATTGCCACTTTCAGGAAAACGATGCTAGAAATTGCTTTTCGACGGCCTGCGCAGAAAAAAAATGCAGGAATTTCGAGAAGTAGCGAAACTAAATAAAAAATATTATTTGTTTACCACGGATCAGAATATTAACAGTCGTTCATAATTGTCTACTAAGAAAGCTAAAAAATTGGCGAAGCTTGCGCTAAGCCACGCAAGGTTTGAACCATAGCGGAGCTGGAAGATTTCTTTCCATGTAAACACTGAAGGACACACCATCACGCGTTGAATAAGGTTGTAATTGTTTATTCACATGTTGCGTCGTCTATTTTCACTGTGGTAGTAGTATAGCCATCGTCATATGCATCTATATCGTCGTGTTCCTCATGCATTAATGGCGGGCCCAGATCGTTTTGTCGGCGCGTGTTCACATTTCTCTCACATTGGAACGCGTCAGCACAAGCTAAAACCGGTGGCAACCGGCTTGGCGAGCTGTAGCGCGAGCTGTCTTCAGCACCCCCCTTGAGGCGCGGACGCACGTGAACTGTTATCTTGGTATTTTTGCAAGCGCCACGCGCTAGCCTGTACGACGCCGGGCGCTTCTCGTAAAAAACGTCCAAACGCACGGTAAGCGGCTGGAGTAACTATGGCCCGGTTATTTTTAAGTGCGAATGCACTTTATAAGCGACCCTGAATTCCGTTGACCGCCGTCCGTCCACATAGCAACAGCTGCGGGTGCGCGCGCTCCTCGTCTTCCTTGGCAACGGGGGGAGATGGCACATACCCACGTGGGGGATTGGCCAGGAATCTCCTCGTCTTCCTTGGCAACGGGGGGAGATGGGTGCGCGCTGCCTGGCCGCTGATATGGCACATACCCACGTGGGGGATTGGCCAGGAATCGGGCGTGAGAAGGGCTAATGCACCCGCTTAAAGGAGTACTGACACGAAATTTCAAAGCTGAGATCCGCTCTAGCAATCAAGTACAACGACAGCACAAATAGGTGTCTGTGAATAAATACATCTTTCTTTCTTTGTAGTTGTGTGTGTGTGTGTGTGATCTCTCTTTCGCGAACATTACCGAACCGCGCAAATTCAATTCCTGCATTCGCACTTTCACATTCTTCCCCTCGGGGAAATGCGGGGAAATTTTTTTATGACACCGCACACATTACGGCCAGCAACAAAAGCTCCGCTGTTAAAATATGTTAAGTGTACGTGAAGTAGTCCAAGAATATGAATTACCATAGAACGTGTGTTTGCTGCACACCGTTTTTCACCCCTTTCGCTGCCTCCTTACATTACCGCGCTATAATAAACCGTCATACACGCTTCCAACCTCTCTGCGTGGAATCACAAGCACTCGTGAACTCCTCAAACATCACACTTAATGAACGGTGTTTTTGAAGCCTTCGACGCGATTCTTATGACATCTGAAGGATGTTTTAATAAAGCGGCACAATAAGTTTCGCATTGGCCCGGCACGTAGCGGTGTGCGTCTTTGGGTTTCACTGGCACAGCCATATCATCCCTTTTTTTTTTTTTGTTCTGGTTGGCTTTCAGTTTTATCTTGACTCCTGAATAGCACTGAAAAACCAAATACGATCCTTTTATCTTGAATGTAAGGTGCCGGAAGGGTCCGGGGATCCGGAAATATATAAACACCGGCACTCTAAGGATCCATAAAGTAGCCAAGTTGCCAGACTGAAATTTCAGTCACCAGGCCTCTAAAAGTCGCCGGTGTGGCTACAAGTCGCCAAACCTGGCAACCAAGCTTACTGTATTTGCTTTGGCAAACAAACAAAGTAACTTTTCGATTTCTTAGAAGTAGCCATCGTCGGAGTGATTGCCGAATTGAAAAACGCATCGCGAAAAAACACGCGGTTGACCCATCGCTGACAAGGATACCGGGATCATCAGAACCACGGTGTTGGGTACATTTATTTGGGGGATTTATGTTTGCCGACTAGTGCACCGGGAGAATTCGCGTTTCCACGGCTTTCTGAGCAGCCCTATTCCCGGCCAGCCTGCCTAATGTAATTTTCATGCCAGGAATATAAACAGCGCTCGTTATTCTCCTCGACGCACATTACTGTCAACGAGGAGCTTGCGACCACGCTCATTACTGTCCACGTTACTCGGGTCTGTTACCGAGGAGGAAAATACAAAGCTTGACAGAATACGCGCTGAACTAATGCCCTTACAGAAGCTCTGCTTCAGCTGTTGTTGGCTCACGTTACTTGCGGCACTACGATGTTAGGTTAGCCAGAGAAACGAATCTTGAATGTGTATCTTCTCCTTCCGTGTAGTAATGCCTGAAGTAGGCACACATCGAGTAAGAATCAACTAGAGGACGAGGAAGGAAAGCATGCCGCTCTGCGCTTCCAAGAACCTCGCGCACTGAATGATTACGCACTCACGCGCAGAAAACGGACGCCAAAACACGAGACGTCCCTCTCAAGAACAAGATAATGCCGTTCTCTTCGTGCTTCCTTCAGCAGGCCCAGCTTCATTGCACCGGGCCACAAAATGACCGACCCAACTGAGCTCACTACATCATCTCCCCATGAGGCACGCACGGATTAACCGCATTTCTCGACCTGCCTTCCACACAGCCAGCCCACGCCTTCACGCATTTCTACTTCGCAAGCACCGTGCATTTCCCGGAGTGAGTGGACAAAAGTGGCGAACACCTTCCATATCTCCTGAGACGTATTTTGCGGAGCCACCTTGAACTCTCGTTGTAGTTGGTACATCCCGAAGCAAATTATACAACGTTCTACTCCTAAAATGGCATTATTGCTGCGCAAGCTTTCCGTATCTCTTATTTTAGGTAAGTCATACTGAAACGGGGAAATATTTCGGCCTTCTTCAAGTGAAATACCTGGGCTTCTACGAGCAGGAACATACACTGGATAGTGTGTCAATGGGCTTATTGTAATGCATGTGCACAAACAAGGCAGATTTGCAGCCAGCCTTTTCATTACATCGAACTGTTTTCTAATCAAAAATAGGCGAAAGAAATGTAACACAGAAGAAGCAAATATGCGATGGCAATTCTAAACGAGCTCGAGCGGCAACCCACTACCATGACGAAGGAGGTAAAAAAAAGCTCCTATACGTTTTCACCGACTCATGAGGCCCAATACACGACGGCGTAGGCTAACTAAAGATGCAAAAGACATTTAATGGTAATGATGGCAGTGGTTAAACAAGACCAAATACAACAGCACCAGAACAGCAACCATGGTAACTTAAAAGACGTGTAAGTAAACCCGAAGGCTGGCTCGAATACAAAATCAAACTTTGAGGCTTGAACGTCTGATCAATCAATAACATTCGTACCATCTTGAAGGTGGAAGCGCTCACAAAACAGGGACGAAAGTAGAAAAAACATAGATGACATGGCGACATGTTTTTTTCTACTGTCGTCTCTGTTTTGTGAGCGCTTCCACCTTCAAGATGAACAGCTACTAACTAGCCCAATTGTACGTTCTACTGCAGTACATTCGTACCAACCATGGAAGAGTGCACGTAGAATAATAATAATAATAATAATAATTTATTCACTGTACATATGCAAATACATGATCCAGCCCGCATAAGCGTGTGGGGGTCGCTTGTGTGCGTGGCTGGGCAGCCCAGCGAATCACAGTTTGTGATTGAACATAATAAATATACATATAGCCATTTACAACCAAGTACTAGATTTCAAACATAAGAAAACAAGCTCGATAAATGAGAACACGAGGGGGAACATACAGGACATGAGAAAACACTGTAATCGAGGAAGCTTCGCAAGAAAGGAAATAATACAGCAATCTCTCCAGCTAATCTCTGGATCGCAAGTAGCAATCTCTCCAGCAAATATGGCTGATCTTTTAGGCCTTCATTAAGGAGCCAGCCCTTTCTCTTTGTCTTTCCTCCGATTGGTACCGGCGACACCAGTCGCCAAAGGTGGTTTGCTATGGGGGCCCTCATCTAATATACACATTTGCTTCAGATCTTGCCTACCCAGACACACTAGAGAATTCGCGCTGCGTCAACGGTAAAGCAGGCACGCTACGCAGAACTACGCCGTCAACATTCAGCCGCACACAGCGCTGTGTGGCTTGGTCGTACCGCGCATACAAAGCGAGAAATGCATACAACTTTCAGTAATCTGATGCACCACGACGCTGCTGCAGACACATTGTCATTGAAAGTCGGGGTCATATCAGGGCAAGCGACAAAGCCATCACTGGAGGCTT
Source organism: Haemaphysalis longicornis (assembly GCF_048455015.1). Taxonomy (NCBI): domain Eukaryota; kingdom Metazoa; phylum Arthropoda; class Arachnida; order Ixodida; family Ixodidae; genus Haemaphysalis; species Haemaphysalis longicornis. The sequence goes on from NW_027526335.1 coordinate 115,429,242, forward strand.
GGTACAACCGAGAGAAAAATGCCTGAACGAGTGAGGCAACACGAAAAAGAACATTACTGGAATACGTTACAGCAACCATAACGTGCGGGTCACTTGCCTATCGTAGTCACGATTTTAAGAGTCGCAAACTGTCAGATGCAACGTCTCTATTTTGTACGTATCTTTTCGTTTACGTGCAAGCATACGATAGAATGAAAGCTATTTTGAGTGAGAAGCACGACTCCGCGCGCAGCGGACCGTTTCGTATTTATCTTTCAGTCACACTAGACAACGATGCCCTATTTGACCTTTCCCTGCATTAGAGTAGCATTGCCTTGCGTATTGTTATGCGCGGTTCTTACCATCGCATAGTACATTTACTCCTAGAGAATGGCGATGTTTTCACTTCTTACCGCTGAGTGTAGACAATTTCGCATCGCGCTTTCACTGCGGTAGCCTTTCAGACCTTTCACGCCTATTTCTTCAGCGTCTATTCACCAATTAGTGTCCGTCTTTTACTTACTGAGCAAATCCCGTTTTATTGTCAGCGCCAATAGAACTTAGTACAGAATTTATCGCTGATATCATGATCAGTACATGACAGGAGTATGTTTGCCGAACGAAAACGAGACCTTGAAATAGTTTTCAAATCAGCCCTCATCATGCTTCCACGGGGCCTTCTTATAGAGTGTTCTAACTCTGTAGAAACTGCTGGTGTTCGCTGGAGCCACCACTAGATGTCTGCAGGCTTCTGAGTTCGGAGCTTCCTCTTTATATTGAATTGACCCATAAGGCTGCGCCAAGTCGGCCCGGCTGCATAAAGTGAACAATGAAAGACGGACACCAACTAAGAAGGCAGGAATGACTGGCAACGTAACATGTGCACCTCCTACGACCATTAAATTAGGTCATAATGCGGGTGGGGCTGGAGCAAAGTAGCAGTACCACGTAATTTTGGGAAATCGGCCACTCTGCGAACAATAGGTTTCACCCGCCGCGGTGGCTCAGTGGCTAAGGCGTTGCGCTGCTGAGCACAAGGTCGCGGGTTCGATTCCCGGCCGCGGCGGCCGCTTTTCTGATGGAGGCGAAAAGCAAAAACGCCCGTGTGTACGAGATTTCGGCGCACGATAAAGATCCCCAGGTGGTCAAAATTAATCCGGAGCCCTCCACTACGGCGCGCCTCATCGCCTGCGTTGCGTCGGCGCGTTAAACCCCACAATCAAAATCAAAACAATAGGTTTCTATTTGATTAAAAAGTTAAAAAAAAACGACAATGGGGCTAGTGACTTGTTTTCTGCGTTTGCGAAAGCGTCCGCGTCTGCGTCTTTCGAAAGAAGCCGATTAAAATCCGCGCATGATCAGCTGCATCATGAAACATAGTCATGTGCTCCTTAATAACGGGAGAACGGGATCGCGAAAATGCTTCCAGCATTGCGTCGGCACATCACTCAGACGATGAAATGGGATTTTGTTCAATGCAGAATTTCGAGCAATTGAGTGGAGAGTGAAGCTCGAAAGCAAGGTGCTACTCCCACTTGTGTTTTAAACCACGAGTTTGCCATAATCATCAGCACATAAACCGCTGCTGTTTTCTTTTCAGTCTGAATATTCCTACCGCTTCTCTGAGGGACTGGAAGGAGGTGCGGGACAAGCCGCATTGCGGATTGCTGAAATCTGGGTATTGGATATTGCTAAAATACAGGAATTGGGACGAGGCGTTTCAGCCCCAGAAAAAAAAAGGTGCCATTCCGAGGGACGCTACAATCTCTTATCATTCAGTCAACACCTGCTACGATGAACGATACAACGTGGACTACACTGACCATCCACTCACGCTCGTTACGTCGCGTGCTGAATACTTAAGTGTCGACGATTTCTTGTCTAACTGAATGAACATGGCACCCGTGTGCGGTTACAAAGCGTGGTGTAGTGGAACGCCCACCTCGTCAAAGTTGCGCCGCCAGAAAACAGAGCCGCGAGACACCGGACCGAACACCTCTAAGGTAGATAGATGAGAATATCAATGCAATGATGAGGATACTGGCGCGGTATGTTCCCGGAGCCAGATCTACTTCCTGTCTAATTCCCAAAACATGGAATTTATTTTGAGACTTGGACAACGTCCGTGATTCCCTTCTTCACCACAGGTCTGAGCAGACGAACTTTTGTTGAACCCTTGACCAAATATAGTTTAGTTAGTAAGGTCAGCTGTGAGTCTGCCTCGCCGCTTCATTTTTGATCTCGCATATGCCACTCTCAGACTCAGCCTCAAAAAGTCAGTCCGAATCTGGCACTCAAGACTGATACAGTCGAACCTCGTCATAAGGAAGTAGTATCGGGACAGCGAATTAGTTCGTTATATCCGATATTCGTTGTAACAGTAGAGGTTTATATTGGCTTTAACAAATCTACAATCAGGCTCGCGCTAAAATACTTGAACATGGAAAAATGCATATTTTAGGCTTCGAACCCTTCATAAACGAAGTAACCCTTAGCTTTCTCCTTGGTGCATTTCAAGCTCAATGAACCGGAACATGAATACGTGAAATTACAACGGAACAAAGTTCTCTTGACAAAACAGGCCTGCGTGTTAATTTATTTGATGAATGGTCTTGTCTTCATGTGGTGGCTACTCACAGTGCTGAGCAGGATGGAGTGTTCTACAGTGTCGTCCAGTAATAGGGCCTTTATACTTCTACATTTTCGGGTGCCGGAGGGTTTTTCCAAGTAACGTCTCAGCCTCCTGGTCAAATATTTCTTCTTTATATTCGGTATCACCCGCGGCTCTCACGGTATCAGTTTCGTTATTAAAGAATAAGGGTCATTGAAATAAAGCGTGACCAACCAAATTTCGTATTTTGTTCACTATAGCCTATAATTAGGTATATCAGTGTTCTATTATAACGAGGTTCGACGGTATAAATAAGCAACCGCAAGCCATTCTTGCATTAGTTTGTTCTAAACAGATGTTGCCTGTAACTGGAACTCTAAGTGATCATGCCCAGATTTTTTTAAGAGTCGGTTTCTTAGGTTACAGTCAAATTATCACGATTTGGAGCAAGTCCTTACTTAAAGTAATTATTACAGTGTAAAATTATCGCCTTCTCTCGTAAGATGTTCCCCTCTATCCGATGCCCCAAGCACCCCGACAGCATTGATACGTTTCGGATAGTTGGGGATCTTGTTATGTCGGCGTGCAAATAGTAGCCTTAGAAATCCGAGCATCAAAGCGACAGTACCGATGTGCCCGTTATATCGCCTCGCAGGGGACGTCGTAAAGCTATTGCTTTCGCAAGTTAGCAATAAAATATCTTCCGTATACCAATCTCTTCCTGGCTTGAAGCCTACCCAACTCCCTTGTTTATAGGCGTTAAATCCTATTGGCTTTGGTGTATTTTTATTGCCATTGTACCTTTTTTCCTGCGCCTCAGTACTTGTTTTGTGCAGCGCCTGCGATGGTGGGTACGTTGTGCCAATAGTACACTATCGCTTTTTTCCAGCCCAGTTGTCGGTGATATCTAAAAAAACGCAGAGGTTGCGCAGCAGATCTGTCGCACGCTGCGCCCTCCCAACAATGATAGGAGCGTGGAGATGCCAGGAAGGTCGTGTTCCTGCTTTATTGCCAATTTTTATTGCTCTCCCTCTTCCGTGAATGCGATTTCTTCACGGCTTCGTGCGTAAAAGCGCCCTGAATGCCGATCATCGTCCTTGACGAAACATGACGTCAGTACGGAAGTAATAAATTACGTCCTGGTGTACAGCCTCTTGAAAACGCCCTTGCTATCTGTTTTTTTTATTCCACGTTAAGCTATACTTAACCCACGTTACGTATAGCTATTAAACAGGAATACGATGCAGTTTGTTCTTCGTAAAAATATCCTAGCAAAGGTACTGTCCATGCTAATAGCTTAATCCTGCTGCCATTATAAAAATGTGTCAGTGAGGCTTCTTGACAAAAGAACATTCAAAAGTTGATTGGCTAGGTATGTGCCCATTAAAGCCGTGACACCGTAGACTTACATGACATTTCCGTCAAAGGACTTGGATGAAAAGGCAGTTTCAGAGCAAAAGTAAGGTAAGGAATTGGGCTAGTTGGTTTTGCAAGTTCGTAAACTGCGCTTGAGGTTACTAAGGACACACTTTTTTTAAGCAAAGCAAACAAACGACGTGGCCAGCCCCAGCGCAAGTGTGTCTTTAGTAACCTCAAGCGCAGCTTACAAACATTCAGAGCAAAAGACGTGTGCTTGACAGGATACTCATGTATCACACATAGACTAACACAGACATGCACTCATCACATATTTACACAGCAAGTACATACCACAAGGCCCTCCAACAGAACACCCGCCATACACCGGAGAGGCCAACGCCGCCTTAGATGCACCTTTTACAGAAGCCGAGGTCAAGGCTGCCATTTATAAGCTAAACATTAGGTCGGCCCCTGGCCCTGACCACATTACTAATAAGATTTTTCGGCAGTTGGATGACACATCCATCACTGGAATCACGGCACGTTTTAATGAATGTTTGACCCAGGGTAAAATTCCAGAAAAATGGCGAACGGCCAAGACCATACTCATTCCAAAGCCTGGAAAATCGCCACACATCGATCATCTCAGACCCATATCCCTAACATCGTGCCTAGGGAAATTACTACAGCATGTTGTTTTGACCCGACTCACGGAACACACCGAAGAGACTCATCTGTTCCCTCACACCATGCTAGGATTTCGCCCTCGCCTATGCACTCAGGATCCTATGTTGTAACTAAAACTTCACATTTTGGATTCGGCATACGCTCCCAAAGCACACAACTAAGGTTATTCTCGGCATAGATATCTCCAAAGCCTTCGACACTGTGCGACACTCGGCCATACTACAGATGGCGAACAAGAATGGCTTTGGAGAGCGCACGTACAACTTCATTAAATCATTCCTCTCATCTCGTATACTCACCCTTCATTTCGGAAACATCGAATCGGACCCCATTAAACTGGGTAGCATAGGAACGCCCCAAGGATCGGTACTGTCGCTTTTCTTGTTTAACCTCGTCATGAGGGACCTCCCTGTCCTTCTCTCGAGCATACCCTACCTACATCATTCCATCTATGCAGACGACATCACCCTGTGGATGGCTCGAGGCTCCGACGGCCAAATCCAGGAAGCCCTGCAACGGGCAACCCAAACCGTTGAGGAGTACGCAGCCGTGCGCGGCTTACCGTGTTCCCTCCAAAAATCGGAGCTTTTCATCTACAAACCAAATCATAAACGCCCACCGATATTAACCGTAACCACATCATCAGGAGTCAACGTTCCCATAGTTCACTTCATAAAGGTTTTGGGACTCCGCCTAAATGGTAATGGCCGGCATACAGATGCACTCAGAGAGATCAAGAAGGGGGTATATCAAACCACCCGACTCATCTCCAGGGTTTCGACGAGGCACAAGGGCATCAAGGAGTCCAACCTCATAAAGATGGTGCAGGCCTTCGTCATCTCGCGCGTTACATAGGCATTGCTGTTTCTCACCCTGCGGAAGACGGAGCAGGAGAAAGTTGATGGCCTCATCCGTACGGCACACAAGCGAGCGCTCGGCCTCTCCCAACACACATCAACTGCAAACCTACTGCACCTCGGGATACACAATACTCTCTCCGAACTTATAGAGGCACAACGAACCGCACAGCTAGAGATGTTCTCTCGCAGCTCTGCCGGTCGGTGCATCCTGAGGTCTTTGGGCCTGGTACCACAAACACCACACTACATGCGACTTGTTGCCATTCCGTCTCCTCTGAGGAATGTCATGAGAGTGTCCCCAACGCCTAGGCGAATGCACCCCATCCACAATAAGGAACGCCGTGAAGCAAGAGCGAAGGCCCTTGCCAAACAACACCCACCGGGGTCTTCTGTGGTATACACCGATGCCGCCCCATATCACGACAGGAACGCATCGGTACTAGCGGTGGTCGACTCCAAGGGGAGCCCCATTTCTACAGCATCTGTAAGCTGCACTTCCTGCACAGAGGCAAAGGAAATGGCAATCGGTCTAGCCACAGCCCACAGCCGGTCTACGCATCTTAACATTATAACCGATTCTAAATCGGCCGTACTAAATTTTTAAACGGCCGGGTATCATCTAGAACCTTGGAAACCCTCTCGCAAGGGCCTACACCTCATAGCCGGACCTTCCGCATCATCTGGTCACCGGCACATTCTGGCCTGATGGGAAATGAGAGAGCCAATGAGACTGCTCGAGATATGGTGCGCCGAGAGCCTCATAGGACCCCTGAAGATATCCCGCAACCTTTCGGCTATAAGGACCGCCTCCATACTTTCGGCGATATCCTTGACCATTTCCGCCAGGATCGGGCAATTTTTCCACCACCGCATCCATCGCTCAGTCGAAGGCATGCAGTCCTTCTCAGGCAGCTCCAAACATTATCATTCCCCACTCCACATCTCATGCCCATCATATATCCTGGCGAAAACAAGGACGCTTGCCCCTTCTGTTCTGTGGAACGAGCATCACTTCACCACACCATTTGGTCATGTCTATTAATACCCGCATCACGTAGAGGAAATCCTCCCATTCTTCATAACATATCAACCTTAACAGAGTGGGAGGCTGCCATCTCTACCCCAGCTCCCCTCGCCCAGTTGGCTGAAGACACCGAGCTCCCAAAACACCGGGAGCCCCGCTGTCTAGATGACTGAGCGAACAGCTCAGTGGTGCAATCACCACAACTTTTGGGAAAAATAAAGTTACTGCTACTACTACTACTAACACAGCACGTATCTGCAGAGGTGCCGAGAAAGTTCTTTCTTTATACAGAATTTAAAAATATTACTACACTTGAATCACATTTAGCTTGGATCGTGTTTCCAGTTACGCCTATTTTTGCCCCTACACTACCTATAGTAGCGAATTTACTTTACTGGGAACATTTCCAAAATATAAAAAGAACGTGAGCTACCATTCTGTTATCAACACTCTATAGTGGCATTATCAGCCTTATGTAATTATTGAAATTTAGTAAACAGCATCGCAACTTCCCTAATTGTTTGTAATACATGCGGCAGTATTCTACCCTCCGTATTTCGGTTCTATTTTTTTCTAATATCATTATCATTAATATCATCAGCACTGTCACCATCCACAACAACAGTATCATGATTATCGTCATCCTGTTTTATGTCTACTGCTACTACATAAGAAAAGTCGCAAGAGGTTTCGGTGTGCACGCCTAAATAAGCGTAGATCGCAAAAATGTTGTGGCTGCGTGGTTGCACATCCCGCCAAATTTCGCGAAAGATGGAGGAGGAGGAGGAGGAGGAATAAATGTGTCTCAAAAGCAGTCCGCCCTGGGGAAGAGTCCTCATTCCAGGACCCCTTCAATCCGCCTGGCTTCTTGGGCTCTCTGCCCCAGCCAAAGCTGGTCGTCAGGGTCCGAGCTGGACAGTGCTCTCTCCCAGTGCTCAGGGGAGGGGAAAGGTAGGGGGGGGGGGGGGGGTAGGTTGGGGTTCTTATCACAGCCCCACATGATATGGTATAGGGTGCCCGGAGCCTCGCAGAAGCGGAATTGCGAGGAGTACAGGGTGGGGGCCAGAATGTGAGCTCTAGTGGGGTGGGGAAAAGTGTTTGTTTGGATGCCTCGGAGGTGGCGCTCTTGTTCTTTAGTGAGGCTTTTGTGCGCAGGGGGATATAGCGTTCGTTCCAGGCGGTAATGCTGGGTGATTTCGTCGAACGACAAGAGGGGGCAGACCTGCCACTGCTCGCCGAACTCCTGGCTTGTCCGGTGGGTCAACTCTCGGGCACAAGACGGAGGTCCAAATTACCGACTCCATAAAGATTTCAAGAAATCACCGGACAGATCAGTAGATCAGTAGGGCGTGTTTGAGGAGAAAATCCGTACCACACTTTTGATGGCGAATTTTTGGTCGTATGTTGCGTTAAAAAAATGAATGAGCATGGCTTATTGCTGTTGCACATACTATTTGCCTATATAAGGCTTAAATGAAGCCGCCACCATATAGCTATATCCCCGCTACTTATGTTTTTTTTTTCTATTCAGACCCTTGCTGACCCTCAACCCTTGGGTTGTACCGAACATAGCGTAGAATTAATAGAATTAATAGACAGCCATGAGAGTACGGCCGTATACGGCCAAAAGGCCCACATTTGGACACGGGGCGAACATGGCTGCCGGAAAAAGGCCGGACAGAAAATCACCGGCCAAAGTACACCGGCTTGATTTAGGCCGAACAGTCCTGTGCTGCCTGGGAAATGTTTCCACCGCCACCACCACCTCCGTAAGACCCTGTGTATACCTAGAAAGCGCTACGCACTCACACCCATTAATGTCGGCCTTACTGCTATACAGTAGTGCATTGCTGTGAATACATGGTTCTAGTGTCTCGCGAAAATATGAATACTCTTTGACCTTGACAAAATCTCTTTCATAATACCCCATGAATGGACTCAGGCGCGCAGTTTGAACTCTAGGTAATTCCGCGAGTAAAACGCACGTGAGTGATGGTAATGAGGCCGGCTTGTCGTCTTGCGTTGACGTGTAAAACAAAATCCAGCGACCTTTCGCTGGAGCGCCAGACTCAGCGACACTCTCAGCGACAAGTGATGGTTTCGCATTTACACACCGTTAGAATGGCTGTCGGGCCACCAGAGGTTGTTTTATTTAGTTCATTGCAAGACCGTTCACTCCGACGACTTTCCAACCAGCTCGGGCTGCATTTGATCCTCACTTACAAACAAGCAAAAGTGGGACACAGCAGTGGGCAGGTCGTTAGTTGTGAACCCGGTCGTGCGTTGAGAATAGAATGGCGGTCGATAAAACCTTTTCCGCACCTTGGTTCCGAAGACGAGACAAACGCGGAAACCATTCCGCAAATTGCGACGCGACTTGGTGAGTACGAGCGAACCTTGCAACATTTCATCAACCTGAGTCACTCCAATCTCGTTCAGCGCGACCGCGTTAAGAAAGGAAACGTCGTCTTTAAAAAAACCATGCAGCAAAGCCTTCAATCTTTCCTAATTGGCGCGTGCTTTTCATGGAAACACGCCAGTTATCCCGTGGTACCAAGCCCAAGAAGATTACCTTTCCCTTTGAAGGACTTCCCCTTCTTTTGAGGGCTTTTGGGCCACCTTTTTAAGAATTGGGTTCGTCGCTCGTCGAAACTAACTTATCCAGCAAAGTTCTCCTTCATTCGGCTTCAGTCACGTGCGTAAGGCGTCCGTATCTCTCACGCTCTCAGTTTTATTTGGCCAGACTTCTGAACTCCGCCACTTTGTATTAAGGCGGATGAGTGGAAAAACCCGGCGTTGCCCATATCGAACGGCTAGAAATATCCCCTTGCAGCGCCATCACCTGACTAAAAAGTTTGTAAGCCTTGTCTGTCAGAACTGTAAGCCTTGTTAAAACCGCAGGTCTTGTTTTTTTTCAAATCCTCCCTGGTAAAACTACATGACAATTGGCTGCTAAGACGTGTTTATCATCGCTACGAGTTAAATTTACTTTTTATAACTCATTTGTTCACAGTACCGTCTTAATCGTGTTAGGATCCTCGCATATGGTCAATGCACGAGAATATATATGTATACGTGAGGGATGCTCACAAAAAACGACTGCAATTCTTGTTTTACTGAACCCTCCTCAAAACATATCTAATGACAAATGGCCGCTAAGGCTACTCTATCATTAGGCCGAGTCTTATTAACTGATCATAATTCATTAGTCCACAATAAATAAGCCCGCACCATCGTTCGAAATTTAGTGCCACCTGCTTGTGTGTCGTGTGGTAAACCACTTCGCTTGTCATCCACCTTCAGAGAGTAGAATAGTTTATTTTTCTTTTCAGAAATCAGTTCGACTGTTTCTGAAGCAGTTTTTTTTTTCTCAGACGGATTAGTACTTGGCTCATTGTGAACCACCCTCCCCCCTTAAGTGTAAACACACGGCAGGCAAACCGCATATCACGTGTACCAGCCAATAAACTAGGACTCGTCAAATAGGTTTGTTGGTCACAGCCTCACGGACGATATACTACGTAGTGCAAACTCTCCTGGGGCGCGTAGTTAGAACTTCGGGTAACTCCGCGAATAAACCTCATCTGAAAGATTACAATATTTGGTCTTGCCTTGTCACCAAATCAAAGCAGCAACATTGCACTCATAAACAGCGAAGCAGCACTGCTCAGCAACATGTTACACCAACACCCCAAATGAGAGGGCCAAATTAGAAGCGACATCGCTCAACGACACACTCAGCGGCAACTAATTCGTTAGCATTACAAATTATTAAAATTGCTTAGGTGTTCCTACAGTGTTTTAACTTAAAGGAGGTGATCTTTTTCTTAAGTAACAACAAATCCAATGTCTATATCTAATCAAAAAACTATGTTAGCATCAAATCTGCACTTCTGTTTTGTCAAAGAATTTGGCATCGAAAGCTTTCCTGCGCGCTAAATGTAGTTTACATGTATGCACATCGTCGGCGTCGCTAGTTGTGGGGAAACGGAGCCACAAGTCTTTCTAGGGCTTAAAATTCAGCAGTGGTGAGGCAAAAAAATAGCCCCTCTCATTAAACGTTCTTGTTGCCACGTTGTCACATCGACGAGCGCATTCATTTTCCCGCTTGGACGTGGTCGGGCACAATACCTCTTTTTGCACAAGCACCCACACGTCTATGCGGCATTCGGTAGCAAAAAGAATGTGGGGCTATCCCGTGATGCAGTCCGAAATGGCCTTGAAAAAATACGAGGGGGGGCGGGAATGGAGTTATGAAATTATACTAGCGCTCACGTACAGCACAAACAAAACCGAGCGCCCTCCCTAGCACCGGTCGCACAAACTCTTCCGTTGCACCAGCGAGTTGCACACGCGCGGCGGCATTCTCATGCTAGAGCGCATTCTTGAGCAAGAAACCACTTAGTAACGCCGGTTATGCATTGTGCATACCATTAACCATTCTCGTAGATTCGATGATGCTTTCATGACCACCGGTGCGTTGCCACTACCGGTAAGCATCTTCTTGTTTGTTGAGCTTCACGGGTCGCTCTATTTTGTTGGCAGAGGGAACACGCGCCGCTGTTCAAACGCAGGCTTGCGTAAAGGTATACCTGCAACCGTTAGGCGAGTTAACCTACCTGACGGAGAGAGGACGATGGCAAAACGGGAGAGGGCGTAGTGAAGCCGCCAAGGATGGTGACGTCACTGAACACCAGTTGCCGTGGTGACACGCTTCTCTTCTGAGGCGCTTCGGCAAGGAGGTAGTTAGAGTAATCAATCAGTCAATCAATCAATCAATCAATCAATCAATCAATCAATCAATCAATCAATCAATCAATCAATCAATCGATCGATCAATTGTAGTGGTGACACGCTCCTCTTAGGCGCTTCGGCGAGGAGGTAGAGTAATCAATCAGTCAATCAATCAATCAATCAATCAATCAATCGATCAATCAATCAACCGATTGATCAATTGCCATGGTGACACGCTCCTCTTCTGAGACGATTCGGTGAGGAGGTGGTTAGAGTAATCAATCAGTCAATCAATCAATCAATCGATCAATCAATCAATTGATCGATCAATCAATTAAACAAAGAAAGATAAAAGGGTTCATCTGAAACGCAAATGTGGGATTTGGAGCGGCGTGTTTTACGTCCCAGCATCGCGATCATGGCGAACGATGGCGCAATACTTCCATTGTAACATTTATTCCGCGCAGCACGTTTTATTCGTACCTATAATCAGCCAGGGCCGCCGCTGCCAGTTCGTATCACGTGTAATTAACTGCCATTTTTCTTTTAGGTGCCAGATAATACGGAAATCTGTGACACGTCGTGACTAATGTGCGACTGTTAAACAATATCCAACTACCGCGTTACCTTAATTGTAGATAAATGTAACCAATTATTGGTAATAGTGTTACCTTTAAGGGAGTTATGGCGACAAAATACAACTTTTTTCAATTTGAAAGAACTAGCGTTTGGTAACTGACTCATTTTCACTCAAGCCACGACAGTTGTTTTTGGCCAAAACGAATGGCAGTATAGTATTGAACAACTTCTAAATCCCGCGCTATGGTGACATAACAGGAGCAGGAGTGACGTGATAATGCCAGCGCTAAAAACATAGTTATCATTGTGTTAACTGCACATTATCATTCAAGCGATGCAGTCAGATAGAAGTAGAGGCGCCCCTACAATCGCCCAGCCATTGCCGGAGGCCGCCAATCGCGCAAACAAGATACTGTGGCGTCATAGAGAAATCTCCACGTGGCTGGGGAGTCGCCATTGCTTTATATGCTTACTTGATTATCTTGATTAGTTTTTTAGATTTCTAATGATATTGGAATCCCTATTATAAGGGGACGTCTACATTTTTATTGCCCCATACTTGTATTTTGTCTTCGCGGCCCGTCTAACGGAAAACACGTCAGTCAACAGCACAACCACCATTGGAATGCCGTAACAGAGCAGGCCTAAATTATATTCGCCCGCAACTAACGACCACATCGAATAGTCGGGATGTGCTCACCGCAAGCTCGTTGCATGACTCAGGAATAACTATTAACGTACAGCAGGAATTCTGAAATGGTTCTGCACACGGCGGCTTCTCTTTCTACGAACACCATCCATAAATACAGGCGCTATTGTCAAAACACCTGGGTGGAGTCAACTGTTCGTGCTATTTGCAAAAACGGGAAACTTCCCCTCAGGCTGGAAACGCTGACGCTTACCTCTTGGCCCTCTTACCTTCAGATACCGGCCAGATGAACGTTTCCTAAGGCAACGGAAAGTTTTCCCTTGCAGCCTGACCGCACACACGCCACAGGAGCCAATTATCCTTGGTCGTTTGTCCTTTGATTACCTCCGTTAATCACTTTGTCGCAGTTCCCCACCGGATGCGCGTCAAGCTTGGGTATAAAAAGAACGCTAACGAGCCGAAAGCTGCCCCGAGTTGTAATTCCTGCACAGGGCAGAAGCGAAGGCACGTTTCGAAGCACACGTGCGCGCAAAATATAAAGCAAAGCGATTTGGAAAGCAGTTGGTGTCGCCTTTTACAACGTGTCTCGCCCTTTTACCGAAATGTGGATAGTCAGGACACTTTGCATCACTCCCAGCGAATTCCCCCTTATCCCGGGACCGGTAAGACAGCCAGCCAAGGCAGCCAGCTAATACAGAACTTCTTTTATCTTGCCCTGAAACACCCAAAAAGAAGGTCAAAGACTTACGAGGTCCGCTAATTGCAGGTTTCTAATGGGAATTTCGTCACCTAAGTCACAACCAACAGTTAGTTCAATTCCAGCACTCGAAATAGCAAACACAACCGCTTGTTTTTCGACCGAAGGACAAAACCTTTGATGGGTGTGCCAAGGGCTTGACACTGAAAGCAGAAAACAGTTAATGAAAAATCATCAAGCGCTTGCAAAAAGATCAAAACAGCGATGGAAAAATCGTGCTCTCGAGAATTGACTGCAAAACATTATCAATCAGGAAGAGCCATAAACTGACGCTTTCCTTGGCGCACAACTCATTTTTGGTATGAGCGCATTTATGGTAATGCCCCCATCATGTGAGTACGTCACAGTGCCGTCGATATACAGCGGTACCTTATGAAAGCGAGACGTTCTGAAATTGTTGTTTATGAGTCTGAGCTTTAAAATTTTTCTGTATTATTGCACACTTTAGTATGTGCAAAATGAAAAAAAGGCTGCTTCTAGCTGTGCAAATCGTAAACATGTGGCTACAAGCTGTTAGAAGGGTTAGAGACTGCTCACTTCTCAAGCAAGTGTGCATAAAATGTCAATACAACCATCCCCGCGTGAGTGTAGACACCACCAGATCGTAACTACTTTACACGAAGCACGAAAAAAAACGATTGCTATAGAACGTTTCCTATTCATCTTTTGTGGCACTACTGCGCAGGCACTAGTCCTTAGGCATCACTTTACGCAAACAAAGAACATTTCAATAGCAAGAATTCTCGCTTTATAAGGCTCCTTTCTCTAACGGGCTTAACTACAACCCAAGAACGAGGTAGGACGATTCTTTTTGTATGGACGCACTGAGAAAGTCGACGCAAGTTCGCGAATTATGAGCAAGATTGCACACTTCGAAATAAATACAGCAGGTGGTTGCCTCTTGAGATAACTGAAAGCCCCCTTACTCTTTATTCGTTGGAAAAGGAACCATCTTCAATTTCCCAAACCGATCGCGCGAGGGTCTAATTTATGCGGTAAAATAATTGCGCCGGTTAAATGAGAGGAACATCCCAATTTTTATTTTTCTGCATTAAACGCAGGCAAATGGAAGTATAGTAGCGCGTATTGTTGCGCAAAATAGTCTTGAGTGTAGGTTTAGTGCGGATAATACTTATCGCGTTGCATCATAGCTACAGCCCGAAGTATTCCGTAATAGGGCAAATTTTCATGAGGTTTCTTCTTTTGAAATGCGCTAATGAAGCGAAAGCTTCTTATTGAGACTAATGATATCTTGACATACAACTAACGCATTTCCCCATAGGCCGGTTGGTCGACCGAAAAGCTCTGACAAGATCTCTGTACACACGGTGTGTGCGTAAAATCGGCCTTCCACTGCGTCAAAACGATTACTTGAAAATCACGAATCAGGAACGGTTCTAGAGATAAGACAATACACACATTTATTATGCTGAAATAGCACAATAGTACGATCTGCGATGTACAGTAGTTCAATGCAGAATGAGGGCAATCTCATAAAAACGTATGGGTGTACAATGAGATCGTTCGTAGATGCAAAAAAAATGTAGCATGTGTTCGTTCTCCGTTTAGGATTTGGGTCTTTGACGGTTTGACAATCGATTGAACTCACTTTCACCGAAGGTTGGACGCACTTTTAGCTGAGATTTTGGTGCAGCTTTACTGCGAGACAGCTTTCGCGTTTCTGCCAACTTTCTTTAGGAAGGGTTCTAAAGTTTCTCGCGTTTAGTAAGGGCATTTTTTTCGCGATTAACCCGTACGTCTTCAGTAAACGCTCGCGACAGGTACTTGTGAGCAGAAATTTCGCAAAAGTAAAGCTACTGCTGGTCGCAGTAGCTTTACAGTAGCTACTGTGAAGCTACTGCAGTAGCATCACTGCGGTACTGCAGTGGTGTGGCACTGCGTACTGCAGTAGCACCACTGCGACTGCAGTGGTGCTACTGCAGTCGCACTATCTCAGCCGCTCCTGGGAGGACGGGTCCGTGCAGTTCTTTTGTAGCGTGAGCTACACTGGTTGAGGTTGAGCAGCTTCGCGTGGCTCCTGGAGTGCCGTGCTACGCATGCGCGAGGAGCAATGACTTCTCACGGTGCACACCTGGCGCGCCGGAGCCGCCGCCACCACGATTGGACTGGGTGGGATTGGACGGGATAGGATGCGATTGGATTGGATTTGAATTGATTAAATTGGATTGGATTGGATTGGATTGGAAATCGTTTTAGCAGCAGTAAGCATGCTAATCAGCTAATCCTAGAAAACCAGGAAACCCCAGAATAACCAGCTCAACCTTAGCTTACGCTACGTATATCCTGGCATAGCCGAGCCAAGCCACTGCTTTTTTTTTTTTTTTTTTTTTGAGGCGTGGCTGTCGGGGTATCCCGCATGAAATCTTTTGTTTCGGGCGTCCGCCACCAAAAATGCCGCTCCTCAATTCATGGCGAGAAAAAAAAAACAAGCCGCATGATTCCTATCCGCAAAAATAGAGCACGAATGACGTTACTGACTACTGGGATGACCCACGGTACTTGCCCATTGCTTTGTGACTGCGAATAAATAATGGCCAGGTTCAGTGTATGTCACTTGACTACAGATTAATGTGACCTTTTTGTGTATGTGTGTTAGAACATTATGTACCCTAGGTTTCGAGCAAAACAAAACAAAAATATATTTTTGTGGACATCTTTTTGCGGATCGTGCTATCACTTTTTAGAACCGACTTTGAATATTTTGAGATGCTGTATTCTGTCGGAGTAACTGTTTGAAGCCGTTCAAACTGATGATTTATGCAATAACTCCCACAGCGCGATTGCTCTCGGTTTGGTTTTATAATCAAGATTTGGGTCTCTTTTTATTGGCAGACCTCTCCCTCCATGGGAGGAGATCTCTACCGGGGCCTCATTTCTACTGCTGCGAAACAGTGGGTGGAGCACAGCTGTTATACACACCGGAGCGGATGCCCAGAAAAGGGTAAATTTGATGTAATGATCCTGCGCTTGTACGTTTTCACCGCTGCGTCCATCGCCGATCACGTGAGAGCAGAAGGGGCGGGGGAGGATTTGTCACGAGGTGCAGTTGTCGAGGGAGGGAGGGAGGTTAGCGTCGTCGAAGGCGTCGAGTAGCGCAATTATGACGTAAAATTTTTCATTACGGTGTCGCCTGCATACTTCTACTTTATCGAGCGAATGCTAGCGGACTATTACGAAGCCAGAGTGCCGTAAAGCCATGCCAAAACAGGTGGGGTTGTAAACAGAATGCTGTAGTGCTTATTATGGGCTTCACCCCAGTAAAATTCTGCTTGCAGTGGTGCACCCTTTACAGGCTACCTGCGCGGTCTGTTTCAACGCCGCACTACTCCAAAACTACGCTAAAACCGGTGTGGGTATCTCCCGATTGCTTTCAGATTACAATTTCAAAGACGATAGTCTTTCTTGGGCTACTTAAAAGCAGAAATTTTGGTCTGTCTGTCTGTCTGTCTGTCTGTCTGTCTGTCTGTCTGTGACTCGATTCAGTCACCCCGCCAAACTGAAAAAAGCCACTTATATACTCAAAGCCAATTCTAAACGTCTAAGTCCGGTGCCAATGTTCATACTTGACAACATTGTTGGACATGAACAAGACATTACGCGAATGTTAAGCAGAAAATCAGTGCATAAGTGATACTTACAGTGTTCCTTTACAAAATAAATAATGCATGCTCGATTTTTGCGAAATTAAATACTACATCCACTGCAAAAAACAAATTCACTCCATCACCTGCTGCCGCCCGCGCCATTATAGCTTCTGGTGGCATTTTAAGAAATCAAGCGGCAACAGTTACGAGAGGTTCTACTAGATAAGTTCCACGTTCTGCTTGGAACGCACGTGGAGTAGGGCAACGTGGTTCTATAAACGCCGAAGTAGGGCGCCTCGATTCACGCGGGTCTCTGCCGTATGGCAGCACAGGCACCCAGGAACCGCCCTGGAGCAGTGGAACGCGGTAAATTTAAATTTACTTCCAAAACTCAGCGTGTTTACTTTGGGAGGAGAGCGACGGAAGAGGAACAGCATGAGCATGAGAGGTAAGCGGGAGAGTAAAGAGAGTGATTTACTTGGCAAACAACGACGAAAGACTGTCGTCTTTTGTCGACATTTGCAACTAAAGGAGCAGATACGCGGCCTACTTTTTTCTGCGCATACATATATTATTTATTTTTTTTTATTTATTTATTTATTTATTTATTTATTTATGTATGTATGTATTTATTTATTTATTTATTTATTTATTTATTTATTTATTTATTTATTGTTTATTTTTTATTTTTTATTTATTTATTTATTTATTTATTTATTTATTTATTTATTTATTTAACAGCGCAGCACTATGCAGCGGCTCACAGATGAAAAGCTACACATATGTTCGCCTGACTAGACCACTAGGAACGCAGCACGGGACGCACAACAGCATTACTGTAGTTCAAAATGATACAAATTATACAATTATACAAAACAACTGAGATATTACAATAAAGGGCTATGATTCAATGCAAAGATGGGGTAGCAATCGTATAGGTCTAAAACAAAAAAAGCAGGTACAGTAACACTTATAAGTTATAACACATAATTTGAAAAAACCGCGCAAAAGGGTACAAAAGTAGACGTAGCACAAATAAAGGGTCATATACTCGTACATACGTTACTCGTGTACAAACTATAAAGGCGCAAGTGATTGTCCTTATCATCTTAACCCTTGCACTTCCTAACCTGGGGATGAGCGGCTTCTTGTGTCCGTAAATAGCGGCCCGAAGAGCTGTTCGACAATGGCGCTCCTCACCAGACTGTTGCGTATATGTAGACAGCGGAATACGATAACACGCGCTTATCATCTGAACAGAATCGGAGTGAGGACGCCTCGGCTCAAAAGAGACAATAACGGGGCTTTTGAACTAAGGAGGTGTAATGTGCGTGTTGTGCGTGTTTGTGCGCGGGAATTTTTATGCATTTGCATATGAGCACCTTTTTAATATTCTGCGTTCTTATCAATTCCTCCCAAACCGGAGTTGACCCTGCGTTATCCCAACATGACGCCCTTACCGAAGCGATGCTCGTACGACCGCCAGGCGGAAGTCACTGCACTGAAGACAATACAGCTGATCGTATTCACATCCTGCAAAATGCAGGATTGTGATACGACTTACGGCTCCCAAGCTCGGAAATACTAAGAGCCCAGAAAGAACTTTGGCCGGCCCAACGGGCCACGCAAAGAATAATATAAGAATAATGCTTCGAGATAAGAAAAGGGATTTCTTGGATTAGAGAGCAATGTGGGGCATATGAGGAAGAAGTTTAAGAGGGCCGTACGTGTAACGTGAACTCACAACACGTGAAACACCTGGGTAACGGAGTCCCTACACCGGGACGAAATTAGAAATGGCGCAATACTGGTAACCCAATAAAGAAAGGGGGAAGATCAAGGATCCCTTTGATAAGGAGAAGTCAGCATGGCAGTCCGCTTGGCTTGCTGCTCCACATGGACATGAGAAGGGCGAAAAAGAGCGGAAGAAGCGAAGACACAAAAACGCACACACTAACAAACGCGGGTTAAGATGAATAAATTCATTGCGAATTTGTTAAAAAATTGGCGCAGCTTCCACTAGGGGAGCGAGGCTGGAGAAACAGCCGAGATGCCCCTCTCCCTTCGTTGAAGACCCGGCTGTTGCATCTCAAATGGATTCCCGAAGTTGCCGTTAAAAGTTCTCCATGACTGCCAGGCCCGCATCGTTTTGTCCGGAGCCTTTCACATCCCTCCCAAAATGGGCCGCGTTTGCACGAGCTAGAACCGGCGGCAACCAGCTTCGCGAACTCGGTGTGGACTGGCGAGCATGCGAGAGATCACTTCACTATCGCTGGGCAGAGTGTTCTCGAAGGTGAAGTTGGACGATACCGGGCGCTGGTCCCGAGAGGCACGTTCACGTGTGCTCGGTATTTTTTCTTTTACTTTTGCGATCTGATCACGCGGCGCAAGCCCACGCGCAAGCCTGGACGACGCCGGGCTCTCCTCACGAAGCATTGGCATACCTTCTGCACTGCGACAGCGTAGGTGGCGAGCGCCGCGGTACGGCGAAAGACGCGGCCACGCCTCCTTTTCAAATGACACTCTCTCCGGACGACTGGGACGGCCGGATCAAAACGGAGGCCCTGTCGGGAGGCTCATTAGCTCGCTAGCCATCGCCAGAAGCATCCTATTCGCCCCCGTCGGTACCCACCACGCGCTGTGCCGCCCTTTCTATGAGCCCTTCTCCGATCCTTCTCCCGATCTGCTTTTTCCCTTTCCTGGCACGCGCTCCCCGGGCTTGCGCTCCCCGGCTTGCTCGAGAGAGAGAGAGAGAGAGAGAGAGAGAGAGAGAGAGAGAGAGAGAGAGAGAGAGAGAGAGAGAGAGAGAACTTTACTTTATAACAGCCAGTAATCCTAGACGTCGGCCAAGAGCCCTTAGGCTCTAGCAGCGTCTTCGGCCAGCTGAATGGCCAAGATTTGATCCGCTGGGTCGGAGCTGAGCAATACGGTCTCCCATTTCTCTAAAATAGCGATGTTGCGACGTAACGTTGTCGCCTGTGGACAGGCCCACAGCATGTGTGCTAAGTCGGCCCTGCCCTTACACCGGTAGCACTTGTCAGAATACTGCCCGGAGTAACAGTGACTGTACGCAACCGGGTTGGGATACGAGTTCGTCTGCAGAAGTCACCAAGCCACGGATTGCCATTTACTGAGGGTAGGATGAGCCGGAGGGAAGCGGGTTCGCTCTAGCCTGTAGGGATTAGTGATGTCCCTGTAGGTCACAAGGCGATCCCTACCCGAACAGCAAAGTGAATGAGCGTTGTTGTCGTCGCCAGCTTGGTCAGAAAATCGTCGAGTGGCGTCATGCGCGCATGCATTCCCAGCCAGGCCAGAGTGTGCAGGTGCCCATATTATACATATCTTGCCCGACCGCTGAATATTGTTCGACTTCAACTTTTTTGCACCACCGAATTCCTGTGCCTCACACTTCACGTGCTTGCAACATGGAGATTTGAGGATTTTGCCTTAAAAACACAAACATAAACATCCATGACTGCAGAGTCTAAATGCTTCGAATTTCTCGACGGTTCCTATTCTTAGACGGAGAACGGGCCATATTCTCCGCTGGGGGCAGTGGCGTATCAGCGCGTACTAGAATTCTCCAAGGTTGCGACACTATCAGAACATCGCTGGTGACAGCGATTCGCAGGTGTTGGGAGCTGTTGCCCGCACGCTAGGTATCTATAGATGCTCTTTCTTGTCGTCATTTTTTCCATTCTTTTTCTTTTCAGGTATACAATTAAAAACTTTGCCTTTGTTTTGGCTGCTTCCCCGTTTGCTTTCCCGAAATGGAAAAGCATCCTGTAGGGCATGCGGCGGGCTTTTTTAGAAAGCACAACGGCGGGAAAAATCAACACCTATGCAATGGTTTCGATTATGCTTGGCATTGCTTGCAAATATCCGGGGACGAGCATGCACGTCACGGTATATGCCTTCCGAAGCAAAAGAAAATCTCGTAAGGCTGGCGATCCCTGAACGGTGTATCCATAAATGCGAGCTCACAATACGATTGAAAAAAAAAAGATCGATATTTAAACGTGAGATATCGCGAGCTTCAGCCATTGCGTTTCAACACAACCTGGGTACAGCTCCGAAATTAATTTCGGGCGTCCTCCCACGAGAGGCGCTCTTCTATTTTGCTACACCCCTCTTTTTGCAAACTCGAAACACCCCCGCTATTTTTTAAAAGTAGAGTTTTGCCCAGCTCAGTTCCTGGAATGCAATTTCGCCCGCAGTAACATGCATGCAGTAACGTGCCGGAGTAACGAAATTGTCCTTCCAAAGCCACTACAGCACATCTACTTTCGCAATATAGAGTGGCGTTTAATAACCGCACTGGGTGTACAAACTGTCGGCAAGTATTCCCCTTCGTAACGTTGTCCGGGGGCTTCGGCCGATTTTTACACAACCTGCGGGCACGTTTTAACTAAACCCCTCTTTCGTATCATCAATCCTACACGCCCAAAGGCATTACGAAAGTGCCGCTGCATGGATGGGACGAGGTAATGCCCTCACATCAGACAATGCTGTCGCGTTCACTCGTGTTCAAACGGTATGTCACTTTGCGTCTTTTTGTCATTCTGAGCGGTCGTTTGGCTCGCCGAATCCGCGTAAGAGACCGAAATGTTTTTAGTTTCTTCAGTTTGAAGTGGAGGTTTTCTGTGGTGGTTTAAACTAACGGTGCTCGCACCCAGACAACCCGTTTACAAGCGTCATTTGTCCCCTAAACACGTTGTGGCTGGCGGCCTGGTATGTACAATTTGCTCTAGTCGGAGTTTCCAAAAAAATGCTTAGTTTAGCTGGTTTAGACTAGTGGCTGAGCTGGAGATGAACGATAAGTATGTCGTAGAAAAAAATATAAATGTCCTCCAGACCAGCCCAATGGTTTGTGTGATGAAACCCCGAAAGTGCACTGAACTGCTCGAATTTGCTTTGTTGAATCGCTGAGAACAGATTACCGGCGACAGCCTAAGGCCCCTTCACATCCCGTCCGTTACATTTTTCCGTAGGAACGCGGCGAATAAAGCAACCACATCCAGTTTTTTCCTGGTCCTGGCGACAAAAACTGGGTGCACGCAAGGTGCGTTCGCTCTAAATTGGTTTTTTATAGGTTTGCACTTCTTCAATCAAATGGATAGAGGGAGTAATGAATCTGAAGTGTCTGGCACAGCAAAACT
This sequence comes from Haemaphysalis longicornis, assembly GCF_048455015.1. NCBI lineage: Eukaryota > Metazoa > Arthropoda > Arachnida > Ixodida > Ixodidae > Haemaphysalis > Haemaphysalis longicornis. The sequence continues at coordinate 115,451,245 of NW_027526335.1, forward strand.
GCGTGAGAGCTAGACCTAGGATTAGGTGTAAATACAACTGTTCAGATTAATAGACCTTCCTTCCAGCGGCTGGCTGGTTAGTATCTGTTTTGTACATGCGTTACGCTGCAACAGGCTCGCTTTTCTTCGGAAACGTCGGATATGGTTGCTGTTGTTAAAGTGTGTGCCCGTACGCCTGTGAATGTGTGCGCATAGGCTACGCTGTTAGGCAACAACCTCAGCATTTTGTGGAGGCGACGGTGCTTTCGATATTGCGTGCCGAGATAGGTGCAAGCAGGCACTCCAGGCGCGAAGCTGAACGTGAAATAAACGTGTTCATATGTCACTCCCCAGCTCTAAAACGACCCAAAAGATGCCAAACCGCCTTTACTGACGCCATGAACGCGCATAATTGAGCTAAGAGAATAATTTACAGTAAAAAAATCGCGGGCCTCGGAAAAAAATTAAAGCAGTACCACTCAGCGTGAAAGCTGTCGGCAGTGCAGAGCAATGATTCGCCAGAGAGGCTGTCGGGCCGCTATCCGCTCACTCCTACCACCGATCACGCTTCTCTCCTGCCTGTCTCACTCCTCTGTTGATTAATTAAACCGAGGTGTCTCCCACGCAATTCAAATCTCCCCGCCTTCGAAATGCTAGCGCGCCACCTGCCTGGAACAGCACGAGCGGGAGTTCTGTTCTTTTTGTGCTTGCTTTCATCTGTGCACGTGCCGGAGCCTTACTGCGCAGTTTTGAACGCGTGTCTTCCGTGGCCACTTTTTTTCGCTTACCATCGTAAAAACCAACCCAACGAGCATTCCTAATTAAACGAGCGCGTGGGCTGCTGCTTAATTGCACAGGTTTTATCTCGAATGTACCTGTAGTTTTCTTTGCGCTGGATAATGGGGAGATGTATGACAAGTGCCAGCGGTTCAGGATATTGGAACTGTTATGAATATACAAACCGCTTGTTTTTCGAAGCTTCTGTGTGTATACGCCGTTACGCCGTCGGGCTCTGTTTGGGTCCGTTATGTCGCTACTTCACCTGACTGCGCCGGTTTCTAGACATCGTGATAGCGAACGAGCTACGTGGACTCGAACTATGTTCTTTCTCTCCAAAACCGACGATTATACCCCTGACCTACTGAGGTCGACCAGAGAAGTCTTTTAGTCGTTGCTGGAAAAGCAGGGCTGTTCCAAGCGAACGCTTAGATGGCGCTGAAGTGCCAGGCTTGTAGATATATCTGTGAACGGAATGGCGCTCCATGGTCCTCAGACCAACAGATGGCCAAAGAGGTCAAGATGTACTATAGAATAAAGCTGTGGAGAGGGCGAAAGGGACGCCCGAGAAAATTGTGAAACTTCCTGGAAGGTCTGGCGTATTGCTCGATTCTGATTGGTCGAGGGGCCATGTAAGGGGTCACAAGCAATCGGAAGGAAGGCCCGAAAAGAGGGGAGGAGGGGTTCAGCTCCCTCAGCTTTCTAAATATAGCACTCAAAGACGTCAGTCGTAACACGGAGGCCAGTCGTACCCGGCGCTAGGCTCACCACGGTTAATGAGCTCGCATCCAAGCAAGCCTCCAGGTGCAGGGCTAATGATGCGAGGCAGAAGTCTTACCGCGATCAGTGCTCTGACGGCAGCCGGGAGTTTGAGGAACTGGGTGGGTGTCCGTATGGTTGTAGCATGAAATTACTTGCGCCAGTTCCTAAATATTTCTGCCTGCGACGTTATTTGGCTGTGCCCTGCTGCGTTACAACGTGAAAAACAGCGAACCATGCGAGTGCGAAACGGCAAACGAAACGGCAAATCAAATAATTATTGTATTAGTCAAACTAAATAGTCTATTACCTTGGTGATGTACTCTCGAGTTACCTTTACGCGGTTGGAAAAACCTCGCTGAAGTAGATGCCCAGCAAAAAGAAGGAGAAGCTTTAAGGAAATGAGTGCGGCTGTCTGTTATTCGCCGGCCACGCTGCTGACTACAGTAATGTTTGAGGCATGTTGCTTTTAAATGCAAAGCATCTCTTAGTCGACCCTCCGTCGTCCGGCGTCCGCACCTCTCCTCCTCTCCACAACAGCTTGATAACGCCTCTCTCTCTCCCCTCCTTCTCTCCACACCACCTGTGTGCTAGCGCGCACTGCTCCTCCTTTCCCCTCTGCACACCAGCGGTCCAATCACGCGCATGCGTGCTGCTGCTCCTCTCCACTCCCTCTGCTTTGCAAATAAACCCGTCCGTGCTCCGCTCAGTTGCTTCTTCGGTACTGCGCCGTTCGATGACTGCACATGGACACCAATGATTCCTTCAGCGAACTGGCTGGCACACCTTCAACTAGCTCCAGCCAGCACGCTGTCAGAACCGCGAGCACCTCCGAAGACAAGGCTGCACAGATGAGAGCTCGCGACGCCCAACGTAAACGGCAGCGTCAAGCAGCGGATTCCTCGTTTCGTGAGAACGAGAAGCCGCTTTGAAACGCCAGCGGCGAGTAGCTGATCCAGATGGCGTTCGGCAACGTGCCAACGCTTCGAAACGCCAGCGTCGAACAGCGGATTCCTCGCTTCGAGAATGAGAAGCCGCAAAACGTTCCCCACTACTCGATAAATAAAGAAGACATTTAATACGCTACTACACGTGTCTTTACTCTAACAACCAATTAACACGCTACTACTCCACGGCTTTGCATCCCCTCAGGGTTCCCACGTGGGAAGATGGTGTAATTTTTTCTTTCTTTTTTTGTGAAGCTTTAGAAATATTGCCCTCGTGCCAATCTTTGGGACTGCGACCACACAGGGCTAATTACTCCATGATGCACCCTGACAAGCCTTACTAAACTGCTGACGTTTACCATGTCGCGTGTTTGTATATGCCCGGCTGTTACTGACCATTTTTACTTTACTGTAATTTCTGTAAAAACATTTACTGTAAAAATAAAAACGCACAAAAATGATGCAGTTCGTTATTCGTTCTTTACCTCGCTCCGTCGAGCGACAATTGTGACCAATCACGTGTGCAGTTCCACTGTTTCTGCTACCCAGCCTTCTAGGTAGAACCGAGAAAAGGTCATCGGAGACCCTCAATTTTCTCTTCAGCTTTAAGCACCACGAGTCCATGTCCCAGAGATGGGCATGAACATTTCATTTACAATTGGCGCGCTAAAGGTGGCGCTCACGAATCTCAAGCGTACCGGGACCGGAATATATCACGTACGCTGCTATCCGCAACATTCCGGTGAAGCAGACTGCCGACAAAAACATACGCCATTAAATACGGCAGCCAAAAGTGAGCACGAAGTAACGTTTACTGCTACGGTTACTTGTAACAGATGGCAACAAAATAAATACAGCTATAAAAAAACACTGCACGTGTAATCGAGACAGATCACGTGCATTTATGGCCGCAGAAACAACAACAGTGGGCGACATTCGAATTGGGGAGCTTTCCTATCGCTAGCTGCGCCAACTGCTTCAAAATGTAACTACTTCACCACATCAGTTTAAATTAGTGTGGGGTTGACTGTAGACATTGTTCGGTTATAGTCAACAGTGTCTGCATAATTCAGGCCACAAATAAAAACATTTTTAACTCTGGAATAAGGAAGATTTTTGAAAAGTTGCTCAAGATAAAGGGTGGCGGTACTAACAGTAGGGCAGTAATAGACGCACTCAGCTGTGTCGCACAGAAGCAGTAGATTTTGTGAATTCTTTGAAGTAAACAAACAGCCGTTTTTTTTTTCTTCCTATTGCCGAGGAAATTTATGTAGATATACTTCTGCCTAAGCCGCACCAAACTGCTAACACATGCTAATAGCGACACGTGTACTCAGGATATGAAGCTTAAAAAAGCGATGGCGTCCATGACAGCCTTCAAAAGATTATTTTTAAAAAATATGCGTGTGCTTTGATGTATCGAGTGAGGTATATAAGGCAGTACCACACGAGAAAAGGACGATGACCGGGGCCATGTACTGTTCTCTCAGAGCACTTTTTGCGGCTGTGTGCCCGTCTTGAGATGAACAGTTGTTAAAAGGCTCTAAAGTGGTGTGAGCAATACGTAAATATATGTTATTACATCCCTGCGCTTGTATAAAAGAGCGCTAAGAACTTCAACACAACAAAAACAATCAGACTTCTTGCTGCCATTAGGAACCGTACGCCTTGAAGCTTCGGGGTGCCCTATTTAATATATTTGGACACATCAAAAGCTCACCCGACGCGCTACATTATTGAAACCCCCTTTTCATTTGCAGAGTATCCATTAGGGAACGACCGCCTGCATCGATGCGTCTCCAAAACTTCTAACAATAAAACAAAATCATTCACTCCCATATACCTTATTTCGAGCCCCTGTCGGAACGTGTCTACGCTGATGCATAAATGGAACCTTGCCTCCTTGGCTCTGATTCATCGTGCATTCCCCCCTTCGTTATTGGGATCATCTATGACAGGCAGGGTGACTGCGGCTGTGTATTTGAAGGGCTCTACTCGAAATCATGGCATTGACCTGAACTCACGCGTATTCTTTACCACCGATATGCTCTCGTATTACGACGGTCATCTTTATTAGGAAATCTGCTGTGCTTGGAGAAAGAGATAGACTGATTTAAAAATAAATTTTGACTTAACGCTTTATTTATGCATGTCGTCGGTTTTCATTTCATTTCATTTCATTTATTAGTTCCTTAGGGGCCCGAAGGCATTACATAAGGGGGGCAAATACATATAGGGAAGACAACAAAAAAGAAAGAAAAAAAATGGGATTGACATGCATCAGTCAGCACAACTAACAAAAACAACAAAGCAAAGAAAAGCAGATCAGAGAAAACTAATACAAAATTACCAAATACACATGTCCAGTTATAAGAAAAAAGAAGCACAGAAAAAGAAAAGACAAGCAAAAGCAGTTGTGCAGGTTCCAACTAATAAGGATCTATATTATTAATCTGCATTGATGTTCGGAGTGGTGATAATGGTCGTCCAATTTTTTTCGAAAAGATGGGCGGTCAGTGCATGATACTATATTGTCACGAAGACAAGGACGATGCAGTTGTCTTGAATGAGAAACACGTTTATTGGAGCGAACTTGTGCTCCCCTAACAACTCAAAAGAATACAGAAGCCGCGAAGCAGCGGTCAACAAAGTGACTTGCACAGGCGAGTGTCGTCGAATCGAATGCCCCCGCGTCCGCACCGCAGGCTTTTTATCTTTCGGGGCGCGTGGTTCTCGAAACGTCGATTCACATCGAGAACATAGTAGATCCAAGAAGATTATTCTGGGCTGTTCACGTTAGATCGGAATGTTCTCCCTATCACAACACATAACACATGCGGCACAGAAAGAAGGAATGGAACACGCGCTTCCCTTGGCGCAGAGATAACACAGACCGGCGCAGCCGGGCGGTAAAGCAAAACACAAATAAACAAACCCAATGTAGGGTTCGCGGCAATATTGTCGGGTAGCGAAATCCAAAGAGGTATTGGATTGGGAAAGAATGAACTTGTGAATGCCGATGTTCGACCGGGTAAGTGTGCTATTGGCTGGGTGTGATTTAGGCGCGCTGACGTGCGGTGGGATGGTTTTAATAATTCATGCCTGGATTTTGGATGATAGTAGGCCCCAGTCAAATTATTCATGGTGGATCGCTAGCATCGAGACTAACACTTTGTAAACACTGTACAATGCAGTCTTTGATGTCGGTGTGTCCCTTGGAGACCTGTTTTGAAGTGCCGCTTCATAGCTTGTGTGCGAACGTGAACGCGTGCGTACTGCCGTTTCATATACACGTAGTGAAGGTTTAGTTTCTTTTCTTGTTGCGAGTTCAGAACGGTCACGGTACGTATTGGGTCTGGCGTCGTCACCTGGGGGTGATCACCCGGTGGCCACCCCAAGGGATGGCGCACAGGTGTCCAATGGGTGGGTCGCTAATTCGTACCCATGGGTGGCCAGTGACCCACCAGTTGCCGAGGCGTACTTCCCCATACATGTGGTTACCATTCCGCGCACTTCTGCATCCGTCGCCACCTCTCCAGCTCGTTCTTCCGGACCACTGACTGGTACGGGGGGAGGAGGAAGTACGCGGTACGACGGCTTACGTACGCACTGCGGCTGCCACGCAATGCCTGTACATTTTGTTTCCCTAAACATCATTATTATTCACGTTTGACACTTGTAGGGCACAGGCCCTATTGTTATTTGTGTTTGAGATTCAGTTCAAACCCGATCTAACGAAGTCCCTGGGAACCGCGAATTACTTCGTTACATCAAGAACTTCGTAAAATCGGGGCTATCATATTAGCACCACTTGATTCTATAAATATGATGTCTAAATGGAGGCGCATCCTAGCAGCAACCCTGACATCATAATTGCGGCGGCCGCGGCGCTCGCCTGCCGGTAATTTAGCAATGCAATAAAAGGCCGCGGTGAAATTAGTAGGCCAGCCCGAGCTTGCCCTGAAGTCATCGCGCCCCAGTAGGCGCGCGAAACATCGACCTTTTTGTTGTACCTCTCCCCCTCTGGATGCAACATTCTTGGCCCTCATATCCTTGAACACCGTAAACATGGATTCCTTCAACTTCTCGTGTGGGGTAATCTTGAGGTTCATTTTCATCGACGCAATTCCGGACGAAGTGGCATAAATGATGGCGTCCTATTCCTTCAAGATCGTAGAAAGCGTTCTGGCAGCAATGCCATGGTCTGCGGCCACGGGACTTCTGAGTTTATCTTGTACACCTCCGTTAAAACGAAAGTAGATACCTCGGTTTTTCTTTTTTTTTTATGCTGACGTGGCGCAATAACCTTGGTGGCGTTGTGACAAAACACATTCGAAATTTCTCCTTTTTTAAACGCCTGTTCCTCAAAATACTTCATTAAACATATTTCGTAAGTTCGAGCTCATGAAAGCATTGAGCCGATAGGCACCTGCGGGGCAATTTAAATTTTGTTCGTTAGGCTGGCAAATTTCTGAGATCGGGTTTCATTAGATCGAGTTTTGACTGTACCAACATTTTCAGGCTTCTTCAAAGGTATTGTGGCTCCGGAGCGTTCCTTTCCTTTCTAAAGGGACCTAAAGCGGGAAAACAGGGTGACCTTTACCGGTGCATTGGACCGCCGTGAATATAAATATACTGGTGCTCACTCATTTCGAAAATGTCGCCTGACTGTCAGGATATCAGAAACACCTAGTCACATGAATTCCTTTTAGGAATGAAATGCTCTTAGCAGTGCTACACCCCTGTTCGATTTGTTCTCTTCATGCTGCATCCGCGAACAATTTTATCCCGGGAAAAGCAACACCTCTTTGCCAGTCCTAGAAACCGAACACGGGCGCACGGTTTCCGAAGCAGTAATGACGACCGCTCAGCGACAACTCATTTGTTGACTAATTATAAGTTGTCTGAGCCGCTATGATGTTCTCTCATTGTTCAGGGAGCAGGAGAATAATTCGTCATGATTTATGGTAACAAACTTACTTAAATTAACATTCTTATACGCACTTATCCTCCTAGGCCACGTGTACTCACGCGGGTAATAGGACAAGAATATATACAAAGTTCACTCGGTTGCTAGACAAATCTGGGGCGGAACTCGGAGTTGTTCATTTCGCACCCCTTTCTGTCATGACATAGTTGCACTTGCGAAGCCTATGACCAATCACAAGCACAGAAATGGGCGCTACGCCTTGCTTGTGCTTCGTCACACAATATCGTCTGCTTTCAGCCAATCAGGCCTCGATGGCAGTGGACACTTTGAAACGGATATGAAGTGAACAGAACTGAGATTTCCGCCCATGGTAAAGGCAAGAACCCCCCCCCCCCCCCCTTGTTCTTACTCCTTGCCGGATTTTTACTGCGTCCCCCCAAAAAGGGCAAAGAAAGAAAAATGGAAAGAGGAAAAGGTAAAACAACCAAAACAAAAAACAAACAAACCAAGGAGCTTGCACAAATTCAAATTAAACACATTTCGATGCGACGTCGTAGTCTAGATAACTTTCCCGTTGTTTTATTCATTTTCTCCACCCCCTAAATTGCAAAATAGCTGTTCTTCGAGGTGACAACGTACACTGAGGTCGTGTGTGGTTGGCGCGTAGCTTATCCGCAGAAAAGCAATTATCGGTAGTGATTATTTGTTAACAGACAAAGTTATCTTTGTGTTTTGTCCACCCCTACCGCGAAGAAACATTTTGTGGGAGAGGCTATTTGCCTCCGCCTCAACCAACCCCCCCCCCCCATCCCCTTGCATACGTCGTTGCTTCCAGGCTTAGCAGTGTTGCAGGTTCCCTTTATTCTTGAAACTTTATTCTTGACTTCTTTTTCCGGGTCTCACGCAGGGTACAACAGGGCCGCCTCGTACGTCCCGCCATATCTTAGCGGGAGTGCCGTTGTTCTGTACGCTGGCAAGTTGCTGCGGTGCGGTATTGTCCATGACAAGTGGACGAGCGCAAAGCTGCGAGAACAAAAGAACGGTCTTCCAGGCTGCTCTGTCTTCTCGAAGTGGCCCCATATAGCTGTGCGTCACCAAAAAAATTGTCTTCATTTAAACTATTCTTTCCAGAAGATGCCTGCGCATTTCAGTCATTTGTAAGAACAATTAGTAGTTTCTAAGCGCAAGCCTTCACGGCGTCATTTCTAGGTACAAAAAAAGCATTTGTCACTTCTTTTTTGCCATTAAATGGAACACGGAAGGAGAATGTATAACAGAACTAAAGTAACAAGTAAATCATGGCTTTATGCGTCCTGAGCGAATGCCAGTTATGCCTGGCACATGCAACGACGTGCTCTAACATTGCTGCTAGTTTGCTGCGTGAAGTGCGGCTAAAATGGGGTTGCTTTGCAATGAACGGACAGCCCAGCAGACGAAGTTTCCGGCAACATGCGCTATCTGTGCAAGCCCTCCTCCTTGCCCACTTAGCAAGTTCGCTCAGGCCTAACTTAAAGGGGCCATAAAACTAAATACAATCTTGTTCAGTTTGAAAGAACTAGCCCTTGGTAACTCCATCAGCTCCATTGCGGCCACGAAACACGATTTTTAGTGCGCACCACTTCGGCGGCTTCTACTGTGGTTTGGCGGCGGCGACGGCGATGGCGTTGTAACCGAGCGAGAGAAGACAGCAAAAAAACGGCAGAGCAAATTGTGGGGAAAGTGTGAGGGGGAGGGCAGTGTGCTGAGCCCGCAGTACGAGACGCTCGTCGGAGCTACTGGCGAAAGTGTGAGAAGAAGGCGGCACACCCTGCTATGGCGTCACCTCTCTCACTTCCTCCCCCTCACACTTTCGCCATGAGTAGCCGCCGAGAAGCGCCTTCCCCTTCACACTTTCGCCAGACCGCTCCTCCCCCGTTCGTGTCTCGTCCGAACTACGTGACATTTGCGCGGGAGCTTCAAACACGATTTGCAGCAACATGCTCGGCGGCTGCGAAATCTCGGCAGAGTAACGCGCGCCGCCGTGCGTTCGCTGATCACGCGATCACTTCCTGAAACGCAGCAGATATGCGTCGTGACCGAGAAGACTGCAGTTCACGCTGCGCACAACATTCGCATTAGGGAGTATAGTAATCGTCAGTGCCTCTAACCCCCCCCCCCCCCCCAAAAAAAAAAGCACGCAACTATAAAAAGAGATTAAGCTTTTGCGCTACAGATACGTAAGTGGGGAGGAGTGACGAAATATGGCCCAGAAATAAAAATGCAATCATCGGTGTGCTATGTGCACCCTATTATTTGATGATATCAGACAGACCTAGAGTCCTCCCTACGATCACCCAATCATGTTTCTTGGCGATGGCTTTGGTCGGTGGCTCCAAATCGAAAAGGCGAGATTCTATGACGTCATAGAGACCTGTCCGGAGAATGGCTGGTATATCGCCCCTGCTTAATGTGTGCTCTTTTACGTCTAGATTACTTGTTCGAAGTTTGGTATCGAATTGGTGTCATTGTTATCGAGACAAATCAGTCCTCTTGATGAACGCAACCTGTATTTTGTCTTCATGGCCCTTTCAGGGCACTGCGCACGGTTAAACGTGCAGGTAGAGTGGAAGAGTTGAAGATGCTGCGGATGCAGGTGATTTGAAAACGTTGGAGCGCAGCGCATGGCCAACAGAAAGAAAGAGCACATCGTATGTCCACTCCAATCGTCCCCACGTTGCGCTGTCGTTGTGTAAAACAACAAATTGACGTTGACAGGCCTTCTTTCGGCGGGCAGTGCCTGATATTTTTGTGACCTTTGTTTTTACTGCGATACCGTTAAGTGGCCTATTGCGCATAAAAGAACAGCAAAGTAACTTAGTTCAAAGAAAAATAAGCCAAAGCCGGCAAGGGGAGTGAACCGAACCCGTGGCCTGCGGAATACGAGCCGAGCATGCAACTACGACACCCTTACGGCACGACGGATGTAAGGGACCTAGTTCTTTATTCGAGAAAACCAGAGACCTGGGGAATGAGTTGCGTCCTCCCACATCGAAAAAGTGTACAGTTGGTACACGCAGCTTCAGGTACAATGGGTTTGACGCTGCTTGCTACGCGTATTGCCCAGGAACGGGTATAGCAGCCATCCGAAGCTCACGCCCATTTGACATATTTTCATTTGGCAGTGGCGTCAACGTGTTGCCACACAATTCTAACACACCCATGGTGACGGCTCATTAACCAGTTCTAATTTGTCTGCGAATTACCTCGAATACCCATTCGAAGGAGCAATGTGCGTCGTCCAACTGTACATTCAGGTTTCCGCACTCAGTACTCTTAAGAAGGGCTTTGGTGTCCCCGGTCGTTTTTTTTTTTTTCTTCGGTTGTTGTAGCAGTTGTTGTCATCGTCGTCGTCCTCGCTCTCGTTGTTGTCACAATTGTTGCTGTCGTCTTCGTTGTCGTTGTAGCCGTTGTTCCTGTTTCTGTTGCTGTTGTTGCTGCTGCTGCTGCTGTTGTAGTTCTTGTTGTTGCCGTTGTCGTTGCTGTCGTTATAGTTGTTAACGCCATTATCATTTGCATCGTTGTTGTGGCCTTTGTTCAAGTCGTGCTTTGTTCGAAAAATGTAGCTTGCGAAATTTTATCACGCTTAAAAAGCAGGGCCTAATATTGGTCGCTCGTCAATGTATGACAGGCTGAAGCATTGTTGCCTTTATCGGAGATAGTAACCAAGGAATTCGTTCGACGCAACAAAAAAAGTGAGTTGTGTTCCGGCCCAATCAGAAGTCTAATTCCGCAGCAGTACGTTTGAACTAACAGAAAAAAGCACTTGTCGACTTTTTAACACCGCCACGGAGTATGAACGTTGACTGCCTTTTGCAATTCCGAGAACCGTAACACGTTACCCAAACACCCAGGGCCGACAGCGGCCTGACGATTTTTTGTTTATGCCCTATTATTGTAGATTACGGCATTTCCCTGCATGGTCTGGGGCGCTGCCAGCGAGACGGTTAACAAACTCTGGTCCGCTGCATTCGTTTTAGATCCCACGGACGCCAGATATTACTACAGCTACTGAAGCTCGGCATTCACAGTTGGACCCACACCAGAGCCCTTGCCTCACCCAAAGCTGCAAAATATTTCTTTTTTTAGTTGTGAGAGTTGCAACCATGGTAGGTCCTCCAAACGCACATTGTGGAGCAAGCACCATATTTCAAGTACCCTCGTTTTCATTTCTCTCTTTACTCTGCCTTTCTCTTTTCAATGCCTCACCATTTCAACGGCGTGTACTCTTCATGGGAATGTAGCTCTGCGAAACGTCCCGGACAATCCTGTACATTTTCTTCCTTCCTCTTTTTCTTGCAGCACTCTCGCCTTGCAGAAAAACGGCTGACCGATGCATTCTGCGCCTGGCTTTGTCCCTTCTTAGAACCCGAACGCATCCGCTCCTTTGAACTGGGTAAACATTGCTCCCTTTCGTACCCTAACGTCTCCTGCAGCATAAAGGTATGAAGCTTGTCATCGTCTCCGATGACTTTGTCGTGTTCGCAATAGACGGCAAGGAGATTTGAAGAAGCGTGGATGCTGCGCTGTGACCAATCATTTGTAATGTTTGTATTTAGCGACCATGCTTTTTAATGACTATGTCAACCTCCGGGGTTATATTCTTCGCAGTGTTTTCGAAACATTTGTTTTCAAAGTACGTTTTATTATAACCGCGACAATGGCAAGACCAAAACATCGACGAACATCACGATACAGCAAGCACGGCGCACTGGGTTCCACTGAGAGCGTGTGTGTGGGCAGCGCCTTTAAAGAGTTCAAATGAAACTGCGTCGTACTGAGGTTGTCGCCTATCTTTTTGTCACATATAAATGCGCCATCCTCCTACTCCTTTATCCACAATTCGTTTGCCCTGACCCACTTCTTTAGCGCCTCAAAGAAAACAAATTTCCGTTAAACGGGCTATCAAACCTTTCATCGATTTGCCGATTACTACAGAAGCTGTTTTTTTTTTTTTTTTCGTCTGTGTGCGGTCTTGTTCAGTCGGCGGCACTTCGCTGGTTAGATAAATGTACCATACGTCAGTTCCAGTGGCATGGAAAAGATGGGAAGGTTGGGCGAGCGCTTTTGAAAGCGCCGTTAAACCTACTCCCGACCTTGCCACGGATGGCTCGGTACTTATTGCGCGCATTCGGAATTGCTACCGCCCTTTTGCTTCAGCTCTTCAGTCGATTTGGACCGGGCGTTCGGCCAGGCGTGTTGCCGGACTATCGGTGCAGAAGAAATCCATTTTTGCAGTCGCTTTTACGCTAACCAGCAGCTCTAGTCGTAAAGGCCGACGGCTTCGCCTCCAGTGGGAAGATTGATTTGTCCCGACCTTAAACCGGCGATATTTTCAGTGGTAGTAGAAAGCCTTGGTCGTTACGGTGACACAGAAACCTGGAGAATCGAAAGAAAACTGTTCTGACGTCAGTGGAGTTCTTGTTCTTTTTTCCTCTTTATCTCTGGCCTGACATTAAGGCTCGTATGACGTTAGCAGGGCGATAACTCCAGAGGCAGTCGAAGAGAGAATGGTTCAATGAAAGTGAAGACGTGAACCCCACTAACTACAGGGGTGGCTACTGCAGATGAGGAGGGGAGCGGGAGCGAAGTGCAATAGAAAAGCGGAAAAAAAATAATGGTGGAACCATGCACAATTAAGGCACTGCTTTAACATCGCACTATGGAGAGACGCAATGATAAAACAAACTAGAACATCGCTATACGAAACAAGATGTTGTAACCGCAATCTACTTACGTACCGAGATGCATACACATTTTTTAAAAATGAAAAGCGTTAATTATATGTACAAAGAGTTGACGGAACATTCGCCATCCCTGACCTCTCCAGTTTTCATTTAAAAGCACTGCGTGTGATTGTGCCTGCGTGTCCAGGAAGGGCGTGGAGGAGTACGTGTGGGCGCGTGCGTGCTCGTATACGCGTGTATTCGTGCGTGCGTGCTAGTGTATACGTGCTCTGCGTGCGCGAGTGTGTGTTTTTGCGTGTGTACGCATGTGTGCGCATGTGTGAGTACTTGTCAAAGGAGGGTAACGATGTATGTGTGCATGTGTGTGCGTGCGTGCGCGTACACGTGAGCATGTGTATGCGGGCGAACGCGCACGCCGTTCAACACTAGCATATACTTCATGGAACTTTCAAGCCAAGCAGCTCTAGATTGTCATGAGCCCTATAACTAAGTTAGCAATTAAGTAGCAACAAGTTCTTTTTCCAACGCTATGTGCATATTCTTGGAGCCCTTCTATATTCATGCAGTATGCCACTTTGTTCTTTTCTCTTTTCAAAGGAAGGTACTCGGGCTCCACAAAACAGATCACTGGAAACCTGTCAAAATGACGGCAGGACGAACAAAATTACAAGTGCAAGTCACTCTAAGATGGCCAAACAGAGGCTTGTCGTCTAGACAGCTGCCGATGGACGCTGAAGAAGAAAACAGTACCTTCACGTCGTAAGTCGCTACAATATAACACACAGTTATGTAGAAGAAACGCCTGAAATGTAGGGTCGGTTGACTCAGAATGGAAGTGGTTAATCGTCGATTGCAACGAGGTGTCGAAGCGCTGTTCATTGGCGAAATGGAGAAAATTACAAATCACGAGGAAGCAGGAGTCGGAATCCTCCCCATCATTTATAGGTGTTTCGACAGGCTGTCGATGCATGCAGATCGAGTTTTAAAGGCGATAGTTTTTCTTGCGCCACCTTGAAGGAAAATGTTTGGTCTGACTGCCTGTACTCGTTTCAGCCGCCCTGCCAAAATTTTAGAGAGCGCTAGATCAAGAAGTAAATATCGGAAAGACCTTTACAAACTACTGAAACTTGCGTCGTACGCCTCAATATCGTTCTGCAAAAAGAAAGCATTGGGCATGTTTGAGGCAGAACATAAGTACATAGCTGAGCGTAGCAGCATTCATTTTGTTAAAAAGATACCTGGAACTGGTGTTTGTAGCTAAAACGCGTTGGAATGGTGTCGAAGAAAAGCGAGGTCAAAGAAAACACTAAAAAGATGTGCGGCGTGCCAATGCGCACCGCGGAGATGGTTAACCAGCGAAACTGCAACGTGCGGCCGCTGTTTACCCATGGCCTACTCATTTCCAAGTAACGTGCATTCGGTGTTTTCTAATGCTACGCTGGCGTGGTGCGTCCAGCACCTCCGCGGCCCCTTCCCTGCGTTGTCGCTTGAGCTGTGCTTCACACAGTAGCTTGCTGCGCGCGCTCTCTGCTGCGACAGAGTCTCTTTTTCGAGTCTCTTTTTTTTCGCGCATGCGCATGGGGTTGCGTCGTAGGAGTTTCCTGCGTACACGGAACCGCCGGATTTTCTTTTCGCCTAGCCATATAAAGCTTCGCTGTAAAAATATGTACTTTAGCCGTTCCAGGAGCAACGCAAACAAAAGTACAAACGCATACGCGCTAGCAGTGAAAACGCGGAAAAATTGAATCGAATTGAACAAACTTGAATTCGCATTCATCGTAAGAGCAGGAAAATGGGAGTCGTACAGCGTAAGGGGTAGGAGGGAAAAGAGGAAACGGTGTCACGCGTCACGTGCGGCAGTAGACCATCGTCTTTCGACGACATTCGCAGCGAAACGAGCCGCCACTTGGCCAATTTGTTACCAAGCCGCCGAAATTTGTACGTGACCTAATGTTTATCCTAAGTGGCACAGCGTTCAATGGATAACTATTGGCGGACGCCACACCCTCACGCTCTATAATTGAGTATTGATGTTCCAGCGACGGCGGGGGGATACTGGCAAGTGCAGTAATTAGTTTGCAGTCGGCTTGAAGTAGGACTGAAAGGGCGCCTATGCCATATGCGGTGGCCCTCTGCCGCCTATGCTGGCGCCTCTGCCATCCAGGTAAGGAGCCAGTTGGCTTCGTGATGCATGCGACAAGTGTCCAAAGATTGGTTGTCACGGAGGATGTGTCGAGTAGATCGCTGAGGTAGCGTGTGATTGTTTCTTAATTTTTCAAAAAAGCATCTTAAATAACAACAACATAGCTCCCAAGTTCTTTGGCTCGCACGGAAAGCGGAAAAATTTGACAGCGTGGATTTTACCTTGATCCTGCTGAATATCATCAGCGTCGACACGGTGCCAAAATATCGACAGTGGTAGGACTGTAGAGGCCCGCCGCGGTGGCTCAGTGGCTAAAGGTTGTGCTGCTGAGTCCAAGGACGCGGGTTTGATTCTTGGCCGCGGCGGCTGCTTTTCTGCTTGCAGCAAAAAGCGAAAACCCCAGTGTGTTCGAGATATCGGCGCACGTTAAAGTTCCAAGGTGGTCAAAAATATTCCGCACCCCTCCGCTACGGCGCACTTCATTGCCTGTGTAGCGTCGGCGCTTTAAACCTCAGAATAAATCAATCAGACTGTCTAGTGCGCCGTAGATGCAATGTAGAAGGTATACGTCGTCTTTAGTAATTTCTTAAAGATGGCGGTAACCAACGCAAAACCCATATATGTACCACCTTCTTTCACTAGCGCGACAGATGGCACCTTAGTGTTTGAGGAAGACAGCGCCCTTCACAGGCAATGCGCTCATTACCAGCTGGATGGTGCAACGCTCAGCACAAGAGATGTGGTACTGTCATCCGCGAAAAAGCCAGCTGTGCCAGCGGGAATACGGTGCTTTACGATTAATCTGCGGCCTAAAGGTCAGCAGTCAGCCGAAATATATCTCTGTGAGGTGGCGAAAGGCGGCAGAGATCTTGAGCATGCATCGGGAGGGATCTGGGATCATCATGACTGCAAAGTGGTCAGAGGCCAGCGATAAGGTCACGTAACCAGTAGCAAGGTGGGAATCCACTGTTCCGGCGTAAAGAACAGCCAGCTAAATGTCTCGATAAAAAAGCTGTGGACAAAGCTTGAAGCTTAAGAACGGAGGTGAAAGTCGTTGTCCAGAACCTTCACAACTCCGTGAACGCTGTTATGTGCTCCATGGCCAGTGTGTTGTGATGAGTAATCCACATTCGGGAAACGTAATCCCCATTCGGGAAAAGCGGACATTCCGGCTTATATGGACGGAATAATAAGAACTCGTGAAACCAAGCGCTCCATGCTCAATCGAGCAAAAACTGGGCTGGGTTACATTGTCCACTGTTATAGAAACGGGGAGTTCACGGTGAACAACTCCTGCTGCGAAGTCAATGAGAGTAGTGTAATCGAAGAGGAAATCAGGGCATGCCCCGTTCAACTCCACCTGCCCCTTTTTCCCCGCTCCAGTTGACCAGGCTACAACAGAGCACCTGGTGTGGAGTTGCCCTGCTCTGCGAAGCCTACGCGCTGTGCACATCGCCACCTGCCACCCGCACCCCGGACGTCCGCCAGATTTCATGGCGTGGATTCAAGGACCACATCATGTCCCCCTGCTCCGATTCCTTCGGGAATGTGGAGTGTACCTGTACATTTAATTTCCCCTTATGCTGAATAGCAAACTTCCGCCATAAAAAAATCAAGGTGTCAAATTAGTTCATGAGTGCACGTGTATAGGACGGTGCGCAGTACAGGAATGTTGTAATCGGCAATTCTCACGACAGCAAAACACATGTCAGCAATAGTACGCCTTTGCAATATAGTTTTCATGGTCACTAAATTGTGTAACCAAAGTACGCTGAATAAAAAAATAAAAATAAACGAAGAGAAGTGATCGACATTCTTCAGTTCCCGACTCGTTGCCCGATACTGTTTATGCCCAAGGCTGAAATACTTGCGCTTTTGTCACTAATTTACGAGAACAATTATGGTTGATTCTTCTGTCATAGGAATCGGCAGAACACGAAAGTGAAATGTGCAGCGAAATCTGCAGCTGAGCATGATTTGCGGGTCGGCGGCTGTCTTGTTGGTGTGCTTGGCGAGTGACGTCCTGCCGACGGGTCGCTTAGGCAAAGGTGTACTGGCGTCATTTCCGTGGCGGATATGACGTCAATGAAATCGGTGTATCCTGGCATAAAACACTTTCGTGTTAAAATATGAAACCCGAAAACGAACAACCTAAGTATAACGTACTCTTTAGTTCAAAAGGTTGCTTCCCCGCAAGAAGACCCTGCATGTAGGGGTGCACCCTTTACAGGCCACTTGCTTCGTTGTACTAGCGTCATTTCCGTGGCGGATATGGCGTCACTCAAATGTTTGCGTATCCCGGAATAAAACACATTCGTGTTAAAAAACCATGCCCATTACTTCACTATCACGGCCATGGCGATGTTAACGCATTATGGCACCACGTCGATGGTCACACAATATGCGCCCTGCACTGTCAACGTGATCGAGCGGTAGCGGTTGAACGAGTCGTTTCGCAGCCTTGTTTCGCGTGCGGAGAGCGCGTGAGGCATCTACTTCAGACAGATTTGTCGGTGACATACCAAAACATTCCGCCGATTGTAGCGGTGTGGAAACGTCACTTGATTGCCTATCACAACACGGCCTGGTTTGAAAGTCCAGCGGAGCTTCTACGCTTGTGAGCAAATGACTGTCTCGGTTTTCACACAGCGCTGCCTCCCCTCTTCTCGCAAAGGAGTGAACCGTCCCCGAGGCATCCTCTCAGAAAATAAATTACGTGTTCTATTGCACAATCATTTCGTTGCTGCGCCTGAGAAGATTTGAAGTTCATAAACGCGTTTTTGAAATTCAATGCAGCGCTTACCGCGCTTCTTTTTACAAAATACAACCGATGTGTACACATAATAATATTAGTTCTCCATCGTATTGTAATTTTTACCTCACTTTAAAGCCGAATTATTATAATGTAGCTCTTTTGATAACAGTGTGCTCTGCTGAACTAGATGGCAGAAAGTATTTCACAACTTGCGTGCCGCCGTCCAATCTAAATACACCCTTGCCAGACTAAAAGCCCACTGACTGCGTGAAGGTGCGCCAGTGCGAGATTTATGCGCGCACCACAGAAAGGTCAAGAGGTCCAAATTATTCAGCATCTCTCTGCTACGGCCCGCTTCGTAGCCTGTGTGCAACTTTATATTAAATTCTGAAACAACCATTTCAACGCCCTACAAAGCTACAGCTACTGTCTGAACTGCACGTTAAGTGTCAATAACCATGCGCATATATTTTTTCCCAGATTCGCTAGGTATATCGAGGCAACTGCTTTCATACGAACGACGGACAGAATGGTCGACGTACGGCAACAGGCCTCTTTTGAGACGAAGATAAAACGAAAAAAAAATTCATTACCCAACTATTAAACTCCCCCGGAAGTGTTAAGTGTCGTTATGAGGTAGCCCGTTCGTCGATATTGTTGTCAAGCCGTTTTTATACGTGCCTAGTATAAATGAAGAAAACATAGCATTGAACGCACCCTACCGGCTACTTTCCAGGGGAACGGGCAAGCTAGGCATCAAGCCACAAGACGTTGACTGCAATCGGGAAAGTTTAGCGCGGTTTTTTAACGAAGTGGTCAGGTATTTCCAGCAGACGTAGGGAACATTACGCTTCCCTGCGTTCTATGAAAATTTGCGTCCGAGGCTGTGTGGTGACATGCTCCTGTGCAAGCCACAAAAATAAACAAAACCACACGCATTCCTGCACTCACTGGTTCAAAATAAGGGTATAAAAACGCTACTAGCTGCTTAACAATTTTAAAAAGTGCAGAGCAATTTCTCAAAAAATGTATTAGTAACAAGAAACGAAAACACAGCACGCAAACAATTAACCGGCAGCATTGGTTACTTGTTTATTGAAAATTCCGAACACTATTTTTGCTGAAAAATTGTAGCCGCTCAAAATGGGCGGAAGATTGTTGTGAGCATCTAAAATTTGTAATTTGTTTAAAAGAGAAGTAAGAACCGATCATCTATGTTATTGTATGGCAACACGTCGGCTATATGTTGCCAAAATGTACCACAGAAGCATAAAATTCCTTGCGTGGGGTAGATGACAAATAGAACATGAGCAGTATCAGAAAGTAGAGCACGTGATCGATTTTAACGTAAGGAAAGAAACCTATGCGTAGGATGCACACACTAAATTCTCGCATTGTCCTGAAGGATTTCTCGAACCGAATGTCTGCATTGGCCTTTAATCTGACCAGTGCAACAACATTTTATGTTATGTTCGATCTGCGCCCCACCGTTTCAAATAATTCGTGCATGTCTTCTTTATTGTCGTAATAATATGCTATAGTTAGCTTTCAATGGCGGCCGCGGAGGCAGGTTTGTTACTGTTGGAGCTCTTGAAGCAGTGCGCTGTACCTATATCTTGTTCAACAGCATAATGTCTACGTGATACCATTTTCACTTCCGACAATTCCCCTGAGGCTAGTAATCGTTCTGCACACAGTAAGCAACGATATTAAACACTGACTGCTTCATGTCAGATTGAATTTAAGTGTTATGGTGGCATCTCTAATTCTTATGGCAACCCTTTGAACCGATACATCGCATGCAAAATATTACATGATAGTGACCTCTGAGCGACCCAAAAGGCGTATTGATAAACAGTGTAAGCAAATCTACGCGACTATTGATTTTACTTCTTCCACCAATCACAGTGCTCAACTTCTTCCACTAATCACAGCGCTCAACTGGAATAGGAATAAACGGGTTTTTGACTTTCACTGCCTCGTTCAAAGCTAATTTTCAATTCGTTCCGCTGATTCACAGTCAGACCTGAAATTGCTTGCTTGGGAAGCAGCGACAAGGCCACGTGAAAGACCCACTTGAAACACTTGTAACGCGTTACACAACCGTCTTCATTCCTTACAGCGGCTCTCTACCACGAAAAATAAATGATACACGCTTGAGTAGCAGAAACATAGCACCTGAAGGAGCGATCTGACACTATTGTTACCTGCTGCCCATTTGTTTTCGATTCTTACTGCAGCTCATAAGCCAAAAGCAATACTGGATACATGAGAAGCAGCGGCATGGCGCCCTGAATGCCTGACGTAGAACCATTGCAATTTGCTGCATGAGAGTTTTCAATTTTTGCCAGAGCTCTCCAACCTGAAGCCTTTACGCCGCTGTTGAACCCCTTCAACCTTTGTAGCTGTTGTCAGAACAAATATGACCCAAGGTGAAGACGAGATGCTGAACCTGAATTAACTGAACTAAAGATCCGTTGGCTACTGTTTATGCTTGTTAAATAGTTACCACACTTGATGTAACAATAAGAATGATACAGCATAATAAGGAAGCATCGTAAACCTGAATGCCTCCCAAAAAAATATCGTAACGTCCTTATGAAAGCGTTATTCTCTGCACAAGCCCTGAATTGCAATTACTAATTTGCAGCAATAGCTATAAAACACGGCTGCGTTGTATCCTCTCTACTACCCATGAATGCCTTAACACGAAGTCTACAGAAATAGATAGAGAGATTACGATGTTGGTTCATTCCTAAAAAATGCATTGAACTGTTCTAAAATAACTAATAGCTGACGAGGCTTTTGCGAAAAAAATGCAACACCGTAGAAATGAAATTGCAACACTTCAGACAAAACACAAAGTAATTTTGGCACAGTCTGAACATAATCCGCTGTGCTGACTCCATTTTTATCGCTAACAAGAACACAGGAACCAACATCGTAGCAGGAATAACGAAACGATGCGCGCGTCTACATTTTTCGCAATGTATATAGACACGCTGAAGAAGTAAATGGTGCAGGCGCACACTTACCAGCTTTCTTCACTGACGGTGGTCAGAAGATAGCAATGTTGCGGAACCAATGTTTAGCTATCGCTTTTGTATCCCCTTAAACAATACTAGTAAAGAATCGGAATAACCGCAGCTATATCAGTCGTGAAGCTCAGTAATAACAGCGCCGAATTGGCTGCCAGAGGAATATTCGGGCTCTTTCATTTTCTTTGAAGCTATCCAGATGTTCCAGACGCTTCTATATTTTTTTATTGTTCTGTCTGCAACGTCACCAGTGCACGCATGTCTGCACATACGTCGTAAAAAATAAAATAAAATAAAAACGACACACCACAGCTCTGGCCCTACATGAGCACCCAGAGCAACTCGCGCGGGACGTGGGCGAATGAGGGACGAACGATACCTTGCGTTTTATGTAGGATTTGACGAAACGCCTAACAACGTGTGAAGCTGTACGAACAGCAGTAAAGAGTAAAAAGCAGGCCACACATGATTGCTCAATTCGGCGCGACGTCCGGCCAGACGAGACGCCAACTTAGGCCTTGCGCTCTACATCGGGCACAGCATACGCTCAAAGCAATAAAAGAAATGAAGAGTGCTTGCAAACTGTCACCGCTATTGCCATAGAGGAAATGACGCTAGTAATATCCCGTCAGATCGCTTGCTTTACATTACCAAACTTTGCAATGACAAGCACACCAGCAATAGATGACACCTTAATGCTTACAGTCCGGGATGGGTGACGATGTTACGCATAAAAGAAAGTCCGCCGCTATTTTCTGATCTCTAAATCATGACTTTGCAAGACACGCAAACGACAAATGATAATAAAGCGATTTTTTGATGCTACATCAATGCGCCACAGCACGTTTGTAATACGAATCACAAGAAGAGCTTTTAGATCTTGGTAATGTCGGTGACGCGCGGTGTTTGTGGTGCTGTCGTCAAGCGCTTGCAGCCATACTGAAAACAGGTTACCGCTATAACTCATGTCAGGCACGTCACGCAAATGGCGAGGTGCCATTGGTTGTGGATGAGAATAAATTCCATTTTATGTTGGAAATGCCGCCGCATTATTGGCACTAAAGCGTAAAAGTAAGTTGGCCTGTATCGGTAGATAAGGGCGTCGTGAATACAAATATAGCACTCGCAGCAGCCACAGCTGTTTTTTAACACAGAAAATGCCCAAAGCGTAAAAACAAGTGTCGACGCTCCATCCACTTCCGAGCACTAGAGTTTGTGACATAATGAATCGTGAATGCATGGTGAAACAGAATTCCTGGAGCTTGCATAAGCATTTCTTCTGAAACAAACACTGAGCCACGGACATATTAAAGTAAAATCACTCTATGCGTTAACTTCTACATGTCGTGCGCTTTTTAAAAGACACGATCCTGACATGTAAAACATTACAAAGTAAAATGATCGAGCCGAGGTGGGAGGCATGTTTAAGTTTTAATTCCGTTGACATTTTTCACTCTGCGTACAAGCGCAGTCAAAAGATTCATACATGTGGGTGAACGCGAGAACCCGGCGTCCTATACTTGCCACTGCCGAATATTAATGAAGCAGCTAGAGGCAATTTAGGACATATTATTAGAGACATATTGTTAGAACAAAGACTTGAAAATACAAGCTGCCAACTTCCGTGATTAATTGCATATGTTTTCTACACTCGCTTTCAGTTGGTAATACCTCCCGGAAAAACTTCGCCGGGGTTAAAAAGCCCCGCCCATAAAGGGCGGGAATTGGTGACTGGTTTTGCCTGGGCGCCACTCTACCAATATTGCGTCAAAAGGGACTCTGTAACACTTCTGATAAACGCTTACACTCTCTTAGCACCGAAGCGGCACTGCGTGATTTGCTCGTCGCAGCAGATACGCCTTCCGTTTCTGCTTTGCTTTTGCGGCTTTCTTTTGAAGTGTCTATCAAATGCGTTCATTGCTGTAACTGAAGGAAAGCCGGCCAATAGTCGTTGCACGGCTGTACTGGCCTAATTCCAGCGGTCAACGAACTTTAAAACCGGCAAAGAGAAAAATCTCTTGAGCACGTTTCTAAGTTATGTGATGGGCATAGAGCAGTATATTTTGGCTGAGGTACTTTGCGACACCCTAATATAAGTACTGAATGTGTTGGTTAACTACGTTCTGCAAGCATTTAATATTCCGAAAAAAGTTCAGAAAAGTGTTGCAGGGTTCCTTTAAGAGGCCATTACTGACTTGCTTCTAATCTTCCGGAATGAAAGTTAATGAGAACAGACCTTTAGTTCGATGGCGACGACCGATCAAAGTCAGGCTCTGGCTGCCTGTGGGCACTTTGTGACGGGCCTTTAAACGTCACAAAAAAATGGAACAGAAACGGTATAGAAAAAGGCTCTCCTTAATTATTAAGGCGAATGCTTTAAGTCTCATTAAACGCGAAAAGTGACCAATGGCCACCGCTGTAGAAATAAAATAAAACACAGATTTGGGTTTGTGTGAAATATGAACCCGGGCCTTGTCAGAATGAGCCGGAGTCGTGTGCATTATCGCTGTGCAAACTTGCGCTTTTTTAAAGACGATAGTCTTTCTTCGGCTACTTAAACGCAGAAATTTTGGTCTGTACGTCTGTTTGTCTGTCTGTGTGTGACTCGATTTCACCATCCGGCCAAAGTGAAACAGCAGCTGCGTAATAGTCTTATATACCCACAGCCAAATCTAAACATCCAAGTCCGGGGGCAATGTTCGTACTTGTTAATATTGTTGAACACGATCAAGACATTACGCAAATATGCGGCAGAAAATCAATACATAAATGTTATTTGCAGTGTTCCTTCATAAAACAATCTATGGATGCTTGGTTTTTGCGATAGCAAATCAAATACACATCAACTGCAGAAAAAAATGACACCATCTTCCCGTAGGGGAACCCTGAGTAGTATGCAAAGCAGCCATGGGGTCGATTCAAGTGCCCATTAGTTTTCAGTTCGTCGTTTCCATTAGGTTGAGGTACGTAGCTACTGTTATATTTACAGTTTGGTTTCCATGGTAATTACCGTAATTACCACACTTTTTACTTACCGGAACTACGAAATGGGAAATTGCGTTGAGCCCATGGCTGTTTCGCATACTACTGAGGGTTCCCCTACGGGAAGATGGTGTAATTTTATTAGATGCGACGGGGCTATGTCCCTCCCTTGTCTTTGTTGCGCCGTCCACACCCCCACTGCGCATGCTCGGCTTGCTGAACGCCCGGTGGTGTCTTACCCTTTAATGGCTCCTGGAGCGACAGTGTTACCGGTGTCTTCCTGCGCCGGCCCGAGATGAGCCGAGCATGCGCAGTGGGGGTGTGGACGGTGCCACAACAAGGGAGGGACATAGTCCCGACCATGAGATGCTGGAGCGACAGTGTTGCCGGTGTCTTCCTGGGCCGGCACGAGACGAGCACGCTTCCCCTTAAAGGGCTCTTGGAGCGGCAGTATTGCCGGTGTCTTCCTGGCCCAGTGGATGGACGGACGACGGACGACGGACGACGGAGCCGAGAGCAAGAGATGCTTTGCCTCTAAAAATTCACTCCGACGCCTGCTGTTGCCCGCGGTACTACCGCTTTTATAAATCAAACGGTAACCGCAACGAAAAGTTCCACTAGCTAGGTTCCACGTTTCGCTTGGAACGCTCGTGCAGTAGGGCAACGTGGTTCTATAAACGTAGGAGTATGGTGCCTCGATTCACGCGCGTCTCCAATATACGGCTGCGCTGGCATCGAGACACCCGACCTGTATCAGTGGAACGCGGTAACTTTAAATTGACTTGAGCGAACCTCTAGCGTCTTATTTTGGGAGGAACGAGACGGGAGAGGAACAGCATTAGGGGTGAGCGTGAGAGAGAAGGGAGGCGTTTACACGGCAGGGGCGCCAGTCGACTATCGTCTTTCGTCTACATTTGCAACGAAAGGAGAAGATACGCAGCCATTTTTTTATTTTAATTCCTTGTTTCTTATTTAGTATTCAACAGAACCAAGCAACGTTCACAAATACTGTGCCAGAAAGGAGCAATAGCAGGGTGTCGAACCGGAACCGGAACCGAACCGAAAACCGGAACCGAACCCGAATTTTTGCCCGGAACCGGAACTGAACCGGAACCGTATTTTTTCCGCCATTTTGGAACTGAACCCGAACCGGAACGAATCGAAGGAACCGTTCCGAACCGGTTCCGGGCTTCAAAAATGTGATTTCTAGTTTTCCAGTTCGGTACCCTACCTTGCGTCTGAAGATATGTTGCCACTCCGCAGACAGAACCATGAAATATTTTGCGTAGTCTGCAGTTCCCAAGGCCCATCATGTTCTCTTTCAATTATTTCCCTCAATTTAATGTAAAGTTGTCCGTATATACTATCAGTTTGCGTTAGGCACTGCCCATCTCTCCCAATTATCTTTTACGTTTAGAATAACTTAAGTTATAACGCATATTACGAGGCAACATATCATGGAATATTCTTCATGGTTTCTCTACATGGTGTTTAAAATCGCGTAAAGTTTTTAATGTCTTGTTAATTCGCGTGCATCCCTGTCCGCTTGTGAAGGCCTTCAGGGACACCATCAACAATACATCCATATCTTCCACTTATAGTTTGAATGGGCAGTTCTATACAAACAGCACTGAGACACAAACACTCGCAGTTCTCAAAATTAACGTAACTTTTTCTTGTATACAGTGCCGTTGTGTCTTTTGCTTACTGCTCTAAGAGAACATGAGATTTTAAAAAATGGGGAATCCTAATTTCCACTTTTAAAGTATATTTGGTAGCATTTTTATGTTATCTCGAATCTGCTTAACCTTAAACTGAAGAGGTGAATGGATTGAAGTCGATTAGTGCGGGTTAGCGGGTAGACTCGCCACACCCCCTCGCCACATCGCCTCCCCACACCCCCTGTTTCGTGGACTACGTGTGGCTTTCGTCACGATGTGGATCCTTTAAAAGAACGCTCCGTCCACCTCAGCATCACTTGGCACGGAGGCAGCGAACAGAACGGTCGCCTGATAGTCGCCTTCCTATTTCACAGGTTTGAATATTCTGCAGTAATCTTTGTTCGCTTACTCAGTGACTTTTTCTGTTGCCTCTGGTGCCAACCACCCAGTGTCATTGCTATTGTGCGCCCTTGTGTATAATCCCGCATTGCTTTGGTCATGAAAAATGACATTGCTGACCTAAGACGCGAGATCGCTGATCTTCAGCGTGAATTTAGAAAAGAAGTAAGGAAAATGCAGAAAATCTACGAGGAAATTAAAAAAGAATAAGAAACCACTAGGAAATAAAATGTGGAAATGCAAAAAAGCTGCGAATTCTTAAACAAAAGCTACGAGGAAATGAAAGAAGAATGTGAAACTACAAGAAAAGAAAACGCAGCTTTGAAACTTTCAAGTTCGACGTTGTCATGATAACGGAAACCTGGTATACGAGTGACACAGAAGTGCTGCGCCTTTCGGGCTTCAACACGTTCTTTCTAAATAGGTCCCACCGCGAGGTGGGGGTGTGTTACAGCTCGTGTCTACACAGCTTTCTTGTAGTACAATGAACGAATTTTCGACAGTTACGACAGATTATGAAGCTTTAACGGTGCAATGTAAAAATGCCATTTTTGTTGTTGTGTACCGCCCCCCTGATGGAAAACTCGAAAATTGTTTCGCATTTTTAGAAGACCTTAACAATTTTGTTTCGTCTTATGGTTTACAAATAACTATTGGTGGGGACTTTAACATTAAAATATTACAGGGAAACGCACATTCGCGTGATCTAGAGCTCCTTTCGGTTATTTCGGCTGCATGAACGTGATCAAAGAACCGACTCGTATGGGCCGTCTTTCCCAAAGTCTTATTGATGTATTTATAACCAGCGATACAAATAGCAGCACCATGTCCGGTGTGATTGGTGTACATATATGTACACCAATCATATGTACACCAATCATATTGAGAACATATATATAGGTAAATGGTCACCTATATATAGGTGACCATTTACCTATATATATGTTCTTAATGCACACAGAAATACTAAGATGTAAGCAATGTCCCGAATCTTTCGCTTTTCACGATATTAATCAGAATACTTTGACTACTTTTCGTCAGAAGATTCCCTCTATTTGGTGGAACCCTTTACTTCTGTGCACCACTGCAGATGATGCCTACGATACTTTTCTAGAATATATAAAGATGCGTATAAAAAGTCTTTTCCTCTTAAGATGGTCAAGAAAAATAAGAATATAAGGAAACCATGGATTACAGACGAATGTCTGAAGATGATGCGTAAAAAAGATTTATTGTACCATAAGTTTGTAAAAACAAAGAGCATGGACGATTTTGTAGCCTTTAAAAAGTACCGAAACTTTGTGACAAAGTTCTCACGCTATACTAAAAAAAATGTACTTCGAACATGTGTTTTCTGAGGCTTCCTCCCGGCGGGATGTCATGTGGCGGGAATTGAATAAACTTTTGCACCCACTTGCCCCCCGTAACGACGACTTTGAATTGAGAGTAGATAATAAACCACTCAAGGGTCCAGAACTGGCAACCAAGTTTAATCACTATTTAACGAATCTTATGCAATGCTCTCATAATGAAAGCGCTATGAGCTTCCTAAAGGATTCTAACCCCCACAGAGCCTTTTTTTCTCCGGTAACGCCTCAGGAAATATCGTCGATTTTCTTGTCACTAAAAAATAGCAAGGCCATAGACAACGATAGGCTTCAGATTCGGCCTATTAAGTTTGTACTGGACCTTCTTGTATCGCCGCTTAGCCATATATATAACTTATGCCTTATTACTGGTGTTTTTCCAAAAAAAGATGCAGCAAGCTAAGGTCACGCTACTGTTTAAATCCGGGGACAAAATCAATTTTTCCAATTATAGACTGGTTTCTGTACTTCCAGTTATTTTAAAAGGCTAGAAAAAGTAATCGCGAAACACCTTGTGTCCTTCTGTGACAAACACTCTATTATATCATCAAAACAGTTCGGTTTTCGTAAACATATGTCAACGAATTAGCTTTACTAACGCAAAAATAATTAATAATCCAGGGATTTGAAGAAAAGAAGGTAACTTTAGTTATATTTATAGACTTTTTCAAAGGGTTTGATAGAATTAGTCATTTAACATTGCTTTAAAAATTACAACATTATGGATTCCGGGGGCTTTACTCTTTTGCAATCTTATTTAGGTTACTGGCAACAGGTCGTAGCAATAAAGGAACCCAACTCTTCTTCACAAGAAGTAAGAGCTAGAGTCAGCAAGGCAGTCTTCTAGGGCCAATCCTGATCAATATTTATATGAATGATATCGTGGAAATTACTGACATTGCAAATTTTATTATTTACGCAGATGATACCAGCATTTTCGTTCAATCGTGTGATACTACTCAGCTTTTGCATTTAGCAAATATAACCCTCCAAAAGCTTCACAAATGGACTAAAGCAAACTCGTTAAAAATAAATACTAAGAAAACTAAAGCGGTGTCATTTTCACCAGCTCAAAGATCTGTCGACAGAAACCTCAGTTTGTACATCGGATCTGAAAAGATTTGTATAGTTAGTGAAATAAAAAAACATTAGGCAATGTTTTTAATGAACATTTAAAATGGGATGCCCATGTCGATCACGTCTGCACTAATTTATCTCGAGCGTGTGGGGTGCTTTGTAGGTTACGGCCTGTGGTTACATCAAATATTAAACTTATTCTTTATCATGCTATATTCACAGCTCTCGTCAATTACTGCAGCCTCGTATGGTTAACCAGTTCCGGAAAAAATATTAATAAGCTGCATTTATTTCAGAAAAAGGCCATTCGACATATCGCAACTGTACCATATGACTCTCACACCAACGAACTATTTCTGCAGTATAATTGGCTTCCTGTCCAATGTATCTACAACTTTAATCTTCTAAAAAAGTATAAAAATAGCTTGCAACACAACGGTGCAGCATATCTAAGTCTATGTAGTTTAAGAAAACCGTTGGACGTACCGTACGAAATTAGGGGAAGGAGTACATGGTTCGTGCCGTTTTCAAGAACGAATTATGGCAATGATAGGTTGCAATCCCGAACTGCCCGCCTTTTAAATAACCTAGCCTAGAGTGGCATAGCTATAAATACAATTTCTAAGTGAGACTTAAGGAAACGTTTACTGCTGAACATAGAACATTTTTAACTGACAATCTATTAAGCGTTGTCTCTCGTGGCAACCTTGCTTTAGCCAAAATTACTTGTAATATTTTTCAAGCGTTTTATTGGCATTGTCTTCATTCCCTGCAAACTTTAGCATCTAAAAAGTACCGTACACTGATTTTTGCCAATATTGTGTGTATTTATTTATGTGGATACTTCTGTGTTGCATACGTGTATATAACATGACTTTTTCTTCAAGTTTTGTCTTTTGCTTTTTTTGTGTCTACATATCCAATATTTCTCTTTTTATGTACCTGTGTACCCTGTTTTGTTTTGTAACCTTTATATGTATGTATATACCTATGAGTGCCTATATGCGTGTATGTATATGATTTAATAAGTATCTTTTACAGACTGAGCTATAGTGCGTTTTAATGCTTTCTTTTATGTTTGTATGTAATATCGACATGTTAAGGCGAGATTTATTTTCTTGGGATTATTTCCTGTGCGTATCCTTTAAACTCCTGTTTCTGCTCTGCCACGCCAACCGTAAGGTGCAAACACCTCGTCAAGCTGCAGTTTTGCAGCTTTTTGTGTTTGTCCTCGCATTTCTATGTACAAAATGCTCAATAAAGTTGAAGTTGAAGTTCAAATTAGTCATACCCCTGTCAAACGTGCCTATTTAAGTGCACTTCCGCCGAGTGCACTCGGGCTTCACAAGTGACACTTAGGCTGCGCGCTGCTAAACGACGAAATAAAGTGCCCTTGGCCGTGATGTCAGTGACGATAGCCGGCGTAAATATTACGCAAAATTACTTGAAATCCCCCCTCTTTATCACGTGAGGAATACTGTAAACAATTCGTTGTGTTTGAATTGTTTAAAATCGCAATCGGCGCATCGCACAAGACCACAAAAACAGAGTCGGGACGGCGACTGAACACCGGCGCTTTTATCTTCACTGTTATTCACTGCGCAGTGAATGACAGCTGCATTATTGTTCGGGGGAAATTATCTGAAAGCGTTGAATACAACGGAAATAGGCTGAAACACGAACACAATCACAGGGCCACAAGAAACCACCTACGAGAACGCCGCAGAGAACGGCTGCCATGGAGCAAAACACCCACCAGGCGGCGCTGGCACGTTGTTGAGAGAGAGGTTATTTTCTTATTTTTCGTCGCTGCTTCAATTTTTGTAAAGGTAAATAAGCAATATATCTATAATTAACTTTTAACGTTACTTATTATCATCTAAACGCTCGCGGTTTTACGTTAATTTTTCCGATTTTTGGACTTCTGTTCACGAGATTACTCACTCGGCGAGCTGGCCCCGGTAAAGTGTGTTTGGGGACCACACTCAGCTTAAAGTGCGTTCCTTGTAAAGTGTCATTCGCGTTTGCCGTTTAGCTGCTCCCGAATGACATTTTATCCAAGTGCACTCCGTGTAAGTGCACTTAAATAGGCACGTTTGACAGGGGTATCAGTTGAGTGAATGAGCTAATGTGAATTATTGGGACTGGTGTGTTGATTAATTTTGATTAAAAGAATTAGCGGGTCAGTGAAGGCGGATTCGACGGTCGGACCAAACATGATATCTTTGGGGTCCTTGGCATTTGGAAATTTTGCAGCGTTCTCGTTCTCGACCAATCAAGAAATTTTGTCACGCACAAAGTAGCCGCAAAGTTATGTGAAGACCGCATGAATGCTATAAAAGGTCTTTCTTTATGCCCGTATTGCGCTATTATGTTGTTGCTATATTAAAATTGACATCTCGGACTAAAGTTAATAACTAATTGCCTAACGCATATTGTATATTCATCAAAGAGTTTTCAAAACGTGTGTATATATGAAGGGAGACAGTTGGAAAGAAACTAAACTGCAAGAAAAAAAGGGAGGGACGATCAACTGGTTTGATGCAACAGCCGCCCGATAGCATTCTTCAGTACCTTCTCTTTGTGTTACCGTTCTGCAGCCTCCCACATGTGTAGCATCTCAACCGCCGAACACAGCCCCTTCTAAGCTGAGGAAGCGGCGACAGCACGTGCGCTTAGCCAAAGCAGTGTCAAAACTCTCATAACAGACCCTTAGCAGGCGTGGCCCAACTTTGCCAACGGTCGATTGCATGTTACAGCACTTCCGATGATCAATCAGAGACCACCAACGAGACCAGTCACGATTGTATGGGCGCCAGCTCATACTGGCATCCACGGCAAACAAGATCACCAACCTCGTGGTTCGAGATTTGACTCGCTTAGCCGGCGCTAATGAAGCCCGGCCCGAGTGCATGCATCCTGCAGTCACAGACCAAGAAGTTACTCAGCACTCTGGCCTCTTCCATAGAACGTACTCCTCCCCGCACAAATCGCTACCGATTAACCAGGAAACATTACTCCACACCCTGTGGGCATACACCTTCCCACACAACGGCAGACTTCACCTCTTTGACGGGACACAACTCTCTCCATTGCGTTGCTTCTGTGGAGAGCCTGGGAACCTCATACACATAGTAGGCGGCTGCGACTAGTGTGCCGTAGATCCATCCAACCTTCACGTTTCCATAGAGAATTGGGAGACAGCCATGGCCAGCTGCGGCCTGGAAGATCAGTTGTTCTTGATGAAAACAGCTGTCGATTCGGCCCCCTCGAATGAGGACGCCTCTCTTAAACATTGTCTCGATTGAATTAAACTCCATTTTCAATCTCTCTCTCCCTCTACAAGTGATCATTACTGCTGCTTGTGACTTCACTTGGCTATCATCTTTCCTAGAGCCCAATCGCTGTCACCAGTCGCTAAAGGACCATTAGCAAGTTCCTATCTCCAGTGGTTCACTATCCAATGTCGTCCTATACCCGCCGTCCAATGAGTCTTTAGAGCCATTCTTTCTTTCAAACAGCTCTGTTAGCAGATAAAAGATGAGAAGTAGGAAATTCTTCTAAATGCCACCTGCCACGCTTGGCAGTCGGCGCCACATACTCGTCACACTACCATAAAAAACAAAGTTTCTATGTTATCTGACGAGGGGAGAACAGTAATTTTTGGCTGAGGCACATTACGACCCCATAGTATAATGTGTTGGTTGACTACTTTCGGCAAGCACTCAAGATTTAGACAAAAGTTGAAAAACGTGTTGCAGGGTCGCTTTAGTTTGGCGAAGACAAAATATTTGAACAAAGAAACCTTCATTATGAATTTGTTGCTATGCCGATTTGATAAGGAAACAAAAAACGAGCACAAAAAATTAACAGAAAAAAACACGCCTGCTTTTTTTTTTCTTCGAACCCGTTTGAACCCGTTTGAACCGGTTCGAACGGGTTCGAACCGGAACGGAATGGTGCTCTGGAACTGAACCCGAACCGAACCCGAAAGGCTTGAACCCGAACCCGAACCGAACCCGAAAAAATTCCGGTTCGACACCCTGAGCAATAGTTACCCCCGTGCATGTGAGTTGATGTGTACGTGTCGGTACACAAGTAATGGCACGTGATTACATGTAATGACGCGTTAATTATAAATCATTAGTGATTTGTAATAATGATCAGTCAGGAGAGATAAGGTTGATTAAGGGAAAGTGACATAAATTAAGGTACATTAAAAAAAGAGTAATAAGGAATGACGGGACGATTGCGTCGCTGTAGTGCGAAATTTGAAAGAAATGTTTCTTAAGTTTTATTTTGTTAAAAAACTTTCTTGAGTGCAATGGAGTGGACTGAGTTACCAAAGGCTGGTTCTTGCAAATTAAACAAAGTAGTATTTTGTCTTCTTTACGACGCAAGTACGCCCGACGACTTCTGAAGAACATGTCCAACATGTCAGAAACAACCCCCAAATTTTACAGCAAATTACAGAATTCGGTCTCAAAACAGGTCTCTATAAAGTAGTATGATGGCGGACCGTTCACCCACTCACTAGATGTCCCCCCAAACACGCCTTTTGTGGCTCCTGAACGGCTCCTTTTGGATACACCAGTGATGGTTGTACTAGAGTGTCCTCGCCAGAATTTCAACCGTGCATACCGTGCTAAGTGAACGCTCACAGTGCAGTGAAAAGTTTGATATGAACCATCTTCTCCCACCCTTTAGCCGATGTCCCACAACAGGGCCTATTGACCTCCCCCTATAATAAAGTCATCCATTCCATTCATGGCCCCTTTGAGGACCATAGCAATATCTCGCGCGAATTCGGGCGTTATGACTCAGCAACCTTTAAAGTATTCCTTAAGGAGACCCTGGACTCAAAATTTTAGAACATAAAGTTAGCTCGTTCGCTCGCTCGCTCGCTCGCTCACTCACTCACTCACTCACTCACTCACTCACTCACTCACTCACTCACTCACTCACTCACGGGCTATCGCAATAACTGCATTTCACAATAGTTTCTGCAAACATTTTGGGATGTCTGCCTTTCCGAAGTTTAGCTATATTTTAGCAGAGTTAGTGCAAGTATGAGCAAGAAATTTGCATCAAAATCGAATAACGGAAATTTGACGCAAATATGCAACAAATTCAAGCGGTGCTTAGGCATGCAAATAAATATTTTAAAGGTAGAAATTACTAGGAGCAGAAGGCCTTCCTTTTTCCATATTTGATACGGACATTTCCATATTATGAGACAATTGTATTTGCACTTAATGTCTTATGATTCGTGTTTTATGCGGAGCTTCTTTTGTATTTTTAATGTCGGAACAGACACCCACTGAGGGGTCCGCTTATAATTGTTTCATAGGAAGCACGTATGCGCGTATGCAAATGGCGCCGAACTTTGCCCAAATTTTAAATTAATATTCTTTCTGGCTTGAAGGTTCCATCTTTTCCGTGCGCTGACCCCGAGGGAAAACTTGGGATTCCTAATTGGGTGAAGTTCGTTCTGTTCCAGGTAGGTCCCCAACAAGGATATTTCGCCTTTTGGTCTCTTAAGCAATTTTTTTGCTTTATATTTTCGTTCTCCCGTGAGCTTCGCTCCTCTGCTGCAATATAAATGACCTTGCAGGTACAAAAAAATGTCAACTAATGCGAAGTGCGAATGTTATCCCGGTCTAATTGCCCCCGTAGCCAAATACGAGAGTTTCCTGCTCGCGGGAAATTGATTGCGTGCTACTGGCGCCTGACAAGACCGATCGAACATTATTTCCAGCATCGTATACCTACCTGGCTCTTCGCTCCTCCCTTCCCCCAATCTTCGCCATAAAAAAATCAACGCCTTCGAAGAATGGCCTTTCTTCTTCCCGTTTTTGTTTGTTTTCTTTTTCAACCCTTCGAACTGCCTGTGGGCCCTCTAGGCTAAGAGCAAAAGTTTAGATAGCGTGTCAGCAAACACGGTTCATGCCTCCATAGCTTGATGAGTGCTCGATGCGTCTGCAGTCGGTACTTTCGTAATTTTCTGTTGAAAAACGTTTACTCACGGTCGATCAGCAACGAATCTTCGTTGTAGTTTGACCAATGTCTTTACTGTCCTTGTGTTTTATTTTCGATTCGTGCATTTTCAGCCTTTAGCGGGGTGCCTAATGTAATCAAAGTGCGCACGTAGCAGCATTTATGCTTATATTCGGGGTAAAATGGCCCGCGCAATTTGTAGGGCAGGGCACCCTCCCGTTCTCGATTTCCTTGAAATCTGGTGTCCCGTTCTACCTTTTTGGCTCCGCGTGGTACTTTTCAACAGCACTTAAGTTGAGCAGTAGTTGTCAACCAGTCATTAGTTATTGTGGAGACCAGGAGAATTTCATCCCTATCTAGGTAGGCGGCGTCCCTAGTCCTGGATGCCATGGACCCTGGCCGCCCACCTCGCCCTGCCTAAAAAAATTCCCCCGCACCACCCCGAGGGGGATTGTGAGGATGCAGAAATGCGAACATCGAACGCAACGTCCTCGGGTACCATGCGAGGAAGGCACCGCACAACCTTCGATACGTCGATGGGCACGTTCACCGCCTGTCCCTTGATTCCAAACTGCCCGTTGCCTCGAGTCAGCCGCCTGATGCTCATGAAGGGGAGTCGAGGCGCGATGAGCCGCTCTTCGACCGGGTTCAGATCGGGAAGATGCGCCGGCCGAGGAGGATAACGGTAGCCAAAACTCACGCAGCCCTCCTCTTCGCAGCTTTGTCTTCTTCTCCTTCTTCTTCTTCAGCGGTTCCCCTACGGGAAGATGACGATGGTGGTTGAACGCGAAGCTATCTTGTGAGGGATTGTTTGGTTGGCCAATCCCTAGGGGCATCATGCCACAATCATCATCAGACGCGCTGCGCCGCTCTTCGACCGGGTTCAGATCGGGAAGATGCGCTGGCCGAGGAGGGTAACGGTAGCCAAAACTCACGCAGCCCTCCTTTTCGCAGCTTTGTCTTCTTCTCCTTCTTCTTCTTCAGCGGTTCCCCTACGGGAAGATGACGATGGTGGTTGAACGCGAAGCTATCTCGTGGTGGATTGTTTGGTTGGCCAATCCCTAGGGGCATCATGCCACAATCATCATCAGACGCGCTGCGCACGCCGGCCAAGAGACGCACGACAACCCCCGACTATAATGCATTTCTGCATAAAACAACAGTTGGTCCTCAGGGTCGCGGCTGGAGAGCTGGGCCTCCCACTGCTCCTTGGTTTGTTGGGTGGTACATCGGTGCGGGGGCACTCCCATACCGTGTGATACGGGTTGTCTGGAACCGAGCAGTACTTGCATCCGAAGTCGCAGTTTTCCGAGTTCATACTATCTACTACGGTGCCTGTCATGAAGTGAAGAGAAAGAAGACGACGATAAACCAGACACGCTCTGCGGGTACGTTTCAAACACCCGAGAGCATCATCTTCATCATCGTCTCGCGTGGTCAATCACCCCACATTCACGAGCCGGCCAATGGGAAGCGGCTAGCGACAGCGGTCGGCGAGGTGGACTATCGTGGAAGGGGAAGAACAGAGAGGCCGTGTGGGTCTGTGACCGAGACGTATGCCGGTCCGGCGCCCAGATCCGTGGCACGTCTGAGTGGTCGCCCAAAAGTGAAACCGTTAGGCCGTCTTCTCAAACATCTGCAGCCGTCTGTTCGGGTGGTCTCCGAAGCCGGCGCGTCCAAGGAGCCACGTTCAAGACACGAACGGGAGCACGGAGCACGCCGTGCCAGCTTGGACCCGATGTGTGACCTGGTCGATCGCTGCCATCACCTCATGACTGTGCGCTAATGACCCGCGGTGTGACTGACTTGTGAAACTGAGAAGCACATACTGAGTCTTGTTACTCCATTTAAACTTTTTAACAGTTTCTTCGAGGCGTAGCATGCTCTTACTGTTTGCCAGCTTTTCTCTGTTTGTTGTGTGTATTTGTTTGGGTTTTGGGTAACATAAATAGGAAGTCTTGTTTCCAGAGTTGGTTATATTATTTATTATTGTCCGAACTTCACAGCCTCGAGGGAACGAGTTTGGAGTCGTCGGAACAAGACAACTATTCTCGGCTAAGTTTGGGGAGTGGGGGTACATCTACTGCCCAGTCGGCACTCCTCTTAGGCACTCTCTGGGTGCTATTGTGTTAAGCACCGGCTCTTAAAGGAGTCATGAAGAGAAAACACAAGTTTGGTTCATTCAAAAGATTGCCTCGTTAGAATCATACTGACACCACTTTTAACGTAAACTTCGCTCAAATAAGCTACATAATTAAGAAACAAGGGAATGGCCATGCGACCCCCCAGCTCATTCTCCGCAACAGAACCTATGATGTCATTCGAGTCAGCTCTGTGATTGGCGGAGGCCTGCACAAGCAGACGCAAATTGGGTAAAGCTTAGAAGCTAGCCGAACGAGCGATTTGTGCTTAAATTTAGAGCACATTCTCTTTAAAGCGGTAAGAATGGTGGGACAAACAATGGAAGTTGCGAAAGCACATGTAAACACAGAAATACTGATGCGTACTGCTGTTGGTACTGCGCGCACTATGCTTGGTTTAGCTGCACAGCACTACGGGGCTCGGGGTTGTCTTAGACGACACTGGCCGATTGACGCAAGCAGCGGTGTCTTACGTGACCATATTTGTCGAGCGAGCACTGT
Source organism: Haemaphysalis longicornis (assembly GCF_048455015.1). Classification (NCBI taxonomy): domain Eukaryota; kingdom Metazoa; phylum Arthropoda; class Arachnida; order Ixodida; family Ixodidae; genus Haemaphysalis; species Haemaphysalis longicornis. The sequence continues at coordinate 115,488,421 of NW_027526335.1, forward strand.
TTCAGGGAACGATTATTTTCTCCCAGAACAAAAACAAGCCAGCTTTAAATACGGTCAAAAACAAACCAAAGGCTTGCCACGGTATGGTGGCGCCATCTAGGTTCGGGTAACGTAAAGAAACTCGGCAATGCACCAGCACCGCCGTACAGGGTGGAGACACCCTTTTAACGGTCCCGTGCCGCCGCAATTGGGCCAACGTGCTCAACGCGTTGTTCTTTTCGTTTCCCACGAGACCTAGCAACGCGAAACAGGTAATATGATTCAAACTTCGCCAGTAAACCGCGTTGCGGCGATAATTTTAGCGCGGTTTTGACACAATGACTTGTTTCGGTGGTGAGCGAGCGACCCAAAATGGCGGCGCCAGCGTATACGTGTCTCTAACCTGTACAGCGGACGCATGAATGAAGGTATTCTAGGCTGCAGAGTGGTCGGTTCCTGTGATGTCATTGCAGACCCCGAAAACAAACGATTTAGCGGGAAAATCAAAATTTTAACTTAAATTGATTAATTTCTCAGTGAATAAAGCATCGTTTGTATCCGGACAAGCGCTGGGGGCACTATAAAACACGAAATCTTTCGAATAAAACAAACTTGCATTTTCTCTTCATGGCTCCTTTAACTTCAAGATTGCAGCTCACCTCCCGAAGAAGCTGAATCCCACGTGAATGCGTTGTGCATTATCCAACGCATTGACTATCGTAAAAAGAGAGCCTGAGCCCAAACTTCCTTGCTGAAGTTTACCTCGTTGACGCTTTATAAATTTATACGCGTACACATAAAGCATAACCAGCAGAATCCTAGGAGACATGAATAGGGATTTCACCTTTTGACACATGTGCGAGGGGTGCAGTTGACATCGCTTGGAAACACGTCACTCAAAGTTAAGCTGAACGGCTTCGCGGCTGTTTCCGACAATTGCTTTTATAATTTTCTAGTGTGATATTCACTTTACAGGGGTTGAGGTGTCCAACCACTTTTTATTTTTGCTCTTACTTTTTTTATACAAAGATATCCTCGAACTGCAGCTCTTGCAGTGCGCTCGTGCAAAAGAGTCGAGGTTGATATATCTGTTTACGGTTGTAAACAAAACCTATATAGGGAAAAAAAGTTGTGAAGTAAATTTAATTCTGTTTATCGCCTGTATTCGCGTTGTCCGGGGGTAAATATTCGAGACCGAGGTAACGGGATCTTGTTTATCTATCTCATGGTAAGTCGCCTTCGTATTACATCGCGAGCTGTAATATGGGGCTTTTGTCAATTCCGGACGCTCGTATATCCGCCTTAAAGGCACACACATCTAAAAAAATTTCCAGTGCCAATTTTTCCAGCTTTTTTTTTTTCATCCCGGACGTTCGACTGCACCCATAAGGGCGTGCAACTTTTAAAAAAACGTCAGTGGCTTACGTGCAACCCCTCAATAAAACATGGATGTCAAAAAGACCATAAAATGCGACGCAGCGTCCCCTGGTTTATTTACTTCGGCTGCAACCTTTGAGAGCTGTCAACAACCGCCTCCCGGAAGCACTATGTACTATTTGAAATGCTTGTCTTACCAAGTTTGACAGTAGGGTTGAAAGCTTGCTGCATCAAGCATATTGTGCCTTGCTCTATTTTTGTGACGAACGTGGGCCCACTAATGACGTCAATGAAGCGTTGCTTCGGAAAAGAAATTACGAGGACACGTAGGCCCGCCTGAAGGTGTAGTGAATATCAGAACTGAAGTGTCCCATTGGGGAACGTGTCTTTCCGTAATCATCATTAACCTATCCCCTTGGCACCATTTTTTTCTGCACATGTAGACCCCCTCTTATTTCCCTCTCCATTTCTCCCGCTTAGGGCACACGCCATTTTTTGCAATGCAATTTATTTACCCTATTCAACTTTCCTGTGTTCCCAGAGCTTGCGGCCCATGTGATTCGGCAGCCCGCATATTTTTCTTAATCTTGCATTTTTGTTCTTCTTTGAGCAGCTAGAGTCGATATCTTTTGTTTTTGTGTTCTATCTCGCTTCTCGTCAACGCCGTTTTTTCTATCACGTAAACAATTCCAGCGTTTATTCTTAATTTTACAAAGGCTGCTACTCTTGGTTAACAACTATGTTTTGCCTTAAGTATCCCCAAGGTTTACTTTGTGCTGAATAATGTTGGAGTGCATGGGCCTTTTCAAGAATTTAGTAGTTTCGAACGGTTTTGCCTATGTATACTTCTTCAACCATTATTCCACCTTCTTTATACCATAGGTTATTTAGCGTGTCAGCCATTTTGCGGGCCACTTCTGCCTACGACGCTAAATTTTGTACCTGTTGATTGAATTCATGCAATATGACATTCAAAAACGCAGCTTCGTGCGCACTTTCTTTTCGTTAAGAAAAGATTGGACACTCCACGAGTAAGCTAAAAGAATATGACTGATTCGCTTTGATTAACAAAATGAAGGGTCAACGCATGCTAAATCTTCATACCCGTACCGATTACAATCTAATCACCAGAAAGCTGTCTAAAAGTGCTTAAAAACTGATAGCGTAATGCGCAGTTGTATAAAGTATTGTTTGCAGCACTTGTAAGTATTTAGAAAGAGCGCTAGTTTTGGAAAAGTTTTGTTTGGCTGCTATTGCGCATTCGTTTGCAGCACATATTCATGGCCAGTGTATCATTGGAAAGGCCGACTTGTCTAGCTTAGAGTAATACTAAAGACTGCTCTCCTTGTCGGTTTCTCTAAAAAAATCTAAAAAAGAAAAGTTCGAACGCAAAAAAATCTTATTTTGCTTTCCTTGTGCCTACATTTTAAAGCATTATAGGAAGCTAATAGATTTAAACGTTAGCTGACCACGCAGAAGATGTACCAATCGACTCTGACGGAACTAAACAGGTTTTGAGAAAACAGATTACTTCATCTGTCGACCACAGAAAACCTCTAAAGCTAAAAAATGTCAAACGAGATTACCTTAGGAATTTAAGGCACAAGTCTTATAGTCGGGACAACCCAGTAGAGTATGCCTATCTTCTGATTGCTCAAAAGGAATATGTAGTCAAGTTGTCAAGTTGTATGAGAGTGAAGTTTTCTCAAGAGTATGGTCAAACTGCGTAGAAGTTGTTTGCCAAAACAATAGTTAGCCGCATAAGTCGCACTCTAGACTCAAAACAACTGGCGGAACGAACTGGAGTTAGGGAAGGTCCACTTCCAACAGTGCATCACATTCACTCTAGCCACCTGATAAAAACTTGCTCTTGGGTGAGTTGGTTCTTGATTCCTTTAACAAAGGGCGTTCTTTTTAAAAGGAGCACCCTGCGGTATTTACTTGGTTTTTATTGCCTTGGAATTCACAACTCATAAGAAGTGCTGAATTGTCCTCGGAGTATTTTTTCCCTGTCTTTCAGACAAATAGTCACCATGATCAGGATTGAATCAGCGCCCTCGGGCTCATCAATCACAACGGCTTAGCCTTTCAGTCGTCGGCATGTACAATAGAGGCTTCTGGGATCTAGGCTTTACAGCCGTGCGCTCAGGCGGGCCAGGCACTAATTATGAAGCAGCAATTCGGAACTTCCGCTGGTCGTGTTTCGTCGTTTCCGTTCTGGTACCTCTCTTTACTCGGCAGTTTTAAAGCGTAGTATGAGGGGAACCGCGAATTAAGCAGCTCACACGTCTTTCTGCATCATGTGAACTCACCCGATATCACCAACCCTCCGGAAAATTTTCCAGACGCTCGGGGCTAATCCTGATATATTATTTTTTAATATTTCTACAATTATACGGTCCTCTGAAGATATGTCGTAAAACGTTCTACAACCGGGGCAAAACACATACATTGAATGCTCTGAATATTGAGAATACATCGAAAGAACGTTATCATAACAAGAGCCCCACCACTCTAAAACGATTCCTTGGTTTAGCTCCACCACAAGACACTCGATTGCCGCCTCCGTACTGCCAACATTTAAATTTTGACCAATTACGATGTCTAGATTACTATTGGAGTCGAAAGTTCAGTCTGTATTGTGGCATCACCCAAGCCATTTTACATTGCGCCCTGCCGCAGCACCGGCCACATTTTTTTAATCAAATGGTATGTTCGTTGCCGTCATTCTCCGGATTTACTTTGTTGGTAGCAAGATTGGAACCTGCTGTACACGTTGGTGAAGCTGAACCATGGCATTGCCTTATAAAGCAATGGAGCGCCTGGACATATTCATTAATCAGTTTCTGTTGTAATAATTCAGGTAACCAGCAAGCATGCTACTTCCCGAATTTACTTCCCTGAACTTCCAGCCTGAACTGGCAAATTTCGCTTTCTACATTAACACGTTTTTACCTTGCGACCGTAAAAGCACGACCGCCTTTATATATAGCGACCGGTCCACGCGCGCCGATTCCGTGGGCCGACTTTGTTATTGCTTGCATTTTTTTTTAGTTATTTCAGACGCCACTGCACCGGCTGGCGCTGCATTTAATCCTCTTTTCTCCGCTGTGTGCGCGTTTTCTCGGACTGCCATTGTCGATATTTCGTTTTTCTCTCGGCCCGTTGTGCTCAGTCTTTGCTGATTCACATTGGGGGAAGTGCAGACCTTCTGCGTGCTCGGCGGTGCTTTGAAACAAGAGTTTTTTAGATTCAACGCTGAGAGGAGCATCTCTTGCCGGCGGCCCTGTCCTGCGTCCGTCGTCGTTGTCTTCCACGTCCGCACAGCTGCGTCTCTACTCCGCTCAGCCCCTCTCCTCTCTCCGATAGCGAGCACTCTTGCCCAACATCTGCGGGCGCGTGGCGCAGCGCACTCTCATTCCGCCGGTGGGCGGCGCTGCGCGCGGCATAAAGCCATCGTTCTTGTGTGTAATAAAGCCTCCGTCTAAACGACAACAACGTCTCTCATTATGCTCAAAATTACGCCCGCATCCCCTCGCGTGGAACCCAACGATGTGAGTGAAACGCAATTTATGCTCACTACGCGTTTCACGCAATTCGACTAATCAACCCAACGGAAACACCCAACGGAACCCCACCAGGGTTCCCGCGAGGGGAGGTGGGCGTAATTTTTTTAACGCGAAATTGTTACCTGGCAAGGCTGCCGAAAGCACGCACCCAGCCAGCGTCCACCGAACGCGAACCCACCCGGATATCATCCGCAAAAAAAGTTTCCACAGTTGCTACCCTTTCCCGGCGCGTCCCATGGCATTCCACGCGTTCGACAGCTCGCGTACATCTGAAAGAGTAAAACAGAAGAAATGTTCAGGGCGTTTCGTTCCATATCATGGAACAGAAAAAATGAACAGGAAGAAGCACTTTGCGTGCACTGTTTCATATAATGCATGAAAAGAATTAAAGAAGAACGACAGAAACACTCGGCGTGCGGAGCGTGCGGAGCGTGCGTCTGAAATTTCCCGCGCAGTTTTGGTCAGCCTTCAGCTTCTGAGGCAGTGTAGCAGCAGCATGAATAGTTACTCTTGAAAAAATAGCTGCAGTGAGTCTGACAGCAAGGCTGTAGGTTTAGTCGACTAGGTGGGAGGTTCGACGACAAACCTAACCGAAAGAAACGCGTTCGCGACAGAATATGCTGAAAGATCCAGCCATATTTTTGCATCGTACTTTCAGTGAACATATCGTACTCGATGGTATTTGCTGCGTACAGGAAGGATTAAACGAAATGCGAACAACGGAGCGCACAGCCTCCGACGCATGGCGCATCGTCTGGTTTTAAATTCTGCTCGTGGGGTGTTGGGGCGATGTTTGGGGGGGAGGGAGGGTAAAGAAATCTATGAGTTTAAACTTTACAATGCTCCAATAGGAATTTGACTATTTGAAAACAGCTGCTGATGGGACATGCTTAAACTCTAAAGGCACTGGGGTGAAGCTACAAACTTTTCAACATAACAAGATGGGGCTAGCCATATGGTTGCAAAGTCAGTAAACTGCGCGCAGGCGTAGTTCTTTCAGAGCGTTTGAGAGTGTGGCCTACTGTTAGGGGAAATACTTGATGAAGAAGCGGCGCCGGCCGTTCATTTCGAGGCGCCTTTTCACGCTGCGTCGCCACTGAGTAGGATGGTCGTTGAAGAGCATCATGCTAGCCGCAATCAGCCAGCTGCGCGCTTGGCTCCAGAATGATGCTCAATGGAGACAGACTATAAAAAGAATATAAATGACCGGCGCCGCTTCTTGATCAAGCATTTCCCCTAACAGTAGGCCACACTCTCAAACGCTCTGAAAGAACTACGCATGCGCGCAGTTTACTGACAGTGCAGCCAGGGGGATGAAACTCCGCCGTTTTTCTGTCCCGTGACTGCAGCGATCCTAACGTTTGGGGGCTGCACTACATACGAGCATAAATGAACGTTGTTGTTGTATTTTATATTTATTACCAGTTTACTTATTAATTACGGAGTTTTTAATATACAAGTGAACTGAAAAGTTGAAGTTGGATACTGCGAATATACGAGCGCCACCCGGAGTAGAAAACCGGAACCGCACCTTTCTGCTTCGCACCGCTGAAATGGGGCGTTTCTTGTCGCGCCCACAGATATGCTGCGATCCACAGTGTTCCGAAGGCCGTTTTTACCACCGTAAAGTTCGTTCCATCGAAACAGACGCATGAATGGATTCGCGCCGTCATCAAAGATTGTGCTGTGCTGAGTGGTGTCAAAATTCTTCACGCCAGGCCGCATAAAATTCTTTTGGATCCCGGCGGACGAAAGGTACGATCTGCATGCCACTCGTTTTGCTTTTCTACGCTTGCACGAGATAGCAGGATGCGGTTGCAGCAGTAGCTTTATAATTTAAGTGAGCATACACGTGCACTATTTATTTATTACATTCTGATTGTCTTCGTTGACTCTTGAATTGCACATGAAATGCGCGGCAGAGCATCTGGTAATTAATCCAATGTCTACATTAGCTACACACGTTTGTTTATACGTGGGTTATTATTTGATGCGTTTCAAATGTGTGTTTTGCGTTTTAGCGCAAGTGAATGCACGGTATGCAGCAATATGTATATGAGGCAACATATACAATAACTAACAGTGTGAGCCTATCTGCACTCTTTTTATTAGCTTTTGATTGCCTGCGTTTAGTTTGTTTTCGTAGCATGGATTGTTGTTGTTTTTATATTATTAATATTATTGTGAATATTATAATTATTTTCAGTATTTTTATCGTTTTTATTATCAGCCTATTTGGGTCTACAGCTGGAGGAAGGCATCTCCCATACACTTAAGGCTCAAATGGTGGGTCCGCAGGTTCATATCGTGTTGTTAGCACTAGGTTAAATAAGTAGTGACTACATAAATTATTTTATTGCGTTTAAATTGTGTGTTCTGCATTTTCTCTTCACGTGAATCAGCGGAACATAGCAGAATGAATTTGTAGCAATAAATATACAAACTAAGCAATTACTGTATATGCTTATAACACAATCATAACTATGATTCCGCCACTTATAATTTATAATTTACGCTTCAGTTCCGTGCTTCGAGTTTCAGCTTTAAGGACAAGAACGAAAAAAAATACGCCGTGACAGCTATAAGCCGATAAATACTTAGACAATGCAGGCTTAACCTTTGCTAATAATTGTTTAGAGGTTTTTGAAATAAGGTTTTTATAAGCAATTTACTGCAGGGCCCGAGGAATACCTGAGGAATACATAGTGCGCGAAAGTATATATGCATGAATAATTGCTTAGCGATTGTGGTGGGGGATGGCTGCTTTTGTCTGCAGAAATGTAATTTGGATTAGGAGGAAAGGTGGGTCGTTGCCACCGAACATTATGATCGCACAAATAGAAAAGCGTATCGGCGTGTCTTAATAATAAAGAGTGGTTTTAATTTAAAATTTGCCTTTACGATTGGTGTTGCCAAAAGTCGTCTTTGTAGCCAAAATCAATTTAAGAAAGAAAGATTCCCAATATATCAGATAACGCTTATTTCGGATACAGATGCCAGATTTTACTCAAAACTATGTGCATCTGAAAGCAGCATTAAAGCTAGTATTCATCATCATCTTAAAGCTAGTATTCATTTAAAACTATTAAAGCTTGTATTCATTCTAACCCAAATATACAAATGTGCTTGTTGATGTTCCAGATCTCGCGTTTGGCTCCAGTGTGCGAGAAGGCAGGACCTGGCTCATTTACCACCTCGACAGATCTACAGCAGCTACCGGCTGTGTCCTGCCCATTTCCCCAGCAGAGACTACACGGACCTTGGACAGACAAGGCACAGGACACATATGCACTGGCTGGATACCTATTATTAGCATGCGGCCATGTGCCATACACTTTTGTTTACCGCTAAAAGCGCAAAATAACCAAGTTGTGTTTTTACTGTATGAATGGTAAATTTAGGCAATAAAAATTAAAATAACTCTACTCTTTATTCTTGTCTAGATTGTGTGTACCAATAAACCAAAACAATGTCGTACTTAGAAAAAGTGGTGCAAAAAGAAGTGGACGCGCAAAACTTCATCAAGCAGAGCATGCGTAACAGGAACAAGGTCGTGCGCTGGCCATTTGAATATCTTCCACTTGCTCAATTTACCTTGCATGTGCGTCCAAATTGAATTTGGCGCTAAATTGCCCCCCTCCCGCTCGGCTTTTCAGTCCTAATTAAGATGGCGCCTCCCGGTACATGTCGGCAACGCGCCGCCATGTTTATAGTACCGCCCCCAAACACCAGGGCTTTGTCTGGCGCTACGAGAGAATTTCGCCTCCCATGCAAGGTATAGGAAGTTTCACTCCCCTGGTGCAGCCAGACGGTGCGGCAGTGCGTCGGAGGCTGTTGGCTTCGTTGTTCGTATTTCTTTTAATCCCCCATTTACGTCTGAGCAACCCCGGGAGGCGCACGGTAAAGGCAATTTATTTTCACTAGCTTCCAATCGCTTCAGTGCGGGGGCAGTGGCTCAAAAAGATATCCCGAAGATAACTGGTTCTCACCGCAAGCATTGACCTGGGATGGCTGCCCCATCCAACTTTACCGTTTGTTGGGCTTGTAAGCGACCCTGACGGAGCTTCCACAAGCGTGGCGCCCCAGGGGCGCTATTCTCGACTGCACAAATTGCCGGCAATTCTGGCAATTTGCCGGGAGTCTTTTCTGGATGGCTTTCAATTTTGGTCACGTGCTTCCGGTTGACAAAGCGGTTGTGTGTGCTGTCGTCATTTTGACGTTTCATGTCGTTTACGGACACCAGTTCTGAAGTTTGCCTTATTTCTTGTTACTAAAGGCGCATAATTCTTGGCCGGCAATGAAAAACCAGACTAAATGCAGCGGACATGACAACGTAAGCCTGTCTTTGCTGTTCAACAACAATACTGCTTGTAATACGCACCCCCTCTGTGATTGGCTGAGAAGGCGTGACGTAATTTAAACAGTTGGCGGGAACGATTACGTCAACCATTGACAACTTCAGCCTGCGTAAAAGTGACTTAATGCTACGTAACAGCTTGAAAATGGCGGCTGTTTTTGTCACAAAATACAAGAAAAATAGGGCGAAAAATTGCCCCCGGCTTACGGCGCCGCGAAATGTGCGGCAATTTGCAGCAGGCGCAGTTTCGCATGCGCACTGTTTAAAGCATTTTTCTTACCGAAACAAATTATAGTTTCAACTGCTTCCAAGTCAGCGATCATGGAGCATACAAATAACGTGCAGTATTTTGCTTTTATGTTTAGCAATAAAATAAAAATTATTTGTTTGGCGTAACCGCAACATAATAGGGCAGTACAAGCCTCTCCATGACAAAGAGAACCCAACGCATGGAATTTGTCCATTCTCGTCCTAGTAAGCTGTTGGGTCACATGATCGAACTCAAGAGAAAAATAACAAAGAAAAGTGACTATTTCGTTCATTACAGCGCTGATTGAAGTCGAGCTTGATGAATGAGTGAATCGGCGACATCGGTGCGCTCCGCGGTTATCAGGCGTAGCGCGTCGCTGCTTTTATGTGTCATACAAGCGATGGTATCGGCCGTCTTTTTCTCTGATAACGCCATAAACTTGTAACATAGCAGCAGGCGATGGCATGGCGGCGGTGGCGGCAGGGAAGGTGATAACGCCACAAAGCTTGCATTGAAGCAGAGAGCCCAGCTATGTTACTAGAAGCGATTGAAAGGAATAAATAGAGATACGGTAAAAAAATTGTGTGATGTTCTTGAGCTTGACATCCGCCTTCCGCTCGCTTTTGGATCAACCTTACTCGATCGCCTTGGGGTATTGACGCCAAATTTAACCTCCAGAAATGTGTTTTTCTTGTCAGCCTCAGGTATACCGTCTTCATTTTTATAGTACGTGCCACGTGTTTTTATCTTTCTTGCACAATATTTGATACCTTGGTAGCGATCTTTATGAGTGACTCGTGCTTACGTCGTGCTTACGCAAAAAAACATGGGCGAGTTGCCGGCAATTTGTGCAGTCGAGAATAGGGCCCCAGTTATGGTAAAAACGCCGCAGCCGCAGAAAAGGTTGTCGTCGGTTGGTGCTCCCTTTGCTGGAAAAGTATGATCAGAGTCCTTCAATGCTTCTCTGGTCATGAAACTACCGGCCAAGTTTTGTACGGGGACAAAGGCTTCCGCGAGGGGCGCCACCGCAGATCGGAGGGCATCGGGCGGCCCCCGCTGCTTTGCAGCCACACCCATAGAGTTTCATAATATTAGTATGAAACTCTATGGCCACACCGGCAGGCAGGAACGCAGTAGCAGCATGCCCGTTCGCACCAAATTTTTTCGCCACTCACAAAATGATAAGTCCATTTTAAATGCAGAGCATTTCTTAGCCTCGCCTGTTCCTGCGTCGGACGGTGTCAAAAGTTCCGCGTCCGCAGCAGGTGCGCCTCTCCTTCCCTCCTCTCTCTCAACAGCAGCTGGCGCGCGCATGCGTCGTAGTCAGCCCGTTCGCTCCGTCGCGGTCTCGGCGTAACAGGTGCGTGATAGCAGCGCTGTGGGGCGTGGAAGGGCGCGCGCTGCTTGCGCATGCGCGCTCTCCCCCCCCCCCCCCCCCCGTACTGCTCTCCCTCTACTGCGCGCGCTGCAAATATAGCGGCTAGCGGTCGCTCGTGTTTCAGTCACTGCGTTGCTCCTTCCTTCCTTGGTTGACGCTCGTGCCCACGTTTACTCGTGTCTGCTACTCCAGCATCACGGAAGAAGCGATGGAAGCAACACTGCCTTCAATCAGTACTGAGGCCCCAATGCTCTGCATTTACTCGTGTTCCCCTCGCGGGAATTTTAGCGGCCCACGACACGTAAAGCGAAAGCGCACTGCTGATAAGGCAGCGAGCGTCTGATTTATCTTACTCCGTGGTCCGCTCCCTGTCAAACGCGCTCTGGCGACGCCCCCGGCTTCCCTCCCATTAACACCAGCGCCGCGGCGCGGCAGCGTACGGAGCTCTCCCATAGCGTGACGGCGAAGTTTCATGTCCAGAAAGGCTGATTAATTGATTGATTGTAGGGTTTAACGCGCCGACGCAACGCAGGCGATGAGGCGCGCTGTAGTGGAGGGCTCCGGATTAATTTCGACCACCTGGGGATCTTTAATCCAGAAAGGCATTGAAGGACTCTGTTTTCTCGCAAGAATGGCGGCGCTTCCACGCACAGAATGGCCACGTTAGGATGTTTATACAAATTCGAGCCTTCCCTGCGCACTTTCGCACGTTCATAGACGAGCTTAACGTCAAAAGAAAGGACCTGGACGTAAAGCGAAATTCTACAAAGTTTCCGCATGTGTAAATGAACGAAAATGTTCGAAAATAAAGAATGCTAGTCGCAGAGGTGCATCTGGTAGCAGTGTGGTTTACTTATGTATGTTGACGCTTGCGTAGCTAAGGCTCAGTTCTAGATTTAACCGTGAATTCCCGTTGGCCGGTATTATAGACAGTATAGAGGTAGTATACGTAGCCAGTATTGTAGGCCGGTATTATAGATAGACATTGGTACAATCGGCATTGGTTGGTATTACCGCTACTTTTTATGATCAGTCGCAGGCCCCATTGCGAGGGAAGCGGAGCTGGCGAGTTTGGGGATTAAACTTAGCCCCTTCTGACGGAGCGCGCCCTCCCTGACGGCAATTTTTTGGCACGCTGGCTCCCATTGTCGCCGGCTGCGATGAGAAGGTCGCTATCTGTAAAGCCGCTCATGGTAAGGAGCCGGCTTTTCGCGGTAACAATGGCAGCCATACCAAGTTCATGTGCAAAAGCCACCTCCGAATGGCACAGACCTGATTGTTCGAGTTGTTCTGCGGTGGCGGTGCACAAACCTTCTTGTGTATTTGCATAGGCATAAACAAAGCGCGTTTAAGGCGTATACACTGCTGCCGTTCAGCCATACCAACAGACGGTTTGTAAGTGAGTGAATGCCACGAGACCTACGATACAAACTTTTGTGAGCCTGTGGAGCATCTTTAACTGGGGCCTCAATGACAGGAATAAAAAAAATGGTGGCCATCTCGCACTGCGAAAGTGAATGTCCAGCCACTACAAATGCTGATGGGGTAGGGTATGAAATGTGTCTGGTCGTCTCGGCGGACTTGTCGCTTGCGCTCGGCTTCTCTGGCGGCAGATGCTCGGTCCTGGCTAGCCTGCAAGTGAGTGAGTGAGTGAGTGAAACGACTTTATTCGATCATCCGGCGGACGACTATCCTAGCCCCACGTGGGGAGGGTAATCGCGATGCGGCCACACATCATCTCGGCGTGGTGTCCTTTACTCAGCGAGCAGCCCTCACTACTCCCGCCTTCTGGTACCCGCGCCTGCCCCTGTGCTGGGGTGGTAGCGAGCACCTGGCGCTTTCGCTCGGGCGCTGCTTTTCGAGGGCAGCCGAAATCCACTGGACGGCCCGCGTCTGTTGTTCCCGTTGGTCGCTTCCCGCAGCGGCCGCAAGCCACGGCGGGATCGTCGTCACTGTCCGTGCCTCCCTCGGATTTTGTGCACAGTCCCACAAAATGTGGGCCGCAGTAGCCCTTCCCGATTCACACACGCGACACAAGTCACTCACATATACGCTAGAGCACACGTGTTTCATGAGCACCGGCGTGGGTAGCGACCCAGTCTGCAATTGCCGGAACGTCACCGCCTCGCTTCGGGTCAGGCCCGGGTGAGGCAGGGGCATAGTCCTGCGCCCTAGTCTATACCAGTTCAACACTTCACTATACTCCGTCATCCTGTCTTTGGCTTCGCACCACCACTCCTTCGTCGAGTCGGCCGGTTGGGCGGGGCGGTATGTGAGACCTCGCGCCGCCTCGTTGGCCGTCTCGTTGTGGTTTGCGTTGCCTCGGGCTGACACGTCCCTTCCCATGTGGACCGGGAACCACTTGATAGTCACCGCTCTGTTCGTTGGGTTCACCGCGCGCAACACCCGCACTGCTGCCACACACACACTGCCTCTGGCGTAGTTCCGCACCGCGGTCCTGGAATCGCTCAGCACGGTCGTGCATCCGGGGTGGGCGAGGGCCAGGGCGATGGCTACCTCCTCGGCCTGATGCGCCGACCGTGTCCACACGCTCGCCGCCGCCTTCATCTCGCCGGTGACCGCACTGACCACCGCCGCGGCGAAAGCTCCCCTCCTGTCCTGATATTCCGCCGCGTCCACATATACGGCACCGCTGTCTCTGGCGTGGAGGTCGATCAAGCTCCTGGCCCTTGCCGCCCTCCGCTCCCTGTTGTACTGAGGATTTACGTTCTTCGGTATCGGGCACACTTGCACGTGTCTCCGCACACACTCTGGTACCTCCGCTCCTTCCGCAGTCTCCTCGTCCGCTCTCCTCAGCTCCAAACCTAGGTTACGGAGCACCTTCCGGCCCGTTCTCGTGCCCGAGAGCCGTTCCAGCTGGGCCGTTCTCTGGGCTTCTGCAATCTCCTCGAGAGTGTTGTGCACCCCCAGTGACAGGAGCTTCTCCGTGTTTGCACAGTCGAAAAGCCCGAGTGCGGCCTTGTAGGCCCTTCGTATGAGCGCGTTGATTCTGTTGCGCTCGTGTACCTTCCAGTTATGGAAGGCCGCCACATAGGCAATATGGCTCACGGCAAAGGACTGGACCAGCCGCGTTAGGCTGGCCTCCTTCATGCCTTCGGCCCTTCTGCTCGATACCCGCTTTATGAGGCGTATGGCCGTGTTGACTTTGGCCGTTAGGCGGTTGATGGTTTCGCCATTGCCTCTGCCTCGCTCTAGGAGCATGCCCAGCACCCGGATCTTTTCGACGTGCGGGATCACCTGGCCGCCGCTCGTTGGTATCATGATTTTCTCGCTGTCCCTTCTCGGGTCTCGCTTCTTCTTTCTCACTCCCTTCGGTGGCACCACTAGCAACTCCGACTTGCTCGGTGAACACACCAGCCCCGAGCCGTCCAGTTGCTCCTCGATGGCGTCGACCGCCGCCTGTAGCGTGTCTTCAATGTGGGCGTCGCTGCCTCCCTTTACCCAGAGCATGATATCGTCGGCGTAGATGGTGTGCCTGACCCCGCTGACGCGCAAGAGCCGTTCAGCCACTCCGATCATCACTAGATTAAACAGCAGCGGCGAAATGACCGACCCCTGCGGGGTCCCCACGCTGCCAAGCTTCTTCGCCGGTAGCTCAAGGTCGCCAGCGTGTATTTCAACCGTGCGACCCGACAGAAAATCTCTGATGTATCTGTATGATCGCTCGCCCATGTTCAGCCTCGACACCTGCGCCAGGATCGCAGAGTGCGTCACCTTATCAAAGGCGCTCTGCAGGTCCAGGCCGAGCACGGCGGTTGTCCCTCGTCCTGGTGTTGTCGTCCAAAATTTCGCTCTTGAGCTGGATCATAGCGTCCTGGGTGCCTAGCTTGCTCCTGAAGCCGATGACCGTGTCCGGGTAGAGCCCCGACTCCTCCAGGTACCGCTGCCACCTGTTCATCAGGACGTGCTCCAGCACCTTGCCCACGCAGGACGTGAGCGAGATGGGCCGGAGGTTTCCAATGTCTGGCGGCTTGCCCGGCTTGGGGATCAGGATGGTTTTGGCCGCTTTCCACTGCCGGGGAAGAGTCCCAGCCCGCCAGCAACGGTTGTAGTAGTCCGTCAGGCTCGCGATCGCCGACTCGCCGAGATTCTTCAGCACCTTGTTCGGCACTCGATCTGGTCCTGCCACCGATCTGGTATTGAGGTCATGCAGGGCCGCTCGGACCTCCCATACCTCAATGTCTCTGTCCAGGTTCGAGTTGGCCGCACCCTGGTAGTCCGGGTGATGCACCGTCGGGGTGGCCGGCAGGTACTTGGCGTCCAGGCGCCTTCTCACCTCGTCCTCCCCGCATTCCGTGACCGCTGCGTGCATGATCCTGGTTAGCCGCTCTCGCTGGTGCGACTTGGTCCTGGTTTCGTCCAGGAGGTGCCGCAGCAGGGTCCACGTCCTGCCGCAGTGCATATGCCCGTCCGCCGCGCTGCAGATCTCGTGCCATCGCTGGGCGCACAGTGTTGCGCAGTGGGCCTCGATTACTCTGTTTAGCTCCGCGATCTTCTTGCGGAGCTTCCTGTTGGTGCGTTGCGCTTTCCACCTCGTCAGGAGGGCTTTCTTGGCCTCGATGAGGTGGGCCAGTCGGTTGTCCACTCGCTCGATACTGGCATCCGTCTCAATCTCTCTGGTCGCTGCCGCGGCCCGCTCCATGAGCCCCGCCGTCCACTCCTCGATGTCCTCGATCACCACCGTCTCGCCCGGTAGGGACCCTCGGAAGGCGTTCCAGTCGGTGACTTTGTGCGTCCTGACGCAGTTTCTGGAGTTGGTGGCCGTGTCGCCGCAGCTGAGCGGGACGGCGATCTCCACGATGTAGTGATCGCTGCCCAGCTCGTGCCCCGTGTTCCGCCAGCCAAAGTCCCCCGTTTCCGCATTGTCGCTGCCGCCGCTCCGAACGAACGCGAGGTCCGGCGTCGTGTCTCGGGTGACCGAGTTGCCGATCCGCGTGGGGTCCGCCGGGTCGGTGATCAGGGTCAGCCCAATGTCGGTCGCGTCCTGCAGGAGGTCCCGGCCCTTGACCAGTGTCCTGCTATAACCCCAGGCCTGGTTCGGCGCGTTAAAGTCTCCGCACACGACCAGTCTGTTGCTCGGTCCGGCGATGCGGTTAGCCTTGTGGAGCAGAGCCTTGAATTTCTGTTTCCTGTGTGCCGGGCTGCTATAGACGTTTAGTATGAATGTGCTCTCCTTCCTACTCTTCTTCCCGGTTACCACCTCGACGAAAGTGTGCTCAATGAGGCTGTTCACGCCGAGTACCTCGTGCTCTAGGAAAGTGATGCCCTTTCTCACCAGGGTGCAGGCCCCTCTGCCGGTGCTGCCGGTAGTGTCCCGCAGGCTCGGAGGGCTGACGCTCGCCTTGTAGCCTGGAAGCTTGACCTCCTCGGTAAGGGTCTCCTGCAGTAAGATGACGTCGGGCCTCACGGTTGCCTGTTCCAGGTGTTGCTGCAGGACTGCCTTCTTTCTGACGAAGCCGTTACAATTCCACTGCCAGACTATGAGGCCTCGCGTGGTCCCTACTGCTGTAGCTGATGTTGTTGCTGCTCTATCCATGCTTGCGGTGGGTGGTGTTGCTGGCTTGGTACTTGTACTCCTGACGCCTGCAGCACCGCCATGATTTGTTGTAGAGCGGTGTCAATGTTCGCAAAGTGTTCGTTGAATGCACTGATTGTCAAGTTGTGTTGCTCTTCCATTCTGTTGAGCCTCTCGTTGATTCTCCGCTCTTTGAGGCTTTCGGTGGCTCTCTTCTTGGGCACCGGTCCCGCCGCCACGGTCGTCGTCTCGTCTTCCACAGTCTCCTCTTCCATAGCCTGAGGGGCTGCGGCAGCCGGGGTTTGCGCCCGCTCCGCATGTTGATGCGGCGGTTGCTGTTGTCGCCGCTCGCATTGCCGCTCCTCCGCCAACTGTTGTGTCGGCGTGGGTCGTCCCGGTAGACCCAGCTTGAGCGCCATCACTTCCTTGTTGGACTTGTCCAGCGCTGCCACGAGCTCCGCGACTTTTCTGTTGAGTAACTCGTTTGCTCTGGTAAGCATGACCACGTTCTTCTTGAGTAGCTCCATC
The DNA here is from genome assembly GCF_048455015.1 of Haemaphysalis longicornis. Lineage (NCBI taxonomy): Eukaryota > Metazoa > Arthropoda > Arachnida > Ixodida > Ixodidae > Haemaphysalis > Haemaphysalis longicornis. The sequence continues at coordinate 115,505,395 of NW_027526335.1, forward strand.
TCCTCGTCCCTCTTGTCGCCTTTCTTGTCCCCGCTGTTACCTCCACCGCTCGGCCCTGGGCTCTGGTGCAGCGATGGACCTCTCTTCCTAATTCCTGCTTTGGTGGCGTCCGCCCAGCTTACGCGCTCTCCTGACTTGGATCTGCCGCGCTGGCGACTCGCGCTTCGGCCCCTGCTGTTCTTCCTGGAACGTGACGTGCTCCGCTCGGTAGCAGCTGTTGTTGCTCTCTCCACTGGCGTCCTCAGTTCCGGGAACTCGTCTGGGTTCGGCAGCTGCCGTCTTGCACGCTGCTCCTCCATCTTCCTTTCCCACTGCCGCCGGGTCACCACGTAAGGTACCTTGTACCGATGCTTGCAGTCGCGATCGCCTGTTGGGTGTGGCCCCCCGCAGATCCTGCAGTTGACCTTACAGTCGTGCCCCTCGGTCGGGTTGTTAACGCCGCAGTCGAAGCACACTTTAGCACTGGGATTGGGGCATACGTCCCTCCTGTGTCCGACCCTACCACACTGTCTGCACACGTCAATGTGCTTGCGGTACAGGCTGCACCGGAGGAGTACCGTTTCATAGCACACATAATTGGGCACCTTCAGCCCCTCAAAGGCCACGATCACCGTTGCCGTATTGCCAATGCGTTGCGCTCCGCGAGCCAGCGGGTTGCGCGGGTGGACGATATTCAGGTGGATTTCTGCCGGCGTGTCCTCCACTGGAACTCCTAGTATTATTCCCTTCACCGTGCCGTCTGGCGTAGTTTGGTATGCTCCTACCTCATGTACGCGATCTCCAATGCGGATGGACTGAATTCTGGCGTAGGCCCGGGCTCGTCCCTCGTCTGGGGTGCTCACCACCACGATGTTCTGGTGTACATTCGGGCAAAACGTGTCTGCCGCGCCGTCTTCCCTTGAAACCCCCGCTGCCGCGCGAATGGCCGTCGCCACGGTCGCCTGCAGCTTGGCAATGTTTAGGCCTCCCCGAGGCCTGACGACGATTTTGATGTCCTCGCTTGGTAACACATTCGGCATTTTAGACGCCCTTGCCGTGGAGGCGATGACTCTCTCGGCGTACTGGTTCCTTTCTCGAGGCCGAGATTGCCGCTCTGGTGACGCCGGCCGCGCAGCCTCCTTGCCTTGGATCTTAGGTTTTCGGACCACTTGCGTCCAGCCGGAGCCTTCTTGAAAATCCTCGGTTGTAATTTCTTCTCCCTCCACTTCTACTTGCATCTGACTAATGCCGGGGCCAGAAGCCGCAAAATCCTCCACCGGAGACGCCGTCTCCCTCGTAGAAGAGGAAGCCATTACGTAACCGCCGCTGGCCGGCTAACCCTTGATTTAGGGTTACCGTGGCGGCCACCGCTTCGGAACTTCCCGGGGTCGTAAAATGAGAATTAATGGCTTGCCTGGGGAAAATCTGGTCTCCCAGTGATCGCGTGGAGAATCTCTGTCGATTGGTACCAGTTTCGTGGCCTTGAATGCACTTGGCGCGTCAGAGGACCGGTATTTGCTGGAGCCGACGTGATGCACGACTGCATCGGTTGGCCCCCTGGTGGCTTTTTTTTCAGCCTGCAAGTACTGCTGTGTTTATTACAATAGTCCGACCAAGTGTCACTAGATAAGGTTACAGAGTATTGGCCCTCTTTCCTCTTATTGTTCCGTACCGCCGCCGTGATCATTGGTCAATTCGCACCCTGGGACATTTGTTTACGCTGCGATGGTTCATGGGTACCGCCATTTTGTTGTTTATGCGTTTTGTGTCGGTCAACTGTGGTAGTCTCGGCTTGTCCCAGCTCTGCGGCTGCACGCGAATCAAAGATAACGCGCTTCGTAGCATTTCAGCTGCATACGTGTGTCCAAAGATGCCGTGTCGCTGCGTCTTCGGCAGTGTTGTTCACAAATGACCTCGTCAAAGTTAGCGGTGAGGACGCAGAAGCGGCAGTCTGGCAACACTGATAAACACCAACATGGCCGCTGTTGCTAACTTGGGTGCCTAAGTGGCGCGGTACTCTGTATCTTATCTAGTGGCACTATTCGGCCTAGCCTTCAAACATAATCTGCAAAGATAATCTTTACAAGGGGGTTCCATTGTTCGCAGACGCCTTATCATCCATATTGCGGTTTCGATGCTTGTTTTGTGGCCTTTTTAAACGAATGCTGAGCGCTGTGCGGCATGCCTGATTAACCTGACGCATGCGCTCGTCGTCTTAGACGAGAACTTCTGGGTCCTGCCTGGTTTTTTTTTTTTTTTTTTTTTTTTTGCGGCCAAGTAGAGGCTCATAGCTGCGCCGCAAAACCGTTGGTCACAGAAATAACATGAATTCGATATGAACCGAAAATGAATCGAGAAAAGCTGTAGAAATCCATAGAAGTGTCTACTGATGCGTAGGAATCTTATGCCGCTTGTCTAGGTTGTCATTTCTGTACAGCCATATTTGGCTATAGTAGCCAGGGGCGTTCGGCTGTTTTGTTGTTTTTACGTTGTCTTTTGTTTCTTTTCCTCAGTGATTTAAATTTACACCACTATAACGACTAAGCGCCTTGACTTCTCCAATTGTGTATTATTTCCACAGATGCAAGGCACGGTTTGCTTATTTTCGCTATATATATTTTATTCGTAATTCTGACGTTTTTTTATCTTTTTAGTTTATTCTTCTTTTTTAGGGGAGTTGTATAAGATGCGTATTTATGATTCCGTCAAATCATATTAGTAACATATTCCTCTTTTCTTTCGTTCTTATTTCTTGGTTTTAAAAATTCTCTTCCACCGATTATCTTGATTTATGCTATTATAATGATTTAATGTGTTACTTTCTCCACCTATACCTTCTTGTAGAAATGTAATTCGTTACATGATTTGCTCATTTTCCGTTTTTTATTCGTATTTCCAATGTTCTTTTCCGGGCTTTTTTAGGAAAGTTTGGGTTTGGGCTAGTTGGCTTGTGCCCGTTCCCTCTTTCTGTTCCTGACCGTTTTTTTGCGCTACACGAAGTCGCGGGCTCTTTTGTTTAGTCTTCGTTTTTTGGAGATGTATAAGGTGCATATCTATGATTTGTTCAGATCGTTGTTATGAAAATTTTATTTCGTTCATTTTTTTTTCCAAATTCTGATTGAAATATTCTGTTCATTTGCGCTATTATAACGATTAAATGTGTTACTTCCGCAAATACTGCATTTTTGTGGAAATTCGGATAGGTTTCATTTCTTGCTGTGCGGTGTGAGGATGTGCGCTCTTAATGCGAAGCATCAAAGGCTGTGCTGTTAAGTCTTCCTCATAGCTTCGCATAACAGTTTTTGGATAAAGCAGATGCAATTTATGTGAATACTTGTTAGGAAGCTCTCAGCAGTAGAGTTCGCGCATACTTTAGCCCGGACGTGTCACAGTAATGTACTTGTTAATGTGTCGCAGGGCACAGCTTGAACGTATTAAAGTTTTCAGAATCTTACAATGTAGTACAAATGAATTAAACTTGCTTTTTTGTGCAGTCAAGCATCAAAACGTGATAGCTCTAGCGCCAACGACAGTCACACTCAATCGGCGTAAAGCAGAGGACAATGGCGCGAGCCCCCATCCTGGCGCCACTGAAAGACCTCACAGCCAACGCACACAAATATGGCGCCCGGCAATTTTGCGTATTGTTTTACTCACTTTATTTATGAATCTCACGGGGTACACAAATGATCTATATTCGCTGTTGCAGTGGTATTGACGCTCCGTGAAAAAGTCACTTCAGGGTAGAAATTTTGGGAAAAAGAAGTGCATGGCCCGAGTACTGGCCCGCAAAAGAGTCGTTATAATCACGAAACGTTTGATGAGTGTGGATCATAGCGGCATCAAAGCCGTTGCGACCATCGTTACTAAGTGACTATCAGTTCAGAATTCCTCTGGCTAACCGCCACCGCCTGGTGGGATATCCTTGCAATTCTAAGCCGAAGTTGTTTTCGTCACCATAAATAACCAGCTGCCAAACGCTGCTTTTGTACCGGGTGAAAACGGTAGCTGACCGAGTTTTCTGTGATTTATTGGCAAAGACATCCTGGTAACAGGAGAGCGACATGAAGTCAGGGGAAATCCGCCAAGCTGTTCGTCTCGACACGTTCTCTCCGTTTTCTTAACAGCAAAGCTGTTGAGAAAATCGTTTTTGTATGGTTTCCGCAATTCAAAATACCAAGAAAAAACTCCCACCTCCCCTCGCGGGAACCCCTGTGTAGATGCGACGCATAGGGGGTTCACGTTGCAGCGTTGGACAGCGGAGCAACGGCGCTGGATCGATGGAGCGGAGCGGCGAGGCGCCGCGTTTTATAGCGCGCATAACGGTGAGGGGACGCGCCGGCGCCAGTGCGTCTGCCGCGGCTATGACGCAACACAATCCAACACAATCCACTTTAATCCAATCCAAGCCAAGCCAAGCCAATCCAATGCCCCTCGCGAGAGAGTGTTCGCTATCGGAGAGGAGAGGGGGTGAGCAGCGGAGAGCGCAGCTGGCGCGGCGAGGAGAATGGGGGAGGGGCGGACGCCGACGACGCCGGATGCAGGGACAAGGCGAGTGAATGAGATGCAGTCGCATCTAAAATGTCGAGCGCTCGTGCACGCGTGCTTCGAGCGCACGTTCGTCAACCTAAGCATACCCACTTAGGTATATTGGCCAATATTGTCCAGAAAATTTACAAAACTCCAGCGTTCGTCATGTGCCTCGAGTGCACGTTCGTCAAGTCAAGAATAATACCTTAAATAGATTGATCAATATTGACCAAAAAATAAAAATAAAAAGCTTCAGCGTCCGTCGCGTGGCTCGAGCGCGCGTTCGTCAAGGCAAGCATACCCGCTCAGGGAAACAAGCCAATATCGGGCACGAAAAAACTCCAGTCCAGCGTTCTCACCCACTAGGCCACACCCGAGAGTCAAACGGCTTACTCACTCAGCCGCGACTGTGGGGCAGGAGTCGCGCAACCTGCCAGAGCCAGGACACATGACAGCGTGCACGTTTCACCTGCGGCGCCTAGTTTAAGCGTGCGCGTTCCGTTCGTTCGTTCGTTCGTGGAAGACCCCCTCGTCGCGTCGTCCACGATTGCAGACGACTTACTTTTAAATGCAGAGCATTTCAGTAACTCACGATGTCACCCGCGTTGACGTCCGTCGTAGTCCGCACCGTCGTTGTCCGCACCCCTCCCCCTACACTATATATAAAAAAATACTATCCGGCGCCTGGTTTCGATCCCTCGACCCTGCGGGCGGAACGCAATGTACACGGTGCTCTACCCACTGCGCCACAAAGCCGACACAGAATGGGAGGCTACGAACGCGCCTTATATCCTTGACTCATTCAAACTACGTCAAGAAGCTGCTGATACAACGCATTCACTACCACCAACTCCCCAAACATTAAACGTTAACGCAATACACCCACCCCCTATGCGACGCATTTACTCGAGTACCCCTCGCGGGGAGATGGGCCCAATTTTTTCGCAGTTATGGCAAGCGAAGAAGAAGCAAATCGGCTGCAATAGTGGACTTAAACCTTCGTGATGGTCGTGATGTTTGCGTACAGCTTCGCTACCTTCAAGTCTTAAGCGTCAGTGTGACCTGCCTGCTTTTTTTTCGCCTTGCCTTCGAACTCGTTTTCTTCTAAGCAATTGCCCACACCTTTAATAGCACTCTGTTCCACAACCAACTTCAGGTTACTAGTTTTCTTACGAGATCCCCAAAAACCAAGCGTCAGGTTTGTGCTATTCGTGTGTCTACGGCACAGCAATACAGAATTTCCAACCCAAATGGGCTCATTAAAGCACTTCCAACTTCAATAACACATCTTACACAACCGTAAAGAGCCACACTGGCAAGACTGCAGCCAACCTATCACTCGCAAATGCGTAGTACTTTAAAAGGAAACAACCCAGACGGCACGAACGCTGAAACGGGGTCGACCTGTGCTGACAGGCGTGTGTGCCCACTGCAACTTTATACTCAGCCATCGCCTGTTATGGTATGCGAATATGTAGCGACAGACGCCTCCATGAAAGTTCTAGTGAGGTTCTAGAATTCGGAAAAGAAAACAGCTTCTCCTTACATCTTGCGCCTCGATTCTGCTTGCATGAGGAAACGGAAAGCGGAAAACCTGATATTATTCCGATAAAGAGATCGGTCCAATGCGAATCCATTTGCTCGGAGACAGACAGAGCCTGGGAAATAGAAGGAAGAATGGAGTATTTGAGTAAAATAAGGTAAGTCTCAACAGCGATGCTAAAATATACACCCAATATCTAACTCAATTTTGGCCACCGATCGAGCTTGCACAACTTCAACTTTCTGCGCTCAGTGAGGTTGGACATGTCTGGAACAGCCAAATTTGAAGCCACCGTCAACCGAAAAGTCTTTCCAAACAAGAATCTAATCTTCCATTCCCTCGCATCGGTTGGTTTTGCTCTCTCAAAACCAACAGCTACGCTTCAATGGCATATATAAGAGGCACGGTTCAAGTTCGTCCAGTATAAGAACATCATGAACAAACCGAATCAGAGTGCACAACAATAAAAGAAAATAAAACCAAATCATGAAACGAAAACTTCTTGGAATCACAAATGAACTACTATGACGCGCAATGCGAAAAATAAACGAAAGGAACCAACCGAATCCCAAATATGGAAATGGCATTGCGGGGTGCTCAGCCAGAAACAACGCGACCTTTCGCCGTACGTCTAAATACCAAAACCCCCTGATGTTCTCGCTATACAGTAAAAACGATGCCATAGTGTCGATAACTAGATTCAAATCCTTTCCAGGAACAGATCCCACCAAAGTTATTACCTTCGTATGAAAGAAGCCCACAGTAACCTTACACAATACAGGCGCAGCAGACATTAATTGCCCGAAACTAATCGAAATAATTTCCGCGAACAAGGGCCAAGCGAAAACTGGTGGGATACTTAACCTGTACCCCCTCTACATCCCCCCGGGATAAAAACTTCACCGACACCAACTACTGGCGGTTACAGTCAAATAGCGAAGACTCGCTTATGGTTGTAGGGCATTTCAACGTCACACAGCTCTACTGGGGGTGCACCAGTAATGCAGTAAGGGTAAGAAAACTTACGAAACAGCAAATCAACTAAGACTAACCCTTCACACCGACCCAACTACCTTACCAGAACGAGAATAAATACAACTAGAGATACGCTCCAGATTTTACCTTGACAAAAAACCTAGCTAGTGGCCCAAGAAAAAGGGAAAACCTCGGCGACAACCCCTACACAATAATCACTAGCGAAGACAAAACAGCGCCAAACAGAAATGTACAGGGTGTTGCGACGATAATTGGAACGCTTTAAAAAATTTTCCTGGGCGAACCGCCGCTCTGTTCTCGCTCAAACTTCACACGAAGGTCGCATTTTGTGGTCTATTTTGTTTGATACCGGGAACAACGATGATGCTTACCTGTGTATTCTGAAAAGAAATAAAAACGATTTTCGACTATGGGAAAACGGCGGCTAGATTCCTATGGGAAAATGGCGGCTAAACGTTAGATTTGTTTCCTCCCCTGCCTTCACATTTTCTGATCGTCTGCTAGCTTTACCAGGCTATCCGGCTCGGCGAAATCAGCTTCACGATTCTTGCTTTTTTGTTGTTTGTTTGCTCTCGTTTAATCTGTGAAGTTTTGTGTACGTGTTTGGCTCCTTCCTACCGTGAATCCCAAAGGTGCGTTTTTCTTTGCAAACCCCAGGTGTCGCCGGCGTTCCAAGATCAGCTTGCACTGGCCCGCACGTCCAAATCAGCCGCCATTTTCCCATAGGCGAAAATTGTTTTTATTTATTTTCAGAATACACAGGTAAGTACCATTGTTGTTCCGGGTATCAAACAAAATAGACCACAAAATGCGACCTTCGTGGCAAGTTTGAGCTCGAACAGAGCGGCGGTTCGCTCAGGAAAAATATTTAAAGTGTTCCAATTATCGTCGCGACACCCTGTACTGTAGTAGAACGGACAATTGGGCTAGTTGGTAGCTGTTCATCTTGAAGGTGGAAGCGCTCGCACAACAGAGACAAAAGGTAGAAAACAGAGACGGCACGGCTCTAACTCACAACCATTTCTAAATTAAAAAAAAACACAAATATTTACTTTCAACATCTCACGTGGTGCGTTAATCTCACCCAAGATAAAACCATGAAGGTCACTTTTTACAGGGGTTACATGCCGGTGTACATGCGACAATCGAATGGCAAAGGATTAAAACAGCAACACCATAATATATTAAGAACCCCTACGATCTTAACGAGTTGCACAGATAAACATATTCTTTGTGTGTTATAAAAATTGACGGGGCACTAACACATCTATCTCCGGACCTTTTAATGTGAAATGCTCCTATCAGCTCTCGAGTGGTTTTATCTCGATGCAGAGACAAACCTGTGGTATCACTGAAGATGGGTGAACACCCATGCGTGGTGCAGTGTTCCCGTAGTTTTTGCAATAAAGAAATAGTTGCGAGTTAGCGCCATGTCGTCTCCGTTTTCTACCTTTTGTCCCTCTTGTGCGAGCGCTTCCACCTTCAAGATGCCTAACAGAAAGAAAGATCACAACTAATCAAATAACAGACGAACCGGAACAGACTGGGGCCCCGATACCAAAGTGGACCAGTATATGTTGTCCAGTGGACGTAGTTGAGAGGCGGCGGAGCTGATTGATATGATGTACCTCGGCAGTATCATGAACCCCGAGGCGCTCAAGTCTGGCAGTGGATGCACTCAGAGGAATTGGTAGTGCATCTTTGTAGGCCTTTCTGATAAAATTAATTTTGTTCATTTCTGCGTTCGAAACACGAAGGTAGGGAGAGAATATGTTATTCGACTAATGATAAAGGCTTTGATAAGCCTGATTTTCTCCGTCTCCTTGAGACCATGGTGGCGTCTGGGAATTCTTCGGATAAGTCCAATGGTCTGATTAACGTTTGAGCATAACTGCGAGATAAATTTTGTGTTGCTGCGATTATGCTGAATGACAATACCGAGGACCTTGAGGGTGCGCACCTCTGGGATCAAATGTTCATTCAGGTAAATTTTGATGTCAGTTTGGCTGGTAGAAGGAGAAGCTCCGATTCTGCGGAAGAGCACTCCAGGCCCGCAGACTGTGCTTCCTCATTCACGACACGTGCACCTTGTGTTTTCAACGAATGCGTCGCTACCACCAGTGACCCATAGCGTAATATTATCCGCGTATAGACGTTATAGTCTTAAATGAAGGTGCGGAATTGTTTCAAGCTTCTTCGGGATGTTGAGGAGAGCCAAATTAAATAATAGCGGTGACAGAACGGCCCCTTGAGGAGTCCCTATGTAAGGGAGAGTTATCACGTGAGATTTAATGTCGCTGATTCGAACGAACGCTGTGCGTGCCGTTAGATATAGTTAAGTACGTAGTTGTACGCACGATCTCCAGGGGATATTGATTTCACGCCTCGCAAGATGGCGCTGTGTGTGACTCGGTCAAATGCTTTGGTGCGATTCAGCGCCTGAATCGCAGCCATTTAAAGTCGGGCTGAAGGTATGATAACCTTACGGGAAAGTTCCAGAAGGACGTCCTGAGTAGATGGTCCTGGGCGGAGTCCAATCATCGAATGTGGGAGGGCGCTGGTGGAATCGAGGTGTAGCGTAAGGCGGGCGAAGAGTATGTGCTCAAGGACCTTACCAACGCTTGCGGCTAGAGGTATTGGTCGGAGATGATCAATATTAAGGGGCTTTGTAGGTTTCGGGATAAGAGTGACCTTGGCATGTTTTCATACGGAAGGGGGTGCCCTGCGTTCCCAAAAATAATTGAAGTATTGCGTAAGAGCCGAGATTGTAGGATCAGCAGGGTTGCGCAACATTTTGTTGGTCACTTCGTCTGGCCCCGGTGCCGAGACTGGGGTGGTTAGCCCGAAGAGCGCTGCGCACTTCTGCTTCCGTGATGGCGGCATCCCGGTCACTATTGGGTGATGCGTGATGTGGTGGAAGTTGCTGAGCGTCTCCCGCGGGAATATATAAGCAGCGAACTCTATCGATTAGTTCGTGATTTGTACCGGCGAATTTCTTCATGATGTCTGTGAGCCGATGACCTTGGTCTGTTTTTACGAGATTGGGGTCCAAGAGGTATCTCAAAAGGGACCAGTTTCTCCGCATGCCAAGGTTGCCTTTCATGTTATTGCAAATTTCGTGCCACTGACTTCGAGCAAGTTGTACAGAATAGTCCTCAATTTTGTTATTTTGGTAAGCCATTTCCAATCTTAATTTTCTGTTGCGCTTATTTTTCCGCCATCTGCGCTGGGTGTTTCAGAGGGCGTTTCGTAGTGGTTGCAGATGGGGGCCGAAGGTGTCGGATCGAGTACAGGGGTCTACGGGAGTGCTCGTGTTTCGAGCGGCTCTAAGAAGCCGTTTCACCCACTTTTCAAGACACTAAGTGGTAGTTTCTGGATGTTCGCGGGCTTGCCGCAGCTCGGGAAATTCATTCCAGTCTGGCAGGTGTGTCTGCCTGGGACGGGGGCAGGAGGCTTTTGAAATTACATCAGTTTGTATACTAAAGTGATCGCTACGTAATGAGTCATTGATGTTAGACCAGCGTGCACTCGTGGCATTGTAAGTGAAGGTAGGATCTGGGGAGGAATCTCTCTATACGCTGTTGCCAGTTATTGTGGGTGACGTTGTATGCGATTCTGTAGTAAGCCGATGGGCTTGGATGCGATCCCAGAGGAGCCTGCCCTTGCGAGTGCAGTGAGGGTATCCCCAGGCGGTGTGTGGCGCATTGAAGCCGCCTACAATAATAGGAGCATACTGCTAGTGAGAGTACACAAGTGACTAATGGTGCGTTTCGTTGAAATGAGGGCTGCTTTATATGTTGAGAACATATACGCGCTTAGCGTCCTGTTTACTTGGGTAAAGAACCACTAAATCGTGGGGAATAGGAATGCTATCAAATCGCATCCGTTCAGTAGGGATATTGCGGTGGACTAGAACAGCTGTAGCAGGATTCGAGATCCCAGCAGACGACAAACGCCTAGTATATGCGTGGGACGCGCGCAGGTTCTCAGCCGAAGGGTGAAAACGACAAAGACACAACAGGAAGTTCAAAATCAAACCAGCCCAGATAAGAACGGAAGCAAAGCAATAGGCGAAAGAACTAAACAACCAGAACTGGGCTAATGATAAACAACTTACAATGAACGCCGCACTTCTCTTGCTCTGGGGCACGCCTTAAGCTAGCAGAACTAAGGAGCAGCAAACAATAAAAAGACAACATAAACTATATTATCAACAATTTCTTGTTTGCAAAGGAGTAACTATTTAAAGCACTCTTAGACAAATGCATCAAAAACCGCATGCAGGCCGGTCCGCCAATCTACTCGTGCAACAGCCACCTAACCCTATAAACAGCCAAATCACGGTAGCGGAAATCAAATAACCTGCCACTAACGTAACAATGCCAGCCCAATCACAATAGCGGAAATCAGAAGAGCCCCCCCCCCCTCCCCCTAACGAAGCAAGGAGCACCAACTACGGCAAATACCGAATAACTTCAAACACCTGACTAACCAAGATGACGAAAGCCTCCTACCACAACAACCACTGCAAGGAAGGCAGCCGGACAGCGGAAAAAAGCATTCCCGTGTGATACTTCTCTTGTAATTCTAAGCTGGTAAAGCCCCATCACAGGGCAACATGAAGTCAGGAAGGAAAGGAAAAGGGGGAAAAAGTGCAGGAATATGTTAATCAGGCTTAGTTTGATGTCATGTCCTATACGTGAGAAAGGGGAACAATGGGAAGGAAGAGAGGAAAACATAGAAAGAAGGGAAAGGTAAGGACAGAGCGTAATAGAGTGTGCCAAGCGTCAGGACACTATAGATGTTAGAGTTGCGTGAGTCCCTACAGTGTACAGTAGTTTGTGCTACAGTCATTTGTACAAGTCCGTTGTGTTTTTAATAATCACATGAGCGCTTTTATCGCCCTGTAAGAAGATGACGTGGAAGGCTAGTAGCCCAGGATTTTCTCTTCAGGGAATGGACGCCGAGAGTCTAGCTTCCGTAGAGTTGAGGAGAGCTGCCTTCTTTCCGATTAAAAACGGTGCAACTCGCATAGAACATGCCGGGTGGCCTCCGGCGCGTCACAGACTTCACACGACTCGCTGGCTGCCATTCTGATCAAACAGGAGTAAGCACTTGGGAATGCAATTCCCAGCGAGAGACGACAAGGAACTGTTGCATCAGACCGCGGGAGGCCTAATGGAAGAGGATGCTAAAGATGCGGGTCAAGGGCATTATACGAGCGTTAGCGAATACTTGGGTAGTCCATTTGGATAGTGTCGTCTCGTCGGCAAGTTTGCGGAGAATCCTAGCGTGCGTGCGTGCGTGCGTGCGTGCGCGCGTGCGTGCGTGTGTGTGTGTGTGTGTTGATTGATTGATTGATTGATTGATTGATTGATTGATTGATTGATTGATTGATTGATTGATTGATTGCGGTGTTTAACGCGCCGACGCAACGCAGGCGATGAGGCGCGCCGTAGTGGAGGGCTCCGGATTAATTTTGACCACCTGTGGATCTTTAACGTGCGCCGAAATCTCGAACACACCGGCGTTTTTGCTTTTCGCCTCCATCAGAAAAGCGGCCGCCGCGGCCTGGAATCGAACCCGCGACCTCGTGCTCAGCAGCGCAACGCCTTAGCCACTGAGCCACCGCAGCGGGGGGGGGGGGGGGGGAGGGGGGGTGCGTGCGTGCGTGCGTGTGTGTGTATGTATGTGTGTCAAGGTCTGTCTGTCTGTCTGTCTGGTCCATCTGTCTGTCTGTCTGTCTGTCTGTCTGTCTGTCTTTGAATCGATTCAGCCACACGGCCAAAGTGATACAGAAGCTGCGCAATATTCTTATATACCCAGAGCTGAATCTAAAGTCTAAGTCCAGTGTCAGTATTCATACTTGTCAGCATTGTTGGCTAAGAACGAAACATTAGGCAAATATAAGGCAGAAAATCTCTTCATCAGTAATATTTACCGCGTATTTTTATTAGAAATGTATACATGCTTGGTTTTTGCGATAGTAAATGAAATACTACATCAACTGCAGAAAAACGTCACCTGCTGTTGCCCGCGCTAGTATAACTCCTGGCGGCATTTAAGATATGAAACGGCAACAGCAACGAAAGGTTCCACTACATAGGCTCCACGTTCCGCTTGGTACGCTTGTTTAGTAGGGAAAAGTGTTCTATAAACGTTGCAATAGGGTGCTCGATTCGCGCGCGTCTCCGCCATGCGGCAGCGCTGACATCGCGACACCCGACTTGGTAACGCGGTAAATTTAAATTGACTTGAGCAAACCTCTGGCGTGTTATATTGGGAGGAAAGAGACTGGAGAGGAACAGCATGAGAGGTGAGCGGGAAAGAGAAGGGAGGCATTTACTCGGCATGGGCGCCAGTCGACTGTCGCCTTTCGTCGATATTTGCAACGAAAGGAGCAGATACGCGGCCATTTTTTATCTTTTGTGTCTTTAACTGCCAACGTAGGCGCCAGCTGTAGCCCGGGAGGTGCTAGGCTTCATTCCTCCATGACACCAGTCCCCTTCAAAGCACTTATGGCCGCAAAAGTCAAGGCACGCAAAAGTCAATTGTCTGTACCGCGGTGCAGACAATTCAAAGAACAATATCTGACCTCGCTACACTACGCCACAACTTTTGCGAAAAATGAGCAGGAACTATGCAGCCGCAACGAGCACTTGCTTTCTGTATGCGCAGCAGAATATAGTCCTGGCATATTGGAGTTACCTCTCTCTGAAAACGTATTATGTAGTCAGTATTGGCAATTTAGGACATATTTATGGCCCAACTGTCAACTGAAAACTTTACAAGCCAAAAAAACGGCTTTGTTGATTCTTATGTTAACAGAATTCTCTCCTCCTCCTCCTCCTTGATTAGAAAGAACTCGCTCCTCTCATTTCGTTGCAACTTGCGAGAAGCCTCCATAGATGGCTGCACCGCACCAGTGACGGAAACCGTGGAAAGATCGACGAGCCGGGCAGCTAGGCGCATCGTTATGCGGCCGCGCCTCCGTGCCCCGTGTGGAAGCTGCCGAGTGGAGTGTAATGGGAGATGAGCTGCAGCGACATGTGACACGATGGGGATCCCTCCAGAGCGGTCGCATATTTTTCGGGGCGCGAACTGCCGTAAAAGTCCGGTTATAACTTGTGTTTGGCGAAAAAAGTAATTGATTATCGGTAATAAATTACAAGAAAATGTAATCCGCTTACTCAGAACGTTACAGTTTCGGAAATGTAATTAATTATATTACAAAATTACAAGAAATGTAATTGATTACAAGTAATCGATTACTTGTAACGCATTACGTACAACTCTGCTTCACACCAAATATACTTACGTGGCCTGTTCGACGGGAGCAGGGCAGAAAGGTCACGTCAATTTAAATGGGGCATGGTATTTAGGTGGCTAAGTCCTCGTCACAGTCGGCACATGTGCTGCCCCCACGCGAAGTCGTCGGAGGAGAAGCTTATCTTGACGGAGCAATTCGCCAGAGAGACCCGTGCCGCGCAGAGGTACGAGTGCGCGCGCGCCGCGCTGTGCGCCGAAGACGTTCCTAGCACCGGCGAAGAGAATAGCCCGCCCAATTAGTTCCTGCAGTATGGGCGAATAAAAATAATCAATAAAACAAACAAGACCTTGGTACACCGTCGAATGGTAATAAAACGGTCATTAAGCCTCTTTGCTTAAAGGAGGCCTTCTACAGCACAGCCCGCCAAGCCGTTCTACCCAACCAAGTGACCTAAACTGCGGAGTGAAAAGGTTCAACTACGTGCGCGCCTCCCTCCTTAGACGGTCACGCGGCAACGATGGAAACGGTGGAAATACATACAGACACGCACAAGGCACCGAACAGGGAGCACCGCAGGAGTGGGTGACGTTTGCAATGCTCCTGAACGTCGCAATGCACGATCTTCTGGGAATCGTAAACGAGATCGCTAATATTTGACACACAGTTTACACCCACGATATAACACTACGGACGAGCACACGCTCAGACGGAGGGAAAGAAGAAGCTCTACAAACGGGCAGCAACGGCCGCAGAGAGATGCGCTCCCTGTGCGGATTACAAGGACTATTTACCCGTCTTCAAAAGGTCTTTCCAGATCACTTGACGGCGCTAAGTAATAGTCATACGAAATATTATCATGGCATTCCGTACACTACATAATGGTAATATAACTTGCGCATAAAGCCTCCATTCTCGTCTTCCTAGTCCCCGGTTGCATCCCTTCGGTTAATTCGCTGGTTTACTCGCCTTTGACGCTTCACCTGTTCGCATTCCCCGAATCCCAATGGTGAAAAATAAAACGAAAACCAAACATCAAAGTATTTATTTATTTATTTATTTATTTATTTATTTATTTATTTATTTATTTATTTATTTTATTTATTTTATTTATTTATTTGAAATGCTCACCAACAGCGCAATGGCCTTCTCGGGTGATGCATATAATACAGACATATAAGGCATACAAAAGACAGAATATGAAAAGGTTGATTGATTGATTGTAGGGTTTAACGCGCCGACGCAACGAAGGCGATGAGGCGCGCCGTAGTGGAGGGCTCCGGATTAATTTTGGCCACCTGGGGATCTTTAACGTGCGCCGAAATCTCGTACACACGGGCGTTTTTGCTTTTCGCCTCCATCAGAAAAGCGGCCGCCGCGGCCGGGAATCGAACCCGCGACCTCGTGCTCAGCAGAATATGAAAAGGGAAGTAACAGTACAATTATATGGGTATATATACACAAAGAAGGAGAGTTATCAAAGAGACAGAGACATTTTCTGAGCAACAAGAGCACGGAGATTGTGTGTACACTAAACGACAAATACAAGCACAATCGTGATGATTCTCTTCGCTCCGACACACAAGAACAGAGGGAGAAGTGCATGTGCGACCGCGCTATAGAACATGTGCATTCAAGATGGAAAATTTTTCAAAGAGCGTTTAAAAAGAACCATGTCGTTGCAAAAAAATGTCAATGGCAGATAAAAAAAGACAGTTAAAGGCATGTTGGCATCGGTTAGCTGGTACCAAGCTCAGAATTTTGTCAACATGAAAGCAGCCATGCGGCCGCAGTGGCCTGCTTGGCACTCGCAGGAGAACAGAGCTCGCAAGGCAAGGGCAGTCAAACTTAGAATGAATGCACTTGAAAAGAAAAATCAGGTCACGCCTGGAACACCTGATACATAGCTCATCAAGGTTCAGGAGCTTGAGGACCTCAACGTGCAGATAGTTGCTCACTGGTGAGTATCGATAAAATACGGTTCTGGTGAAGCGCTTCTGAATCCTTTCTAGTCGAAGAGACGACGAATGACTTAAACAATTCCAGATTGCGCTTGCAAAGTCTAGCTTCGGCACAATTAGGGCGCGGTAAAGGGATGCGAAGCTGAATCGACTATGTTACACTACAAAAGTGACTAATAAGTTTCACGGGAAACCTTGAAGGTTGCCACTTGTTTCTTTTCGCCCCCGTTTGAGGGTCTCGTAAATACGTGTCAGCCGGAGTATTAAAGTTCCGAGTACCATAGACACGTCGCTACTTGCCGAATACCTGTATATAAGAGCTTGGTGATGGAAAGTATACCCTAGCACTGTCTTTCATAACTTCAGTGTAATTTTAACTCAAAGCGATTAAGACTGTCGGCACTTGTACTTTCAGGTACGCTTTTTACGTAAAAAATAAACGCAGGTCGTTATGGTCCCCCCCTCCCCATCATTCAGGTGTTGCTACAAAGTACAAATTTGAGATGTTCGGCGTTCCTAGGGGGCAAGGGAGAGAAAT
Organism: Haemaphysalis longicornis; assembly: GCF_048455015.1. Taxonomy (NCBI): domain Eukaryota; kingdom Metazoa; phylum Arthropoda; class Arachnida; order Ixodida; family Ixodidae; genus Haemaphysalis; species Haemaphysalis longicornis. The sequence goes on from NW_027526335.1 coordinate 115,522,209, forward strand.
ATAACATCGTTACACACAAGATCTGCGCATGGAGGCGGGTGTGCCGGCCCTGTGGGGGGCGCTTTCTAGTCCGGTATGCCCTGGTCCTCAGGGTGAACCATTGGCACTTCCTTGTTTGATGTAAGGCTTGCGACATAAGCTTCGGTAGAGAGGAAAGGGCAGTAAGCACCAGCGACTCGAGGAGGATAGTGAGATAAGGCTTACAACCGGGAGTAAAGGAAGCGAGCAGACGGGAAGGAGAAGCAAGGACGTTAAACATCTCTTCCATCGGGTTTGTAGTATCACGTGTACACCACGCAGTTATCAAGCCGCTATAATGCCGCTGAGTCGCCAACGCACGCCGCTGACGACGTAGTTTGAATGCGTTAAAGATATAAGGCGCGTTACTCACACTGATATCAGCGTGGCTTCCGTGGCTTAGTCGGTAGCGCGTCGCGCTGCGGCCGCAAAGTCCTCGGATCGAAACCTGGCGCCGGATGCTGTTTCTTTTTTAAATGTAGAGGAGCACTGCGGACGCCGCCGACGCCGCCGCCGCCGCCGCCGCCGCCGGCGGTGGATGGTTTGGGGTCGCTTATAAAGAGCATTCGCTCTTAAAACATTTATTCACGCTGCTTCTCTGCAGCTGCGGTGCTTAGATTACGCTCTCTTCTACAGTGCGTGCTTCACAGCAAGGTTCCTCGTCGAGCGACGATCTCGAGAAGCCTAGCCGTAGCTATCACGACAGGCAGGCTGCGACGCCAAAATGACGGTAGACGGCAAAAGGTTAAAAGTTTTCAGCTCCTCTCAGTGTTTATGAAAAATGTATCGCCAAAATAGTCAAGACCGCGTAATTTGACAAGCAGGGTTGCCGTTGGGCAGTTACTGAAAGAAGCCACAGCACCATCAAAAACGAGCCAAAAGAAGCCATGGCATTTTTTCTGGCGCCAAATTTATAGCCATCCAGAAACATAAGCGATATTGTTATCCACATCGATAACAACTAATAAAATTTTGAAACAGAGTGTATAAAAGAATAAAGAGCTCAAAATTTATTCCCCTCCCCCCCTTCTTGAACTGCCATCTGGCAGTACTGCGGGAACAATATCAACAGAAGACTAAAGTTTAATCAGTTTGCGGACACATAACATTACTTGGCATAAATACTCTTATGCTCAGAAAAAAATCTCGAAGTTTCTCTTCAATGGCTCACCGAGGTTGTTACCTCTTGAAGCTTCAGCCCCAAACTTGACTTGCAGGAAAGCTAGGAACAACTCCGATACATAGAGACAACCTAAAATTTTCAACGCTAGACATGGCAATAAGGTATGGCGTAGAGTAGCCACTAACAGTAACCCCACCAACTCATCCTTCACCTACCACCCATGCTAAAATCTTCCTCGGATATTGAAAAAATATTCCAGGAGGTCCTCAAAACCCGACGGTGCGATGCCAGCCAATTCTTTTAGATGCGACTGCACCTCATTCACTCGCCTTGTCCCTCCATACGGCGTTGTTGTTGTCCGTCCACACCCTCTCCCATTCTCCTCGCCACGCGAGCTGCGCTCTCCGCCACTCACCCCCTCTCCTCTCCGATAGCGAACACTCTCTCGCGAGGGGCATTGGATTGGATTCGATTGGATTGGCTTGGCTTGGCTTGGCTTGGCTTGGATTGGATTGGATTAAAGTGGATTGTGTTGGATTGTGTTGCGTCATAGCCGCGCCACGTTGCGTCATAGCCGCGGTCGTTCCAGCACCGGCGTTCCGATTTCCATCGACGCGTTGAATGGAGCCGAACAATTCTGCTATCGCCCGCGCAACCGTAACAAGCACCGATCACTGTGATAACAGGAATGCTAGCACCACTGAAGACAAGGCTGCGAAGCGGCGTGAACGTGATGCTGAACGCAAACGATTGAAGCGAGCAGCCGATTCCGAACTTCGTGAACGTGATACCGAACGCAAACGGTTGAAGCGAGCAGCCGATGCTGAACTTCGTAACTTCGTCAACGTTACGCCGCGTCTTAAATAAAGAATACATCATACGCGTTCCTCACACGTTTCACGCAATTAGAGAATCAACCCAACGGAAACACCAAGTGAACCCCCAAGATGCGTCGCATCTCCACAGGGTTCCCCTCGCGGGAAGGTGGGGTAATTTTTTTCTCGATTCGAACCACACTATCTCTTTGTGACTCATCTGGACACACAACCGGTGCATGGTCGAGGTTTTCGAAGTTTCCAGTACAACTTTAAAATTTGAAGGTCACCTAGCTGGACGAAGCTGTCGACTCTGTCGCAAGCCCCGAGTTCCTCATGTGCAAAATTTTTGTATGACCTTGCTGAATTGCATCCAAACCGAAAACGACAGCCGGGCCCACTTTTAAAGCTCCCTGCGATGTCAAGAAGCAAGCCACTGAGCAATAGCAGGGCGTTAACGCTGTGGTTGTCTGGCGGTGGCCGAACAGCTTCAAAGGTGTTTCTACAAATTCTCAGTGCTCGTCAGGGCACCTCCAACAGCTGAGCAAGCAAATCAAATTAAGTAAAGACCCCAGTCAAAGCGCAGTATATAATTCTAGTCCTTATAAAAATCGACAAGAAATGTAAATGTGGAGAACAAACCGAGCTACCTGTAATAATTGTCGAATCAGCGTTACAGGAGCGGTCTGGAATCATTATCGATGATTATGAATGAAGGAAGAGGTCATTCTGGTCAGTTGCAATTTCTTACCAACGTGTTCAAGAAAGAATGCTGCGTTGTAATGTCCTAGGCGACAATCAATTTTGTTTTCGCGAATATTCCGGAACATAGCAGGTTATTTATCCGGCTTATGACCAGCTAACCACTCGCAAGGCACTTTTATTACCTTTCGGGAGATGGTTGAATCATAGATTTGATTCTGTTATGGGCATTAGGCACACATCGTTTCTTTGTTGTTGGTTCTTCGGTTTTTCTGGGGGGGTTTTTTTCGTTTTTTTTTCGTTTTTTTTTTTTTTTTTTCAAGACGCTGTTATGAAAGCGAGACGCGCACTAAAGCATTTATTGTCCGCGCGTTGCGGAGAAAGTAGGCGCATGCGCGGCGTTCTTTACAAAGATCGTTATCATACGCTTGATCGCGTGCTCAGCTAGACGAGCATTTCACTATCCAGCCATTTTGTTCGAATCGCTTTGCGGCCGCGCGACAGCTATAAATGTTTGTGGTGTATGATAGCCTTACTTTTCGGGCCAATATGCTGCAGAAGCGTGCAAAAATCCAGGGGGATGTTATCATTCAGATGCTAGTGCGCTCTGGCAAAAGTTACAATAAAAGAATGAAAATCGCGATGATAACTTTCACTTGTCTCTTTACAGCCTCAGTTATGGTCTGAAACCAATAAAACTACGCATTGCCGTCTTTCCTTTTTTTTTTTTCTTGCAGCCATGCGCATCGGCTTTTGAGCTTAACTTTACGACGTGCATCCTGGGAGTGAAACGCGATTGTTGTCGAGAAATTATTGCCAATCGGCCAGCCGGCATATCTCCGTCCTTCCTAATATAATGTGTCTCAAAAGGAATGGGCTCCTCAGGCTTGCTTAAACAATATATTTGTTGTTTAAAAGCACTACATTCCTTCTCATATTTAATATGCATTTTGACTCCATAAGAAAAACTAAGGCAGAATGGGTGCAAGTATCTCCTGTAAGTGCAGGACCGAAGTAAAAGACGGGGACAGTCGCAGCTGTTTCGCTGTTCTATCGCAAAGTACTTCACTGCACGGTACTATCATACCTGCGTAGAGTCGGCATGACTGTCTCGCCGTATGTCGCATGAACCCAACATATGCTACTTGGGAGGCCTAAACAACGGTCCTCCATTTCCAAAGTTCGACTCAATATTCAGCTCTGGTAAATGTCCCGGAGTTCGACTCCAACTCCTTCTTCGCCCGCTTTTTCTTCATTACCTCCGATCAGAGATGTTCTCGCCACGATACAACTGCATATCTATCTGCTTTGTTCTCCGCGTCGATGCCCACTGACCACGTCCCCATTCACGGTGGCCCAGGAGGTCAGCAACTTGCTTGTGGCGCCCACTAAGGGCCACATCGCAAGGCGGTTCCCAGAGACTCCGGGTAGAGTTGCGGGCTGAGCACGTACTCGCTGCAGGCTCTCTTCGGCGTCATTAGTCTCGTTTATCGCCCCTTTCGACCACAACAGGAACACCTGCAGGAAGACGCAAAGAAAACTACAGAAGGACGCGCCACCGCCGCCCCTGGAGGCGCCGACTTTGTCTCCCCTCACTGGCGCTGGAAGATGAAGTTACAAAACCAATCTTCCTTAGCAGTGCGAGTTCTCGCACCTACCTTTCATTTGCGCTTTATATCCTTCTGGAAGTGCGGCTCGCCTCAGGGGCACGGTCCCCTTATTTGTAAGCCTGCCTTGCAGCGTTGGAAGGGGGAAGAGTGGGGGTGGCTTGGCAGGGGCGCAAGTAGGTGACAAATCGGCCGCTCCCTGCTGCCGGCAGTGCGGAATGGCCGGACCGTATAGTTCAGCCTAGCTGGTCGAAACAGGCAGTGTAGAAACAAGTAACGGAAGAACCAAAAGCTCCTACTCTTGCCTGCGCCAGTCGAAAGGGCATCATCAATCTCGTAAAGTCTCTATGAAAGCCCTTGCTGTTGATTTTTATTTCGACGAAGTGGTGCTGCAGTGACATGACCTTTCTCGTAAAGTCGGTGATTATTTTTGAGAAGTTTTGACCTCTCTTTAAGACCGAAGTAATGAATGGGCTAAAAATCTCGAAGGGCGGCCTATGGGCGTGCCATTTTGGTGTTTACTTTGACGTCGAAGCCGTTTAGCAGAGTACGGTATCTTTTTTTTTTTTTTCATCTTTGTAATACGCTTCATATCGGGTGTAACTTATCTCACGCAGCACTATGCTGCGAGTTCAGGTCACGAGAATCTTGATGCTTTCGCCATCCGCACAACTCGAGTCGATGTCCAGGCAAGCGATAAACCTACCGCGTGACTGCGTGTTCATTCTCAGGTTTCTTCGTCACGACGCACAGTGAGCCCGGCCCGTCTTTGCGTAGTCCTCCGTCCATTCTTTCTTATGTGAATACTCTTGTCAGTCAACGCTTGCCCTGTGTGTTTTCTAAGTCTTCATCTACCTTTCGCGCTGTTATGCGTTCGGCATTTGACTACTAGCCTGCCCAACAACATATTTTTCTGTCATCATTCACCGAGTTCTTCATTTGCCCATAATTTCCATTCAGTCTACGGGCTGCCATTCCTTTTGTAGCGTTTACTACCTATTTTAGAAACCTCCTTATCGCAGGTACGCTCAACCATCCCCTTTTTTCTTTTAATTTGACCTATAGCGCTTTCCGCACGTGTTTTCTCCTTGTTTTAGCCTTACATGGCTCGCGCGTCTTGTAGCTAATGACGTATTCACATGAAATACCGAGACTTGGATTTATGCCGTGGATTGCGGACATTGCAACAAGGCTAATAGTCTGCAGACGTCGCGGGCCCATTACGCCCAACTCTTCTTCAACTTACGATTCTGAAGGCAGATCACTGCTGCTTTTGGAAAGATACATCTACTATGCAGGAAATTTTGCTAGGGCTGCTGCCCACGTCACAATTACGTCACGCATTGTGACGTTTTTATGCTGCACGTCAAGGTAAGAAACTGTGTTTCACTGGATAACTTAAGTTATCTTAAGGTAGGTTAGATTCGATTAAGTTAGGTTAAGTTAGGTCAGATTTGGTTCGGTTTGAAGCTGTGTCTGTACCGTGTGAGGCAACCTACGACACCCACGACATGGCAGAAAACAGAAATGAGGACAGCTCGAAAAGCGTTCTCGAAGCTATCCTCCTAAAGTGTGTCGTCATCGAGACGTTGAACACAAGCGTCACGTGACGTTGCGGAACGACCTGGGGCGGAATTCTGAGTTGTGTTTGTTTCATAAAGGTCCGCTTCACGCCCACTTCAAGTCGTTGCGTACCTCTGACGTGTGCGCAAGAGCCAATGTTCTGCCTTGCTTGTTTTTCGCCACATGTGTCCATCCGCCTTAAAGGAGCCATGAAGACAAAATACAAGTTGGGTTTATTAGAAAGACTACTTCGTCCCGATAACAATGATACCAATATCATCGCAATCTTCGAACAAATAACGGAGATATTAAAGAAAATGTGTGAAGCAATCGCGACCCCCTAGCCAATTTCCCGCAACTTTTCTGTGACGTCACGGAACCTTGTTTGTGCGATTGGCGGCCGCCTAACTGACCTGGAGCGACGACACATGACTGGACGTCTGTAATGAGGCCTCTAGTTCCATTTGACCGCATCACTTGAATGCTAACGTGCAGTTAACGCACTGAAAATTATGTTTTATTGTTGGCCCGTGTGACGTCATTCTTGCTCATAACACGTCACTGTGGCGCAAAATTTGAAAGTTTTTAAATACTTCTTGCTTTTTCTTCGTTAAAAAAACATCTTTTGTGGCTGTAATGGAGCTGAGTAAGATACTGAATCCTAGTTCGTTCAGATTAAACGAAGTTGTATTTTCTCTTCATGGCTCCTTTAAGCCAATCAGGGATCGCCCGAAGCAGACAGGTTGGAAAGGACACAAGTCATGATTCCGTCCCAAGGAAAATACTCATCAGATTTGCCGTCTGCTGCTCTGCTGCGTTTGCGTCTTCTAGCGGACAGTGTGCACTGGGCTCCTGATGTAGGAGAATCCTGATGTCATAAAACCGCAAGACTCCATCAACATATGCCTTGAACGTAAACCCATGAAGTGGCAATCGCTCCCTGAGTGGCTGCCAGCAATATATCCAATAATTTGGTACGCTGTTGAAATTCGCGCCCGTACCCCCTTCACTTCAGACGATCAAAGAGGTACCTGTCTAAGAAAATACCCAGATATCTTTGGGTTCATACGCAATGCAGAGACCGGCCACCGAGGATTAAAGGATAGCTGTTCATGCATTTGCGGGTGCATGCCACGGCGACGCTATTTTTTTTCCTAAGGAAAGATGGAGTCCTGTAGACACAAGGTACAAAGATATTTTTGCAAGCGCCTTCTGAAGTTTTTTTTGCGTTACCCTCCGTGATGTTGATGCCCTCCAAATGCAGATGTCGTCCGCGCAGAGAGTGATCTTGACGCTAGTACGCGCTTGAGGTGTATGAGCGTGAGATTGAACAGTAAAGAGCTTAATACTGCTCCTAGCGATACTCCTCTTTTTATTTCATAATATGATGTTGGGCCTTCTGCAGTGCACATGAACAGTTTACGTTCTTCAAGATAGTCTGAAATCCATGCCTGTAATCTTCCGCCGAGTCCAAGTGCAATAAGGGATGCTAGAATTGAATCGCGATAAAGTGAGTCGGATGCTGATTTGACGTCTAGAAACACTGCACTTTTTGTTACATGTCGAGAATATAGCTCTTCCACGACAATACAAGGGTAATGATGTTGTCAATAGCCGAACTGTTTTGTGAAAATACTTTTATTTAAGGCGCATAAAGTTTTTTGGTTAGGAGCTATGATTAGAAAGTCTCACCACGAATGCATGCTCTCTGATCAGGCGTTGCTAGCGTACAGCTCCGCGTAGAATTTCCCCGCTACTTGATGGGTAACAGCGCCCGGGGTCACTGTTTTGATAAAGACGTCCTTTATTGACACCCCTTTATCCTCCTCTTAATGATGGTAATTCGTCGGTACCCTGCTCGTCTTAAGACCCGAGGTCAAGGTTCTGCTAAGAACTCCCTTTAATCGGCCGCTTATCGCCTCTTTCTCTAGCTAATGATGGCGATACCTCTGTCAGCCCTCTAATCTTCGTTGCCCTTTTTGTAACATCCTCCCGTCTGCGACAACCATGCTTGTAAAGGTACGCCTCAAAACATGACGAGAAGATACGCCAGAAAAAAGAAATAGCAGCCAGCTCGGCTGCCTCATACCCATCCGTAAAGCCGTTCAGTCACCGGTCGTTAGCAACTTTATTTTCAACCGGTGCTTCCATGTCCGATGCTAATGATGTTCCTAATGATGGTCTTCATTACTGTCGGCATTGAAGGACTAACACAACTCTGTTCTTTTGCAGGAAAGAAATTACGGTCTGTCTTGTGGCGAGGTCGTCCCTCACTTCGAAATGCCTGTGCCTCGACTGTCTCTTTCGTGGCTGAGCTAGCCTTCTAGCGGTTGAATACCCAGTTTCTTTTGGCCGGAATAGCTGGATCAGTAATGCTGTGAAAGATGTAGTAGTTTCAGTCCTTGTCCTTAGCTTAGTCCTTGTCCTTAGTCCTTAGCTTGTCCTTAGTCCTTAGACCTTGTCCTTAGTCCTTAGCTTAGTCCTTGTCCTTAGCAGCCTGCATTTCCTACGTCGGTTCGAGTCAGTGTTCATGGTATCTCTGTTCAAAATCATATGCATTAAAACGGACTGTTGTTCAGGTACGCTAACCAGAAGTTTAGTTGAGAGTTCGTCACACTGTTCATTTTGCAATTGTAAGCAGTCTCTCCGAGGCCACGGCGTGGTTTTAGTGGCGGCGCCTAATACCGGTGCTGACCCTGGGATGGTTTTCCCTGTTGTCGCCTTGGTTATAAGATATTCATCCATGGACGTGGTCCGATTTCTTATCATGGTGCGAGCTTATGGGCTGTTGCAGAAGGTCTCCATGAGTGATCGATTTTGGTAACTTGCTGGGTAATAAACTGTGCTCTAAGAACGCTTCTTTTCGACATCCTGTCACTAAGCAGTCACTTCGCACAAAAAATCATCACACGTATCTGGCTATTCATGACCTTTTACATAGTTTTCCAAGTAAAAATCTTGCATACGGATAACAGGTTAAATTAGGTCACCCTGTTTTGACCCAGCTGATTCATGAAGGTATCTGAGGGTATTTATTGTCGCAGTTGTGGAATCCGGTGTACGTTCTGCCGTGCTGGCAAGTTCTGGAATCTGTGCTAGGAGAGCATCCCACATTTTTTCGCATCCATCCCGTGATATCGCTGTCCTCTGCGGGGGGAGTGTCGTCGATGTGTTCTGGCCGCCGCGATGCTGCTGGGCACCTCCAGGTTCCATGCGGTCGGTTTCTTGCGTCGAGCAACCAGCCAAGGCGGGAGTTGTTTGTGTACAAGGCCACCGGGGTCAAAGGGAGCTCTCAGCTATCCTCTCAAAGCGTGTCGTCATTATGACGTTGAACACAAGCGCCACGTGGCGTTGGGGAATGACCCGGGGAGAAATTCTGAGTTGTGTTTGCTTCATAAAGGCCCCCTTCTTGCCCGCTACAAGTCCGCAGAGCAGCAGACGGCAAAGCTGATGAGTATTTTCTTTGGGGTGGAATCGTGACTTGTGTCCTTTCCAGCCTGTCTGCTTCGGGCGATCCGTGATTAGCTTAAGGCGGATGGACATGGATGTGGCTCACACCAAGCAAGATCTTGCGTGCCTCGAAATCGCGCTGCGCTGTACAGAGTCCATTGGGCCGTTGCTACCGCGTTTCACGGCCCCAAACGTTCAGGAATAGGACAGCGGGCCCTGGCTTTGCTAAAACGCCCTTTCGGTCGGTCGGTAAATCAGTGGTCCTCCCTGAGCGTCTGAGAAGTGTCCCAAACTCCCGCGCACAGAGTCTAATATGATTGTACACCACCTAATATTATTGTACAGCATCTTATTATTGTTGTGGAGTCGCTTAATTCCTTGCATGTTTCCTTTATATTGCCACTGAGGGGCCTCTAGAACATTGTGGCTCCGGGCGTCTATGCGATCATTTGGCCACCGTCCGGTATCAAATAATTCCCGCACAGACCAATGAAAGTATGTCTAGTGGCCTTACGTTTTGTGAAGTACCAAAACAGAATAATAAAAATGGGTTTGTCCTTAATGTTAGCCTGCAGAAAATACGGAAAAGATGCTAATTCAATTAATATGGCTCAACGAGTCAGCTTCATGCAGTCTGAAATTGATATGATGTATCATGACTCTGACAGCTTCTCACTAAACTGCTTAGTGTAGAAGTATAAAACAATGATGAAATACCAGCCACTTCAGGAACAACGAACTTTTTGGGAGAAGTCAAACTTGGGCAAATGTCTTCCAGAATCCTTGTTGCTCTCACGGGAGCCACAGTGAGCTGGGAAACACTTTTTCTGTGCAGTTCTAATGGCTAACAGGGAAGTAAAAAACTCCCACCTTCCCTCGCGGGAACCCCTGTGTAGATGTGACGCATAGGCGGAGCGGCGAAGGGAACGCGTTTTATAGCGCGCATAACGTTGAGGGGACTGCGTAAGCCGGTCCCAGTCGATGACGACGTTGGCGTACTTGTAAAGCGGCGTGGACTCTAGGTGTTTGAGCCAAGCGTGGATGTTGCTTCGACGGAGAACGGCACACCGGTTATATGCGCAGCGCGCCCGAAGGAGAGGAAACCGCGGAAGAGAGAGTACTGCACATGCGCCGGCCCCAGCGCGTCTGCCGCGGCTATGACGCAACACAATCCAACACAATCCACTTTAATCCAATCCAATCCAAATCCAATCCAATCCAACACAATTCAAGCCAAGCCAAGCCAATCCAATCCAATCGAATCCAATCCAATGCCCCTCGCGAGAGAGTGTTCGCTATCGGAGAGGAGAGGGGGTGAGCGGCGGAGAGCGCAGCTGGCGTGGCGAGGAGAATGGCAGAGGGGTGGACAACGCCGACGACGCCGGAGGGACAAGGCGAGTGAATCAGATGCTCTGCATCTAAAAAGGTGTAGTGGTGGTTAAGCAAAGCAAGAGGAAACACTGTTCAACATTCACACTATGAACGAGCTTCTAAAGAGCTACCGCAAGCTTCTGAAGTAGCCGGCAGGCGCCAGTGATGGCGACACCAGCTAAGACACTGACATGAGCAGGACCGCTGGCGCCCTGGCGACGTTGCTACTGTGCGAATCTTCCAAGTGCAGAGCACTTTAGGAACTGACCTTGTCGCCGTAGCTCACTCGCTGGACCCAAATAGAGCCACAGGGTGTTCCGTCGTAGCGGCTGTCGTCGCGGCGTCCTGCAGAGGCTTCGAAGGCCAAACGGTTTATTTAGTCATAAGCGTTCGAAACTCGTGAGCCGCTGGCGCTTGCCATACATCTCCCCGTTGTTTAGTGCAAAGCAAACTGCAGATACATTCGAGGTAAAATATACGTAACCAACCGGCATCACCCGCGTTCATTTAGTTAGGAACGCTCGTTGGGTTGGTTTTTACGATAGTAAGCGAAAAAAGCAGCCGAGCAAGAAAAAAAAAATGGCGCGTACGAAATGAAGCAGAAAGTCTCCAGCCACGCAAGAAAAAAAATGGCTCGTTCGAAATGCCACAAAAAGGCTCCACGTACGAAATTAAAACAAGCACAAAAAACAGAACTCCCGCTGAAGCAGTTTCAGGCAGGGGGCGCGCGAGCAATGAGAAGGCGGGAAATTTGAAATGCATTGGTTGGCAGCAGTGAGCGGATAACGGCGCTGCGGCCCATCATGGCGAATCACTACTCTGCACTTTCGACAGCTTTAACGTTGAGTGAAAGCTGTCGGAGTTTAACTTTTTGGCAAGAAGCAAAGCAGCCATCGTGATATCATGGGTCGGAAATTCCTTAAGGGCTGGATAATACTCGCTCCTCCACCACCGACAATTTTTAAAGCGAAACGTTCCGCCTTTCATTGACGTCGTCTGCAGTCCACCCGAAACGCACTGCAGGAAAGCCAACTTTCTCTGACGATGATGACGATCATCGGTCAAGTGAAGGAAAAAAGGTTACCGTGATCGGAATCGAATTTGTGCCCCTCGCGTTATGAAGCCGACGTCTGCCCGATTCCGCAATCAGAGCCTTCGGATCGCTCAGCATTTCCTTTGGTTTCGTTGCGCGGGCGTTAACTTTGGGCCGACAGTTTGAATTTTGGACCCTGACGATGGTCTAAGCACGACGACGGGGGTGATGGCGGCTGGGCGAGTTCAGCTTTCTCATGGGGGATTCGTTCGCTGTCTTCTGAGTTTGGACTTTGTCTCGCAGGCGGTTTGCACTCAGATCGTTGACCCTTTGACTTTGTTTGTAGAGGCCTTCACTTTGGCACATCGCCGTTTCATTTTCCGCGCATAAAAACTTCGCGCTTCAAGCATCGTCGCAGTTGAACGGAGGGGCTTCTGATTTCTTTAAACTTTAGGCGCAAATACCAGCGCATGCAGTATCAACCCTCGTGCACACATAGGCAAAAAGCGGGAGCAGGTTGGTATTCAACGGGGCAAGCGAAGACTGAATACACGCCATCCCCGGACGTTTGAACCTAGGCCTCGGCTGGGCAAAAAAGAACGCTGCGGAATGAATAAATAGCATTTGCAGTTCAGCAATAAGCGATTCCATTATTCGAAGGTATGCGTCTATTCTCGGCACCCGGAAATCGGGAATCAGAGTAAGGCAGAGAGCCTCCCAGTACAATGCACGAACGGGGACGTACCATTTAATCGCCCGTCTACCTGCTCCTTCTCTGGCTATGATGGGGATTGATCGGATTCTCCGTCAATCTGCTTTGCCCTTTTTTTGGTAACACTACTTTCTCCATATTTATTCGTCGTGTATCTTAAAGCACTCGTATCTCATTCCAGGCATTCAGTCTCTCCTAAAGAGCACCCCAGTCCCTATTATTTCTGTTGCTACTGAACTCCTTCTCACTGATTCCTCCACCCATACCATCTTGCACACACAATGCTGCTGTTAATCAATTTCGGCTCCCCAATTCTGTCTAATCCTTCTAGCCTGAATCTTTTGTGTTTTTGCTTTTCTCTGTGATGTTCTTCGTTTCTTGAAAGAACGTTCAATCCCGTTATCTACCCTCGTACAGCTCCTACTGTATCTGAAATTATCGTATTGATGTTTTTGTTCATTCCGTCTATGCTCTCCTCACCGTGGTCTTCAATGGAAGTGAATTCTTTGTGCTGAGCCTGTTTCTTCCTCACACAAACTTTGACTTCTCTCTTTTTACAGGGTCTCTACTTTTCTAGAATCGAGCTTAATTCTGCTTAGTATCCTTTTTGATTTCTGCGTTTAATCCCGTCTATCTTTAAATTGCGCACGATCTGACTGACATTTACTTCTCCTTTTTTGTTGCAGAAGTAAGTGTTACGTCCATAGAATAAGATATTCATCCCCCCCCCCCTCCTTTATTTCCCTCCGCCTACTCGATGACTCTCGCGCCTATGCTTTTACGACTGTCTACTCCAAAGTGTCGCGTGACATGCTTTCCTACCAGTCATGCCCATATTGTTGCATTGTTGTCTTCTTCGACAATCGAGTAGCAAGTGTTCATAATAATCACTGACGATTCAACGACCTCGCGGGAAATTTCATCGCATCGGGAGCTTCGTGGGTATGCCGGTCCTAATACCGACGTGTGATCCTCATTTCGCTTCACTACAACTGCACGTAACCTCTTCATAATTTCTCTATTCATTCCGGGTTATCTTCTTGCAGATCTAAAATCCTTCTACAAGCTCCTATCCTTCCAGAGATGGGCTTCGTAATACAGAGATTGCCCACCGGTCCACATCTTAAAATACTGTCCTGGTTTTTCTCCCAAGAAAGCCCTATAAAGTCGCCTTTTCTGACAGAGTTTTAAGTATAGTACAGTATAGTATAGTATAGTATAGTATAGTATAGTATAGTATAGTATAGTATAGTATAGTATAGTATATATAGTATAGCATAGCATAGTATAGTATGGCCAGTAGCGCCTACTGTGACGCCTGTGGGGCGGAAGAGACTATAAAGCATGTGCTGTGTCGCTGCCCCGAATACTCGTCGGAGAGGAGAGTGCTTGCCGCCGCGCTCAGCCAATTGGACAGTTGGCCATTTACAGTAGAAACTATTCTAAGTCATCGGTCTTTAACATCGACCTCGCAGAAGGCGACGAAAGCCCTTTTACGTTTCCTGCGTGAAACGAACTTGCGTAAAAGACTATATTGCCCGAAACAAAACGAGAGTACGCGCTTTCCAACTCCTATCTATTCCTCTTCTCCTGCCCTCGCTGTTATCCCGTGAACCACATTCCCCCAGTGCAGGGTAGCAAACCGGGCTCTACACCTGGTTAACCTCCCAGCCCTTCCGTTATTTCTTCTTCCTTCATAGTATACTATAGTATAGTTCGCCGTTTGTTTAGTATATAGTATAGTATAGTATAGTATAGTATAGTATAGTATAGTATAGTATAGTATAGTATAGTGTAGGACAGGATAGGATACCCATTCTTTTTTATATTATAGCTAGTTTGCCCCTATCTTCACTGTGAGACGCTTTCACCCTGGTGTGCGCATCCGGTGGCTGGAAATGTTCATGATGATGATGATGATGATGATGATGATGATGATTCATTTCACATTTTCGGACGCACCCCAGCTGGGCAATTGGCAATAATATGTCAGGCTTCCGTATGCTTCTCAGCAACGTGGGTGCCCAATGTTGGGAACACACGCCGTCTCGGTCATGAAGGGGAACGTATTTGTCGGGGAGGACAGACTCGTTTCATCCCGCTGCACCCTTTGCGTGAGGGTGAATTGTGGAACAGTATTAGGATACCGGTCGCCGGAGGAGCATCGCCATTTCATTTGCTGCTCACTTACAGATGTGTTGCCGCTCTAATGAAAAGTAGCAAACGTAAAAACTTAAAAACAAGCTCTGGAATCAGTAAACAAGCCGCTTTATGGACGCGTTTTATCTCGTAGAACGAAACCGCAACCTTGGAGGTGCTCAGACTTCGGTAAGCATCAACACTCACAGTTTCGCGTTGTGTTGTTCATTTGGCTCCTACTAAAGCACAACGGGTTGTTTGCGCGGATCACCGCAATAGCAGGGTACAATGGTAGCCCGGTCATTTGCATTGTCCTTTTTTTTTTTTTGCCTGCAGATTTCCAGTGGAATTTTGTTTCATCTCTCTAACCCCCCGGCAAACGCATCGTTTTCTGTATTTGTTCCGGCAAACAAGGAAGCGCGAATACAAAGGAGAGGCTCACGCGACATGCCGAACACGAAGGTAAATTTCCCAGCCCGCAAGTCCAGTAATGGAACTATATGGGATTCGTCGATCGTGCTGCAGAGCTAGCAGAGCGCCTCCTGCGCAATCCTATCACGATTCTTTTGCTTCAAGAAGCGAACTGTATTTCGGTTGATCTAACGGGCTACAATACGTATTCGTGTCCAACGATACTTAAATTTAGAAGAGGGAGACGTGGGAAAGACAAACAATCACCCGCACCAGACGCGAGGATCCAAGCTGCGGTGCTCGTAGACAGGCGTTCAGCACAAACTTGTATAGCCACTAGTGACATTTGTACTCAGCGGCGCGAAGTGGTTGCTATCGTCACAGCTATTCGGGTGTCAGGGTAAAGGTTGCATCAGTATATATACGTTCTGCTGTGAGTGATGGCGATTACACCGCATCGATCATGGCTCATCGTCGTCGAGTCCAAGATTTGCCCATTCTCATTGGTGGAGATTTTAATGCTGTCCATACATCTTGGGGCTACACTAAAGATACAAGGGGGTCTGCACTGGTTGGAGCAATGGAGGTTGTACACTTTGAGCTTTAAAACGAGGTTGGCACTGCAACCCGCCTTGCCGACCATGCCAAGGAAACCGACAGTTTTCCGGAACTGACCTGGGCAAGTACGGTTCTCAAATGTGAATGGTACACTTGGCCAGATACCCTTCGTAGCGACAATTTTCGCATATCTTTGAAGCCAAATTGCCTGAAAGATCATTGCGATGAACGCCGGGCCTACGTGGTCCGCTGCTTCTTCTCCGCTCAGCGTTAAACGAAGCTCTTGAACCCAAGGCAGTCGTATGAATTGATGTACGAAAAGCTTTTGACTCCGTTCCTCATGATTCCGGCGGGAAAGGAGCGCGACGCCGAGGCCTATCGGGAAAGACGCTGCCCTGCATACACTCTTTCTTGAAAGAGCACAGCGTCCGCGTCAAGGTGGTCCGGGTCTTAGGAGAAAAAAATTCGCAGAAATTCAGAGAATGGCCTACTAATTCATAGCAATCTTATGCCGCTTGTGTTGTGTGTGAGTTCTTTGTAGCCAATTCTTTTTTTGTTTATCTAAACCCTGTCCGACCTATTAGTTTCATTTACACTATTATAGTGATTACAGGTGTAACTTCCGCGAAATCTGCATTATTGTGGAAAAGCAGGGCCTTACACGTTTGGCCATTTTCCGCAATTTTTATAGTTTTTCCATTTTTTTACTTTTTCAAAATTTCTTTCGACCAATTAACTCCATTTGCTCTATTATAACAATTGCAGGTGGAACTTTTGGGAAATCAGCATTATTGTAGAAATGCAGGGGGTTACACAGTCCTGGCTATGGGGGTACTCGGCAAATAATGCAACGCATCAAAACAGCAAACCGAATAGTTGTACCTCAAGGGGCAATGCTGTATTCAACACTTTCTAATGGGGTCATGGCGAACCTTCCACCTATGCTGGACGAGATTTCAGGCATATCTTACACCGTTTACGCCAATTACATCACCGTCTCGTCAACGGCCGGGTGGCTCGCTCGGCGAACAAGAGCAGGTTCTACAGCAAGGACTGGACACAATCACTGACTTTGTGAAGTTCCTGGGGCAGGGTTGTTCCCGTTTTTATTTAGGTTGCTTTTATTTCTGTAGGGACATTTTTTTTTTTTTTTCATTTTTTTCCTTCCCCAGAAAAGACAGTTTTTGTAGGGGCAGCCAACGCCCGCATTCGCAAGCAGCATGTGAAGGGCCATATCACCATCTGTATATTGACGGAGTCAGACGGCGTGAAAAAGAAAGTGTTCGTATTCTCAGTCTCCCTGTTGATGAAGATGGCGCATGCGGACCATGAATGTCGCAACTTCTCGGCACGTGGAATAGCACAACCCGCCTAATTAAACGCGCCACGTCCAAATCATGGGGAACTGAACAGAGCTCTCTGCTTACACGTGTGAGTGGTCTCGTGGTTTCCGAAACAATGTACGGCATCAATTATTCTGACCCCCCCCCCCCCCCCACCCCCCCCAAAAAAACCTGGCAGAAGCTTGAAATCCTGCATCATGAAGCTCTGCGCCTCGTTACAGGGTTACCAAAATTTACAGCCAGGGACCTTGTATGCGCACAATCGCCAACTAATACACTTGGCGACATAGCCGAAGACAGATGGATTGAACCATTTCAACGCCTGGACAGCACCAATGCGGGCAGGACTACTTCACAGAGCCGGCTTCGAGCTTACCGGAAGACGTCCGCATTAATTGCCGGTTTCGCCTGGGAGGACATTCTTTTGACAACGAGCAAGCTACTACCAAACACTGTCTGGCACGCATACCCAAAACGAAGGAAACGGAAGGTTAAAAATCACCTCCTAGAACTAGCCAGTGGAGACAGGGACACCCCAGTAAGTCGTATCCTGCATGTCTACACAGACACCGCAATAAAACAGGACCGCGTTTAGTTCTTCTGGACAGAAGTGCAAATGCACGTAGGAACTGCATCAAAATTTCCAGCCGGGAAACCGAGCTAAGGGCCATTCTGCTCGCCTCTAATGAACATGCAGGACTACATCCAAGTACCCTCGGACCTCCTGAACGCATTATTTACGCTGACTCAATAGAAGCAATTTAAGCCCTTGGTTCATGCAAAACTACTAGCCGTACTGTCCGCAGAATGAAGAAATTTATTTCTGACCTCTGACAGAGTGGCCTACAATACCAAATCCGATGGTTCCCCCGACATGAAGGGATTGAAGGCAACAAGGCGACCAACACGATCGCCCGGAAGCAGCTTCGTATTCGCCCCGAGCAAGACTGCAGAATCCACTGATTCAGACGCGGAGGACGGCATCGGCGCAGTGGACGGTGCCGGTTTGGCGACGACCGAGCGGAAGGTCGCCCTTCAAAACAAAGCTCCAGAGGACCCCAACTCGTTGCCCCCCGGATTCAGCCGTTGGGCAACAGTGAGGCTAAGACGAATAGGAACGCGTGCACAGCCCTTGTACGGCTCTTTACTCCTTCGGGCGGGGCAACACGTAAAGCGCTCTCAACTGCCAGAAACGCGGTTCCGGTGCCCTGTGCAGTGCGCCACACCTCCTGTATTAAATTTTCGACACTCAACGTTTGTATAGAACGCTGCCTAAAGACAACTGGCCGCTACGACCAGCAGACTACGAACTTTGGGTCAATCCACTTGTATCCCCACCTCACAGGGAGCACCTACTTTAAACTGCTGATTTTCATCAAAGAAGCAGGCATTGAGGACTGCTTTTAGCTGCCTCTTTTTCCCTTTTCTCCCCACTCCATGCTTCCTATCCCATTTCCGACTCTTTACCGAGGCCTCGGGCCATGTCAGGAGGGCACTTCTCTCTCTCTCTCTCTCTCTCTCTCTCTCTCTCTCTCTCTCTCTCTCTCTCTCTCTCTCTCTCTCTCTCTCTCTCTCTCTCTCTCTCTCTCTCTCTCTCTCTCTCTCTCTCTCTCTCTTTTCAATCAATGTGTGGTCAGATATTTATTCTATATTTGCTCTTCGTGTATGTATCTTATTGCTTTCGCGGAATTACTGGTTCGCTCCCGTGTTCTTTGATTATTTTAATTATTCGTCTTCTCAAAACAGTTTACCGTTTCTGGAAATTATGCGAAGTTAGGTTAGGTTAGTTAGGTTAGTTAAATGTTTAAAATCTCCCCACATTTCTGTAGTATGCTGTATGGCGTGCAACATTGCTCGAAGTATTATATATATATATATATATATATATATATATATATATATATATATATATATATATATATATATATATATATATATATATATATATATATCATGTAACTTTATTATATTATTATTATATAGCAAAATCATGTAACTTTACTCTGATGAAGGCAAGTCCCGTTGCCGCTACGTAAGTAAACATTGTTTGTTATTGTTCTTGCTGTGTATCCGACTCTTTACTTATACTATTTCTGCGCGCTTTGTGAGTTTATCTTTTTCTAGATTTATATATATATACATATATACATATATATCTTTCTCTTTCTCTCGCTATCTCTGTTTTTGTTTCAGAGCTATTATTTCCACGCAATTTGTTCTAATTTTTTTACTCTTTAAATGCTCATTCGTCCTCCTTTGTCAAAACTTAACCTTGCCTCTGCCGGCTCTCCTTAATATAAACTTCGAAAGCCGTAGTAAACTGAAGTAGAGTTCCTGTATATAGCTCCCTGCGGGAGCTATATACAGGAACTCTAAACTGAAGTGGATGCAAGCGCCATCTTCAGTTGTGCACAGCCCTCTATTTTAAATTTTAAGAAAGTAAATCGCTTGAAGAATCAGAACCAGCAGGGAGACCAAAGTTCCCGTCTTACGTAAAAAGTTTTTACGGAAAATTTTAAGCTCAAATGTATAATGGAGATTAAAGTGCAGAGAAAGGCATTGCCTTATTACTTCACAGAGGAACCATGACGTTGATTAACGATGTGTGGGTGGCCATCCGTATCTTTCTATCCCCCTTGTACTGGTAATTTCTTGCAATTTTTGGCATAATACAACTTTCGAAAATCGAGAACACTAGCGGGATATCACTCATATCTTTCTATTTTATGACGCAACATCACAACCACACGTGCGTAGCGTTCCAGCTAAGCGGCCCTTTTTACGTGCATTGCGCACACTCTCCCGACACGAAAAAGTTGTCCCGTAAGGTGCACCTCAACAGCCTACGCGTGTGCCTTCGCAGGTTACTCCGGTCCCCCGTCTCTATCTTGAGCCCGACAACCAACAGCGCGACAAGGCGGTCGTTGCAAATAGCCGCTGCGGGGTTCCTGCTTGTGACGGCACGTGCCTTCGTGATTCCAGCTACTCATAGTTTTATCAATCCCGGCGTGATGCTGCTCATTAGAAGAAAAAGAAGGAACAGCACGGCAGGTCTATGCCCCCCTCCTCCCTTTGTCCCCTCTCCCTCTGCTTCTCTTTCCCCGCTGATTTCAGGCATCTTTCAGGCTGCCGACGTAGTTAGAGCGTGTCTTACACCACGCAGCCCTAATCTTTCCGGACTTTCCGTGCATCGCGCCGCCGTAATCAGCTCCATCGCAGCACTCCTCCCACAGTTTTCTTGAAGCCGTGCTCTGAAGCGTCACTAATCGTGAGTTAATTAATCACCGCATCTCCCAAGTCCGGAGCGGTTCGCGGAGCCTCCTCGACACGCGCGTCACTGCCAGCATCCGACTCAGATATGCGATGCGCGGTCTCCTTCTTCAATGAGTTGCGTCACAGCGGCCTTCTGCGCATCCTCCACAGTTTTTCTTTTTCTGCCGACGGCCCACACACTCTCACTCTCTCTTCTTACGGGCTTTTCCTTTCATCACGTCAAGTGGAGCTTCTTTGACTGCTTGCGTGTGGGCTTCGATGGTATACACTGGTTTGTATGATCAAAGACCCGGCTTCAAACTTTCGAGCTCACTTTGGCCACAAAGGCGAACGAAAAACAAAAAGACGACCGATTAGCCGCTTTCAAACTGGAGTGCTTGCTTGAAGAAGCAAGAATAACAGACCAAGAAAGTGCGGATGTAGCGCTGTCTTCTTTTCTGAGTGGAATAAAAGGAGGGAGGGGGGAGGAGGCTTGTCCCCTAAGCACCGAAGAAAAGGGTTTTAACTTCATACTAAGTGTTCTGCACTTTACATTGAATCTGCCTCCGTTGAACAGTGGCTACAGCGTTGTGTTTCTAAGCGCCAGATCCTGCTTTTAGCCTCCGCCGATCCGAAATTTAAAAAGACCCGCGTGTTCCAGGGTGCTAGGGGTGCTTTCTGGAACACGCGTGTTCCAGACCCGCGTGTTCCAGAAAGCACCCCTAGTTGTAGGGATCAATCAGCTGCCCTTCAGACCGCCCACTGTATAATTCCGGTGCAGCTTTGGTGTCTCAAATGTCGCTTTCAATTTGAATTGTTTTCCGTCAAAAAGAAACAGAAGTATTTGAAACAGTGCGATATATATATATTTTTTACATTTATGATGCAATATAAAGCGTTCGTTACCCAACAGCCAATTATGGCTCAAAAATTTTCGCTCACATCAGAATGACCGATCAGAAAGCTCCGTGGGGCTCACACATTCTGAAGGTGCTGATAAACACTGCGGCGAAATTGAAGTAAAAAATTACGCCATCAAGAAATAGTAACAAATATATTAAAATAGCAACAAAAATTCTTATTTTCTTGTCTTCCAGTATCCCTACGTCCAGAGAAATTTTACCGCGTAGTTGTACGTCTTCGTTGCCTTCTTTTTGTTTGTGTATAATAATTGCATACCACCGGTATCTTACCCATGTTTGAGTGTGTGAATATACACGATATGATTGCATAATGCCCTACTCTTCTTTTCTACGTTTGCCATGTTTTCATAGCTTGTGTTCTGTATCCTGCTACAATGCATTGTATCACAACATTGAACCCTGTACTAGACTTTGGCTATGGGTCCAAGCAGTTTTTTTTTACCTTTCATGTTTGAATTGGAAATAAAGTGAAATGAAATGAACTGGAGGAACTTTTGGCGTAGGTAAATATTGACGAAATAGCGAAAATATTGTGGTACGTAAAGCACTAAGGCTACAGTCCAGCCGATGGCCGAAATTTTGGGGCAGCCAAAGTGCCAAGGCTATAGTCGAGCCGATGGAAAATTTTGGGCAGTGAAAGCGGCAGTGCTATAGTCAAGACTATGGTGGAAATTATGCGGCAGCCAAAGGGGAAGGCTATATAGCCCACCCTATCGCGCCAATAATGGGGCAGCCAAGGAGCCAGGAGCCAAGTCAAGACAGTGTTGGAAATTTTAGAGCATGACAGTGCCAAGGCAATAGTCAAGCCAATGGCCGAAATTTTGGGGCAGCCAAAATGCAAGACGATGACGGAAATATATGGGGCAATGAGAGTGGCATGGCTACAGCCCTGTCAATGGCGAATATTTTGAGGCAGTGAAAGTTCCACGGCTATAGTAGACCGATGGCGCAAATTCCGGGGCAGTCAAAGTGGCGAGACTATAGTCAAGCCGATGGCGGAAACTTTGGAACAATTAAAGCACTAAGGCCAACGGCGAAATTTTGAGGGTAGTAAAATCGCTATGGCAATAACCAAGCCAATGGCGGAAAATTCGGGGCAGCTAAGAACGACAAGGCGGCAGTCCTGCCGATGGTGGAAAACTTAGGGCAGCCACAGTGCCAAGGTTATATGCCGATAGCGGAATTTGTGGGGCAGTCAGGGCGACAAGATTACAGTCTAGCTGACGGCGGAAATTTTATTGTGGCTAAAGTATCAAGGCTACAGTCCAGTCAATAATCAAAATTCAAAATGCCAAAGCTATCGTTTAGTCGACAATAGGAATTTTCGAGCAGCCAAAGTGTCAACGCTACAATCCAGTCGATATTCAAAATTCACATTGCCAATGCTATAGTCCAGTCGATAATGGAAGTTTTCTGGCAGCCAAAGTGCCAAGGCTACCATGCAGTCGATAATAAAAATTCAAAATGCACATTGCTATAGTTCAGTCGATAATGAAAATTTTCGGGCAGCCAAAGTGCGAATGCTAAAGTCCAGTCGATAATCGAAATTCAAAATGCCAATGCTGCAGTCTAGTCGATAATGGAAATTTTCGGGCAGCCAAATTTCCAAGGCTACAGTAGAGTTGATAATCAAAATTCAAGAGGCCAATGCGATTTGTGGTGATCCAGTCGAATTGCAGTGAGGCAAAACTGCAAAGGCTACAGTTCAGCTGATGACTAAAATTTTGCGGCAGCCTAGGTGCGAAGTATATCGACCAGACGATGTCAGTATTTTTGGGGCAGTGATTGTGCCAAGTACAGCCTACGGCGGAATCTTAGCGGCAGCCGAAATGCCAAGGCGATAGCGGAAATCTTGGTGTAGCGAAAGTCCAGCCGATAGCGGTAATTGTGGTGCAGCCAAAGTGTCAAGGCTATATTCTAGCTGATGGCAGACATTTTGGGGCAGCCAAGGTGCCAAGGCTATAGTCCATCTTATGGCGGAGATTTCGGGGCAGCCAAAGTGCCAACACTATACTCCAGCCGATGGCGGAAATTTCGGGGAAAGCAAAAGCGCCAAGGCTATACTGTAGCCGATGGAGAAATTTTGAGGCGGTCACAAAGCCAAGGCCGGTCAGACGATGGCGCAAATTTAATGCAGTCAAAGTGCCGAGGCTATGGTCGACCCGATGGCGGAAACTTCGAAACAATGACACCACGGCTGTACTCCAAATGGTGGATTTTTGGTGCAGTGAAAGCACATACGGTAAGCCGATGGTGAAAACTCTGACGCCGCGAAAATGCCAAGACTATAGTCCAGCTTATAGCGAAAACTTTGGGGTAGGTAAAGTGCCAAGGTTGTAGTCCAACCGATGGCGGAAACTTCTGGGCAGCCAAAGAGCCAATGGCGGAAAGTTTTGCGCAGTAGAAGTGCCAAGGCGGTGATGACAGTGCCAGCTAGCTGATGACGTGAATTTTGGTGTTGTGAAAGTGCTAATGTTATGGCGAAAATTGTGGGGCAACGAAGTGCCAAGGCAGAGATTTTGGGTCAGCCAAAATGCGAAGGCAGTTCAGACGATGGCGGAAATATTGGGGCAGTGAAGATGCCAAGGGTATACAGCCCTGCCAATGGCGCGAATTCCGGAGCAGTGAAAATGCTGAGGGTATTGTCCAGCCGGTGGCGGAAACTTTGGAGCAATGAAAGCACTAAGGCTATAATAGACCAGCCAACGGCGTAATTTTGGGGCAGTGAAAGCACAAAGGCTAGAGTCAAGCCAATGGCGGAATCTTGGGGCCGTGAATGTGCCAAGACTGTAGATCAGCCAATGGCGAAAATTTTGGTGTAATGAAAGTGCCAAGACTATAGTTGAGACGATGGTGGAAATTTTGAGGTAGCCAAAGTGCCAAGGTTATGTCCAGTCGATGGTGAAAGTTTTGGAACTTTTTACGATTACCGGATACAACAAACAACCGAGTTAGTTAAGCGAGCTCGAGTTATAATATCCAAACTTAAAAAAGGTGGAGTGCAACGAATGACAGTGCCCTAGTTCCAGCAAGATACATGAATGAATGCATAGTGCATGTACGGAACGAAATAATCTCGTTGTTGTAGTCTTTTATTAATCGAGGAAAGGCCATGTGGCCAAAATAGGGGTCGGGAAAGAAGGGAAGGAGTAGCCCAGTTAAACAGATGATGCGTCCATGAAGACCGCACAGAAGTTCCCTTCAGACAGCGGAGGACAGGCTAAGGTGAAGAACTACCATTAGGGAAATTTCACGACCGGAGTAGGCCCCAGTCTACACTAATCTTGACAGACCACTTTCTACGCCGAACAACCCAAGGAGAAAGTTAGGATCTTCAAATGGAAGGTATTCTCAGGCATCGGGAGGCATATGCATTGGTGAGGGTAGGCCGGTACAGTGAACACTGGGAGGGTGGCGAATAGTCATCCGGCAATGGGTACAGTAAGGAGGTGGAGACCCCGTTGGGTAAATCCATTTTCTAGTGATGTGGGGTGTGAGAGTTGCGTTGGCCCTAGCTTTGTTGACGAATACTTCAGCAGATCGATGCATCGGGGGAGCAGAGCCAGGAAAGGTAACGGAAGAAAGACAGCACTCCGTGCCTGACGTGCGTGACCAAGTTGAAGGCGAGGGCAGGTGGAGGGGGGCGACGCGTTGTCAACCAGGGGAGGGGTATTGTCAAGACGCTCTCGTGCTGCATCATGTGCAGCCTGACAGCGCCCATCCCGATCCGTACGTGTGACCCGGCACCCATGCCAAATGGATAGCGATATCCCATTACGAGCCCGAATGGTGTCATATGTTGGAATTCGTGCACTGAGCATGATCGGTGAAGCACTTGCGCAGCTCTTGGAGGGCTTGGTCAGAGTACGTGAGAATGCAGGTGCGTGGAGGTGGCGGGTTTGCAATAGGGAGGCGAAATGATCCAGTGCGCCGAGGATGCTCTGCAGTTCCGCTTACAGGGGGACAAGTTAAAAGCGTGACGTGTGAGGGATCCGCGCGTCCAGGTCCGGCCAAGCTATAGGCATCGCCAGGCCAGGCCCATATGGGAAGGGGAGAGGCTAGCATCCGTAAAAATATCGACCTTGTTCGGCAGTTTCGCTGCGAGGACGCGCTGAAGGGCTTTTTTTACGAGCAGTACGACGGGAACGCGGAATTCCCGTTCGTTTGTGAGCAGCTGTAACAGGCAGGCTTAGCCAAGGGGGAGGGAATGGTGAGGCCGACGGAAGTATTGGAAGTACACATTCGTCTACACGCACAGAGTGCAGTCCCCTGTTGTGTTCGTGCCCGCCGAAGTCGATGTTGTTGTACGGCTTCCTTTAAGGAGCTCTTCCATCGGAGGGACCGGAGCAGCACGTTCAAGAGCGTGAGTATGCCTTGGAAGTCCAGTGATCGTACGAAGCATGGCCTGGCAAAGCACCGCTAAGTGCTTCTCGTGAGTTGGAGAGGTCATAAGCCGGGGCGCCGTAAGTCAGACGACCGACGGCTACTGCCCTTCAGAGCGTGAGACACAGGGCCGTACCCAGAGGGGGGGTTTGGGGTTCGAACCCCTCCCAAAATCTTTTCCAGGCAGCACGTAAGCAATGCTTACTGTTTCTTTCAGCAAAATTACCCCCTTCCCAAAATCCATACCCCCCCCCCCAAAAAAAAAAAATTGTCTGGCTACGGCCCTGGTGAGACACGATATCGCCGCCAAATTTGTTGGAAAGGCGAGAGATTAGGCGCAGCATCGGTTTCCACTTTTTGAGCAGCTGCGTTATTCATTGCCGAGCACTGTTGTGGCTAACGAGGGGAACACCTAGTAGACGAATATGGCCAATGTGAGGCAATGGGTGTGTCGCAGATGTAGATAGCCGATGCTGACCGTGGACCAGGAGAAATTCTGTCTTCTCGTGTGCCAGCTCAAGGCCGAGGGTTGGGAGAGTGGTTGAGAGGCTGTTTGCCGCCGCCTGCAATTATGTAGCCATGTCTCTAGCGCATTTGTAGTCGGTGGCTTCAACCCACACTGTGCGGTCGTCAGCGTAGATAGAAAAACCAGCCGCAGTGTCTCGTTCCACGTTGCAGGCTACGCGTGCCATGGCCAAATTAAAAAGCAAATTAAAAAGCAAATTAAAGGCAAACGGTACACCCCTATCTAGATAAAAGGTTCTTCGGCTCCATCCAGGATGTGTGCTCTTAAGCCAAATTGGTCAGTTTTCAAGAAAATTCGAATCCAGTTTTGGGCCCTTTGGCTGGGGAAGGCCACAGCGAGCTTTTCGAGGATCGCCAATTTTCTCACGTTGTTGAAGGCTTTTCACACGTCGAAAGTGAGGGTGTAATCCGGACTGCCAGTCCATGATGTGTGATTAAGAACACGTTGGAGCAACCAAAGGCAGTCGTGCGTACTTAGGCGAGGGCAGAATCCGGTTTGAGACGGGTGAAACCACAGACGCACGTATTCCAAAAAATACTGAAGGCGGGTTTTGATTAGGCGCTCAGTAAGTTTGCTGATGGTAGGCATGAGTGAAATTGGCCGAAGGTTAGTCAGCACAGAGGGGTCTTGGTTTGGCTTGGGTGCTGGATGAACTAGCGTCAGTTTAGGTAATTGGGACGCCGCCCGAGGCCCAGTAAGCTATACCAAGCAGCATTAAGTGTGCAGACTCAGCTAAGTTACGCAGGTGGTGCCATGTCACACCATCATGTCCAGGTGCAGAATATGGTTTGTTTGCCCTGGCACGGCCGCTCGATGGAAACTAGGTCCGGCCTGCCGAACGCGCCTCTCCGCCGGTGACGGCGTTAGTTTCCCTTTCCGCCGCAGCGTCAGTCGTGGCGCTAATCATCGGTGAAAGATGAGCGGCAGCTGCCGGCTGCGGTCACGGTTTCAATACGGTGTAAGTTGTTCATGACTGCACCGACGGCCGAAGTCAGCATCCTTATAACTTATAATATTACGCGGTGATAAGTGAGGCGGAAACTCACAATATAGGCGTCACGGACTAACTAGTATTTCAGAAGTAGGCACAGCGCTACATTTGTTTTCCTTTTAGCGTGCCGCATGCGACGTTAGCAGGTGGCGTATTGCTAACGTCGAGCGCAATAGGCGGGTTTCTTTCTAAAGACTTTCCCAAGGCTTTCAGGAATAATATTTGGCATGGCAAGCTAGTCTGAGCAACCGCATTTGTTTATTACAAAACAGCTTACAAGTTGAGCGTACGTAAAAATTACATGAACGTTTCGTGCTGTGTCGTACACGCCCATTTCTCAATGCGCGTTTGACAAATGTGACTGGATATTTTCACACCTTGCTTTAACTGTGTTTTCAAAGAGAACTGGAATAATATAATACCTTTTAGGATCCATTGGTCCATTTGCTTTGGAAATATTGTTCGACGGCGCGTTAGGTTACCGGGTACACAAAATTATGGAAGACACACGAATGAAATGGACAGATCGAACGCAACTATGAACTGATTTATTGCAACAAGAACACTATTTACATGGGAACCAAAACACGGAAATGAGTACAGGATGCAGTAGAATGCTGTAAAACTTCGGCAGTCGTTCTTTGATTTACACTAGTTGCACAACGTAATATACAGTTGGAAAATAAATTAAACTGTATTAAATCCATGTGACATCAAAGGTAAATTTAATACAACATTTAAAGAGGGATTTACTGGGTTTGTGAGAAAATATGCAATTCATCTTCGCCTATGGTTCACCAGCAATCAGCTTTACAAGCGGAAAACTTTTGGCGAGAAATGTTTTCCTGAAAGCTTCAGTAGATTCTCTAAAGAGCTATTAACGTCGCCAGCCCAGGTGGCAAGAAGCAGCGTCAATAGCTTTTTTAAGAACATTTCGCAAAGCTCATGACAGGGTACGGGTCCCTGTTGCTGGCGCACCACATCAGCGGACAGTCTGCGAGGTGTGGGAATACGGTGTTTGAAAGGAGCTTACAAATTCGTCCGCTGTGTCGAACTGCCTGTACAGCGCGATTCCCCTCGAACTTCTCACTTGTTCACGAAATTCGTCGCAGCGTTTTTGCAGTTTTTGTAGTTTTTCGTTTAGTCTGTTTTCTTTCATATTAAGGCGGCGGGCATTTCTCTTGGTGTTATCGAAAAAGCCTGTCAGATCGAACGAAGTCTGGCATTCTCGAGTCTCAAAATTACGTTGGCCGCATGATTGCATGTCCGTGAGAGAGTACAGGATTGGGTCTAACCTCTTTCGGTGAGTGCGGTTGACCTCTTTCTTCATTATCCGTTAGGCCCAGAATTGAACGCTCAATCGTTCCATTTTCTGCAACCATTGTGCTCACTTGCCCTTGATTGCGTACTTGAGATGCCGACGCACACGCCTCGAGCAGCGGCCGAACAAGCGCCCTCCTCCTTTTCGGGCTTTCCGGCAGCACGTACGTTGGGTACGGCGGAAATCTTGTCGACACAGCTGTTGGCAGCAACAACTTGCCCTACAATCCCACCGTGTAGTCATCCTCTTTGAAGTGCAGCGAGCAAACGACCGATCTGGAGCTTGGCTTCCGTTGGCTGCCCTTGTTGATCCCTTGACGGGAGATGTTGTGCAGCCAGGCGTCTCGGAGTCGTTCTTTGGAGGGAACTCGTGGCAGCAGACGCCCGAGGTTTTCTAGGAATTCGACTTGCAGCGCGGCACGCAGCAGTTTTGGGCATTTCATAACCAGGAGCACACTAGTACGATATATTGCACGAGCAGTGCGCGGAATTCGGCGAAACGAATAGCTCAAAGCGCTCACGCGTGCTTCAACATTCCCACCGCTGCTGCTCTTCGCGCCCAAGCCGGAGTATGCGCCGATACGTGGCACCCCACCGCGAGTACAAGCGGCAACCGTAAACTTCGCTTCCATGCCCTCGCCCGTCGCCGACGCGCGATGCTGCAAGCCGCATTCATCCTTCCAACCGTGTTGCTTGCCCGCGTTAATTCCGATTCCACCCTCCTGAAGTTAACATGTGCAGATTATTAAAACTGGAAGCTGAGCTAATTCGGTTCCGTTCATAATGAAAAATGACAAGCAGCGTAAATGCTATACAACATAGAATCACGCAAAAATACACAAGTTATCACTGCCAAGCAGTTCTTTATTAAATCTATTAATATCCACGCAAGCGGCCTATCAGATTTCACACGTAAGATTTCACACATAGGGGAAACTCGACCGCACATGCTAAATCAAACCACGATTCAAACGAAATACGGAAAGAAGAAAGCAAAACAGGTGTTTCCCTCGGGCAAAGCAGCGCATCTACGTACGCCGCGCATCGTACACAGCGCATCTAAGCATTTTATGTCCCATGTTTAACGAGTAAATATCCGGTTTACTAATAAATGTGACCTTCTGCAATTTCTCAGCATTTGGGGACATTTTGGCTGGGATTAAAATTACCGTGCCTGAATTCAAACATGAGACTGCCCTGGGGCTGCTGAGCCTGTGTTTGGCAAGGTTAAAACACGGCCGTTATAGAATTGTCCTTCAGTTAGCATGGTGCATGGGAGCAGTAATGGAGTTTTATATTCCAACACAAACGCGCTGCTGTGTTTAAAGCGAATTAGCATTGTAACATGCTGCACAGTCATATTCCCGAACATCGCGGGAACTGGGTTGCGGGAGCGGCCGCATCGCACTCGTCTTTTTAAACCGCGAACAAGAATTACCGTCATCAAACAGATGAAATTCTTAGGCATTGAAGATATATCTTTGCCGTAAATTGTGGTGTCATTATTTTCCAGATACGTGTGTTAGAACGCGAGTAAACGACGTTTAAAGGGGCGATGATCGTCGATATTCCGTAGGCGCTCCGAAGCGAGGGCCGCGGGAGCCGTCACCGATGTGTGGCGCCCCCGCCGAAAGTAGCGGCGGCAACTGACAACTCCGCTGTCACGCGCCTGCCCATTGGCGGCGCGTGAATGGGCAGGCCGGACCTAGTTTCCATCGAGCGGCCGTGGCCCTGGTGAAGAGCCAATGCCCCCATGGTGAATGGGGCATCGAGATCTCTATCCACGTCTGGAACCATCATGGCCGGCAGCGAAGGGTGGTGACTAAGAGAGGCCTGAGAAAAAAAATTACGCCCACCTCCCCTCGCGGGAACCCTGGTGTGATGCGACGCTGAGGGGGGGTTCAAGCGCAAGCGGAGAGCAACCGTCGACCGAAAGGCTGCCGGAGAGCGGCACACCGGTTATATGCGCAGCGCGCCCGAAGGAGAAGAGACCGCGGAGAGAGAGAGAGTACTGCACACACGCAGCACCGCGCGCAGCTCCGCCCACCGGCGGAGAGAGAGAGAGTACTGCACACACGCAGCACCGCGCGCAGCTCCGCCCACCGGCGGAGTGAGAGAGCGCTGGGCCGCACACCCACAGATATTGAGAGAGAGTGTTCGCTCTTACCTGGGCACGCGCCGGCGCCAGTGCGTCTGCCGCGGCTATGACGCAACACAATCCACTTTAATCCAATCCAATCGAATCCAATCCAATGCCCCTCGCGAGAGAGTGTTCGCTATCGGAGAGGAGAATGGGTGAGCGGAGGAGAGTGCGGACGCCGACGACGACGGACGCACGCAGGAAGGACAGGGCCGCCGACAAGAGATGCTCTCAGCGTCGCATCTAAAATTACGCCCACCTCCCCTCGCGGGAACCCTGGTGTGATGCAACGCATCTCATGGGGGGTTCCATTGGCGTTTTCCGTCGTATTGATTACGCTTATAGCAGGGATTCTCACGCGAAGGGGAGGTGGGCGGACTCACCGTCGACTGAGACCGCCGGAGCGCGGCATGCTGCTTTATATTCACAGCGCTCGAAGG
The DNA here is from genome assembly GCF_048455015.1 of Haemaphysalis longicornis. Taxonomy (NCBI): domain Eukaryota; kingdom Metazoa; phylum Arthropoda; class Arachnida; order Ixodida; family Ixodidae; genus Haemaphysalis; species Haemaphysalis longicornis. Next base: position 115,553,029 of record NW_027526335.1, read on the forward strand.
ACAGGAGAGCGCGGAGAGAGAGAGAGTACTGCACATGCGCAGCCCGCACAGCGCCGCCCACCGGCGCCTAGCAACGGAGTGAGAGCGCGCTGCGCCAACCCGCAGCTGTTTGGGAGAGAGTGTTCGCTATCGGAGAGAGGAGAGGAGAGGCGCAGCTGTGCGGACAACGCCGGACAGACGCAGGAAGGACAGAGGGGGGAGCATGAGATGCGTTGCATCTAAAACGTAACAAGGCGATGTTCAACGTCCGTCCTCTGGCGTGTCTTGGAGAGTGACGGAAGCGAGCAACATGGGTTTTTGCTTGCGCTTGCCTCACAAGCTCTGAAATGAGCCCCATAGTTTGTAAAGCCCTCGTTCTTTACCAAGATTCCCTCAAAGGATATGCCAATGCTCGTTGGTAATTCCGGATGATTTGGTATAAGCGACGAATCCGGATCAGGCCTTGTTGACGTTTGCCGTTGGTTAGGTAACGAGTGGTGAGAGATTGCACGGGCTTCCAGAGGTTAGTGAGACGCGAGTCCAGGGGAGGTGTCGAAGAATCACATATGATTTTCTCTGTAGCGTATAATTTCGCACAGTGTATAGCTGCAATGAATTGCAGCAGGGTAGCATTTTTCAGGGATATCAATGTTGGCTTGAAAGGCTGTCCAGTTGATGTGCGAAAGGCATTGGTGAGCGCGAAAGCGCTTTCCTCGAAGAGTAAGGAGGATCGGGTAATGATCGCTTCCCCAAGTGGTGGAATAGGTGCTCCACGCACGAATCGCAGCAGTAGTAGAAATGGTAAGTTCAGGCGAACTGTTATTTTGCTGGGGATGAAGAGCCACGCTCGCGGGTAACGTGGGGTCATTGAAAATGGAGAGACCACAGTCCTCAATGGCTGCCTTAAAGGAGCACTGACACCAATTTTCGACGTTAATATTATTGCACAGCTCGCTTCCTTCACTCAACAGAATACCCTGGGTGAAATATGAGCCGCCTGCGACGCGAAGAACATAGTTTAATTGGATCTCATTTATCGCGCCGACGGAGCAGCGCGCGGAGCGGAACTCAGCAAATGGACATCAGCGTGACATCATCCAGGGAGAGCCAAAAGAAGTGACGCGGCAGCGCTCGTCAAAAGCTCGTGACGTCACTTTATGCGCGCGCCCCCACGAGTGGCGAGCGGGCGCCGGTGACGTCCGCACAAAGCGGTGAGGTCAGGCAGGGAGTCTGTCATATGCGCCGTTCGGGATGAAAGCGCGGGAATTTGAAACAAACGATTTTCAGGCCGTTCAATGTAATTAACTATCGCGCGCTGAAGTATTTGAAGTGCTGTTTCAGGTTCCCCAGGCCATAAAGCATCGATAAAAGCAATAAAAGTGCAACATAAAATTTTCGTGTCAGTGCTCCTTTAAGGGGCACTGACACAAAAATTTTGCATCTTGTTTTTTTTGTTGCGATAAGTAGCTAGTGACCTACTTATAACCTGTAGAAACCTCATTTGCTTCAGCGTGCGACGGTTGTTTAATTAGAGGCATTTTCAATGCGGCCAGTCGCAGTTTCGGTTTTAGCGAGTGCCGCGAAACGATGGATTTTGTGTGAACAAAGCTGACCAAGTGACCGTCGGAGGGATATCACAGAGCAGAGCCGCCGTAGCACTGTCGAATCCGCATCGACGGCAGTTTCTGCGAATGCCCCTACGTACTGATCTCGTGAGGGGCTTAATTAAAAAGCGACCGTGGATGTGACGCAGGCGCTGCGAGTGCAAATGCTACCGCGGCTAAAGAACGACGCGCGGCGCTCGAGACGGTGGGTGGCAAGACGCGCGCTGGGAGCAGCCGGCCGGTCTGCCTACAGGTCCGCCTGCAGATGTGTTCGGCTAAGCACTGCGGCGGATATTCGAGTGCCGCTCTCGTAAGCGGTGCAGATGACAATTTTTAATGCAACCCGCCATCGCATCATTAACTCCTTTCTCATGTAAGCCACCATGGTCGGGACTTGGGGACAATTTCGTGCAGCGGTAACAAGCTATCACTCGAGCTACCTGCGCCGGCCTGGGCAGCCTGGGCCACTTCGCGGCCGTGGCCGCCGCCTGCACAGCGACGTTGCGGCTAGCTCAGTGGGCTTTTCGTGCCTCCGGCGCGTTTTCGCATCCAATGGTAATAAAAAGTAATAGACAGTGCCTGGAATCGCTGTAGAACTTTGGTCGCGGCCAGCTGCCCGATGAGCTGACGAAATCACGGCGCCTCCGCCGCCAACGATCGGGTCGTTCGTTCTCGAGAGCAGAAGCTCCGCCCTCCGGCCCTCCGATTGGAGCGGCGAGCCGGGCGAGCCGGCGAAACACGCCGGCAGTGCGGAAGCGGCAAACACAAACTCGTGACGTGTTTGGTTGTTGTCTATTTACAAAATATCTGCGGGATGTCGATTGCGCGTGGTCCTCTGCTGGCTGCTCGGTTGAGTTCCGCACACATTAAAATTGATTTTAAATATGTTCTAGGCTGTATTCGCCGCTGATATTTTGCAGATGATGTATATGTGTTCCCACCAATCTATCTCCGAAGTTATCTCGCCTTCAAAATTTTGTGTCAGTGCCCCTTTAAGGCAGGAGCCTCGGCCATCGGTAGAGGCATATCCCCATGTGGTACTTTTCGCATTAAAATCCCTATGATAATAATGGGAGTGCGGGGGTACTGCAATGTGAGGTGGTGTAGCCAATCATAGTTGATGGATTTTTGGGAGCTGGTGACTGGACTAGTAATACATGGTGCTGCAATTGTTGGTTACCCATCAGGAAGCGAACCTGTACGATAAGCATTGGCCTGGGACGAACAGCTTGCAGCAACCTAGGTCCGATCGTAACAAAACTGCTGCTTGTTCGTCGAGGCTTGGTGGGGGGTGTTGTCTTGCCATGGTGAGTTGTTGGTGGTTCTGAATAACTGGTGTATCCTCCAAGTTTGGACATGGATCGGGTTTCTTGAAGGAGAATAAGAACAGGAAGAATTTGTGACACTCGACTGGAAAGAATATAAGCCAATTAATTGAAACTACGGCAGTTCCACCGTAAAATGCAACGCGACCGCTTCATTGTCCAAGCGTAGCACAGAGGGCTATCTTTCTAGGCGGTTCATCGCCTCCATTTCGTCAACCGGGTAAGGTTTGGAGGTAATTCATCATGGCCGTAGTTTGTTCAGCATATTTTTCTGTGGAAGAGCAGAGCTTTTTCATGTCAGCCATCCGAGCGTGGCATTCTTGCTGAATGTCAGCGCGAATTAATTTTAGAATCTCCATAACATTGTTCCTGTTGGTCACTTTTTGCGAGGTGGGGGTACGCAATTGAAATTAGTACTGCGGCTTTTTTGCTGCTTGGGCATGGAGGGAAGGGGATTACGGAGGGCCGACTTTGCAGGTGCAATAGCAGAAATAGAGAGGGGATAAGCCAATTTTTTGGGTGTGGTTGAAGTCGAGGAAGCTGCATGGGTGGGCGTGGTATGAGACCCCAGCTTGAATGCTGCAAGTTCAGCCTTGAGCTGCGAGTTTTCCTCACAAAGCTGGTGGAATTCAGTTTGGAGGCTGGCAAGTTCGGACAATACTGCCTGCAGAATGGTGTCGCTTGGTTGAGGACGTGGAGGTGGAGGGTGGACTGTAGCTGAAGCAGCTGACGACGCTGCAGGGACGGCATTGGTGCTGGGTTGCCATGATTACGAACACGATCAGCCCAGGAAGCCCCATCTCGCAGTTTCAAATCGGTGCGGGGGGAGAAGGCAGTGCGTGCCGGACGCGTGAGGTCCACTGCCAGATGGCCATCCTTTTTACAAGCCACACAATAAAGCGTGTGCTCGCACGGTTCAGCTTCTTCATGAACGCACCCACATTTACATCACACAGATTGATGCGGGCAGTACTGTGCCACGTGCCCGATGTGGCATGCGAAGCAAACCATTTGCTTGCGCCCGTAAGGAGATACTTTATAGCCATAGTATTGACGACATGTGAAATCATTGGAGAGGCGAAGGTTAAAACAGCTTGATTCGTTTTGCATATCCGTTGCGCTGCCAAGACCTAAGCTTGCTCACAGCAAATCCAATTCAAAGTTGTTTGATCTGAATCTCCAGGTTCCACTGTGATAACTCCACGTTAAGTGTGTGCATGGTTATGGGAGTGCTTGATTTCGATAGGAAGAGTGACCATACGGTTGTCGTGCTGAGAGCAGAGACTTGTAGTTGCAAGGAGGCGGTTAGCGTGCTCTTGGTCGTATAAGGCAATCTGTATGCAGTTTCCCGTGACACCGTATCGGTGCGTAGCGAGTTCAGCCATTTCGGGAGTAGGCGTAAGATTGCCTAACAGACGTGCGAGGGTGTATTGGGGTATAGCGCGCCCACCGATTTTTGTGAGTGGTCTCATCGAGAAGAGTGCTGTGGGCCTACTTGCCCGATCTAGGCGAGTGATTGCAGTCTCCCGATTGGGCTTGACTCGAGTCCACATTTCCCAGGGGCCATCTGTGTCACAGTTGCTGCTGTCTTGATACATCACTTGACCATCTGTGTCATCAAGGGACCGAGTTGTAGGGGTGGAGGCTGTATAGCTTGTGAGAGCGTCATCAGCGGAGAAGTCAGGACCAGTTGAACGGGGGCCAGCAAGGTACCACTGGGAGCATCAGGCGCCGATCTTGGAAGTTATGGGAACGTCAAGGAAGGCAGTATGACCGCCGACATCGTGCGTGAGCAAGCAGGCAGGAGGAACAAGCACGAGGTGTTTGAGCACGTGCGAGGGAACCCCGCCGCAGCTGGCTGACTTGCTGCCATGCAAGAGGCCTAGCTGGCGGGCACAGTTCAAGTCACCAGTAATGTGTCACTGCGTGGTCAGATATGCTGCAGACAAGCACGAAAAAGGAGCTGGCCACTTCGCGAAGCTGTGAAGTTCACACTCAAGGAAATAACTCCAAGAGGTCCAGCACTACCAGCGGTCGAAGACGGAGCCTATAAAACACGCCTACCCTGTTTGAGCGCAGGTGGCGCACCCAATAACCTCGTAACGTCCCAAAAGGCCAACTGCATGGTCGCTGCTTTTTATAAACGCTCCACTTTCTTTGGTCGCTAACTGCATATACAGTAAAACATCATTACAAGAGACACCCAAGGAACCTGAAAAATGTGTTTCTAGTAACCAAGGTCTCTTCTATGCGATGTAGCTAACATGGCAAACATAGGAGTTCACTACACTAACTGCATATACAGTAAAACGTCGTTCAAGGGATCTGAAAAATGTGTCTCTAGTAACCAAGGTCTCCTATATCCGATGTGTCTCTTATAACCAAGCGCTTCAGCGAGCGTTCCGTCATGTACCGGGAAGGCATGTTCCACTTGTCCTTGACATGGCTCATGAACAGGCTGAAGAGTGGGCTCTGGCTACAAAAAGCAACAATAGTACTGCAGAATGTTCAGCAAATTTGTTTTGCTACCATAAAATTGAACCTCCAAAAAAATTAATTCGTCAGTGATTATGTAGAAGCTTCAGGAACGATGAACAAGAAAAAAATGTTACCCTTTTGTGTTGATTTTGGCTTCGAGACAAAAAAGAAGCCACATGGCTAGCTAAGCCAGGTAGGCAAGGAACGTCGCTAGCAGCAATGGCGCCGCCCACGGCGGCCCGCGACTGCAGCGACAGATTTCCCTCTCGTATATATTAGTATGAAACTCTATGACCATTACCACGTATGCCAGCTGCCTCCTCACCCTTCGCCAGACGCTCCCCATTTTCTTTCGGCCTTCACTACTGCGTTCACTCACTCGGTTACACGGACGCCACCCCCGCGAAACCTTTGCAGAGCTATGTGTGGGAATTCAAGTGACGTCGCATGGGTAATCGTTGTGGGTGTCATTTACAGCTTCGCAGTCCGACCGCCTTCACAGCATGGATTGGAGCCCAATTTTTTTTGCCAAGTTCCTGGTCTTTTTTTTTCCCCCAAGAATGTTTTTATAGCAGTTATACTTATTCTTTTCGTAAATAAGGGTGGCTTGGCATCAGTTAGGTCGGCAAAAATGTAGGGCACAGCCTTTTCCCCCATTCAATTTCCTTCATACCAGAACATCTTCCTTCATACCAGAAGTGTCAGATTTGTAGCGATGTGATAACAGAATGTCACACCTTTGGGGCGGAAGGGGGACATGGTTGGAATCCCCTCTACTGCAACTGACTAATTCTTCGTAGAAGAACACTAAAAACTCCATGCTTCAAAATAAAGAACATTCTTCGAGCTAAACTCTGCATTCAAAACACTGGCACTAACAATATCAGTGAACTCAATATTCTTTGTCCCCTCCCAGAACCACCACACTAGTTTTTTTCAGGTACAATACGCGCGGTTTGAGCACCCTGCAATTTGCTTTACAGATACACTTTGAGATGAGAAGGTACTGAACAGACAAAACAAAATCCCTCTATATTCCCAGCACTAGTTCGCGAGCCGGGCTTTTTGCATACAACCTTACTGGGTGGTGTGGTAAAGTTTTCTCAGCTATTTTACCCTTAGAAAGGTTTAATTCATAAATCAGGCTGCACCAGACTGCGCAGAACATTTGCGAAAATATTTATTTCCATTCTTTCTCTTCCTCCCCTGGGCCAGACGTTCTGCTTCCAAAGACGAAATACATGCAGCAGATTATACAGCGAAGGAAGGTACAGTTACATTACGCCAACGCGACTCTGACTCTCCATCTTTTCAGCTGCAACAACAGACACCTGCTTGAAGAAGAAGAAGAAGAAGAGAGGAACCACTCGACGTTTTTTTTTAACGAGCTTTGTTACGTTCGCACCTCTAACCTGACTTTCAGGGCCCACAACAAACAGCACCCAGCATTTCCCTCAGACAAATGCCCAAGTACTCCATCGGAAATAAATACATTTTATGCGACACTGAAAAATTGGCTATATTTAGCTCTTCCCACAAGCTTGCCAGACTGTGTACGCACAGTACACATAAAAAAAAAAAAACTACACTTTTATCATTTTTGCAAGAGATGAATGCACAAGTTGCCTTGTGATGAAATACAAAAACGCAAAACGTGATACTTTAAACAATGTGAACCTTATATACAGTGTAGAAGGAAGGTACGGCAACTACTATACACAGCGTCTGTGGGCAGCCCTTCACTTTACCCAGAAACCACTTGCAAGCCATTCAAAGCTTCAACTGACCCTAACGTTCTATAATACAATTTCAAACGATAAAGAAAACGTGGCCCTTTAAACATGATGTTTGCATTGTCCTCAGAGAATGGCAGAGGTAAGAAAGAAACAATAAAAAAAAATATGGCTACAGAAACATTTTTTCCATAGCTGTCCAGCAATTTGACTGTGGGGTTTACTTTGTAAATGCTGACACCCCGTATAACATACTTCCTTGCCTTAGAAAGCTTGAAAATGATACCTGTGCGAGAAAATACATTTAAACTAGACTTCTACGTTGAATCATTGCAATAGAAACTGTAGGTCTTGTGAACACTTTGCACTGTCAGCAAAACAGAATTTTACAAAAGGGTAAAAGTAGTTGTACAAGGCTCCCCCTTAAAAAAGAAAGAAAAAAAAAAATAGAAAGACAAACCTCTGCATGTCTAACAACCAAATAAATTCACGAGCATTTAACAACGAAAGAAATTAAATGAAAAGAAACATTGAACTCACAGACATGGTGCTACTCACATTCTTGACACTTCGCACATTTCACAAAAAAAGTGGATAAGGGAAAAGGGGGCGGGGGGGCGGGGCATATGAAACAATGAAAACCAAAAACCAATCTGCACTCAACTGTACAATGCTCGCCAGATTGACTCACACGTCAATCAAAAAGACGAACACAAAACACTTCAGAAAACGAGCAAATCAAAGTTGCGGGAGTCTCAGTCCAAACATGTCGCACAACAAACAAGACGGAAGCCAATCGCACGTTGCTGGCTACCAAACTCACTGGCCAATATGTCCGCCCTATCAACGCAACTGCTTCTCATACCATCTAGAGAAAAAAAAAAAAAAAAAAAATGCACAAGGCCCTTTCGAGAGCCAGTCACGACCGCGATGCAGGCCTCTCTCCAACTTCCAACAAAGCAACTTCCAACAGAGCACCACCCAGGGGCGGAGACGGTGGGGCTGCTCCTCAGTCCTCGATCTCCTTGACCTTCCGCACCCGCTTCCACTCGCCCGTGGTGTAGTTCATCTGGAAGTGGGTCTCCACTATGGCCTGCTTTACCATCCCGTTCGGCTGCAGGATCTCCTCCTTGTTCTCGCTCAGCCGAATGGTGATCAAGTTGCCCAGCTCGGGGCACGGATTGGCTGCAAGGCACATCGCGCGAGAGGGAAAACAGCCGTCAGCTGGACCGCACATGGAGCTATGCGTGGAAGGTCAAGAATCCAACACACTTTTCACCTCGGACCCTGAAGACAACACAAGCCTTGCTTCATGTTAAAGCTTAGCCTCACTGTAATTTTCTTCCACCGGAAACGCTGCAGCTGCTGCCGTCACTGAGGAATTAGTGTTCTCACGGGCCATAAAGAAATTTGTCCCTGCAACAATGATACCAATCGTATCGCAAACTTCAAACAAATAATAGAGATATTAGGGAAAACATATGCAGCAGGGCCAACTCCCCAGCCACTTCCGGGCGGTTTTTCTACGCCGTCACAGAGTCTTGTTTTTGCGAGCGGTGGCCGCCGACCCAAGGTTCCGCCAAGAAACATGCACGACTGGGCGACGGTAGTGGGGCTCTAGGTCCCCCTGACTGTATAACTTCAATGACGACTTGCAGCTAACACACTGACAACTACGTTTTTAGTGCTCACCCATATTATGTCACCCCTGCCCATAATACAGTGGAACCGCGATAATACAACTTTCAAGGGACTGCGCAAAAGCGTCGCATGACCGGGGTGTCGCATGATCGGGGTACGGGTGAATGCCGGCCTAGTAGACGATCACACGTGGCAGGTGTGTTTGAACTTTATTCCCTAGACAAGAAAGAAGTCATCGCAGATGGTAGTAGAAGAGAACGATGAGAAATGATGGCGGCGACCGGACGTGTTCTGCTTGTGACGTTATCTAAATACAGTTCTTTTTTCTTATCTAAGGCGTTGTAGTCGCGACAAGGTGGGCAAAGAACTCATTTCAACTACTATATTGAGTACATTCTCGCGTAACTTGCAAACTCCTCACTAAAATCTAAAGTTTCTAAAAATAAAACGCCTATTTTGTGCCCCCCCTCCCCTTCACGGTGTCCACGCTAGCCCACCAGCTATGCACGGCGCGCTGTGCAATCCCCATGCCAACCGGCGCTATTTATAGCCCGCCAGCTCAGCACATCGCGTGCGCGAGATAACGTCGACGCGGTCGAGAAAATTGAGAGGGGAAAAGGCGAGTGTGAGACTGCCAAGACCAAGCAAAACCAACGATAGTACAAAGCGGTGATGGAAAAAAGGTGACTAAGAAAGCGGCGGAGCGACGACACAGCTTTGAAAGACACTGATAATCAGAGAGTAGAAACAGGGGGAGATAGCTGTGAAAGGAAGAAACTTGAATCGAGCAGGCAAGGAAAGCGGGTGTTGGGATGCGTCGGATGCGTTTTAACTTTTTTCAGCTCGATGGTAGCTTCAAATTCGCGGTCCTGCGAGCCACTTGTCTGGACTTTGACTTCTCGCAGTCGACGCGCTGGCGTTCTGCTGCCACGTGGGGCCACCAAAGGTTAGCTCCCGCACCCCATTATTCGCCTGCTTGCTTGAATCTGTTCAGCAAGTGGCCTGGCCCGCCTGCGGACCTTCACACATCAGGCAGAGCGTCAAACAAAGGTTAAGAATAAAGAAAGGTCAGGACGAGGTGTCGAAGAAGTGTAAAAGATGGGGAAAAATGCCGGTTTATTCCCGCCAGGGTCCATCGTACGAACTGGACCGCGTGCACTCGAGTGTCGTATAATCGCTGTTAATGCATTGTTCCTATGGGGAGCTTACCGGGACCGCAGTGATCCATCAAAAGAAGCGGGTCATCGTAATACCGAGGGATATATCAGTGGGGTTCCACTGTACGTCACTGTGGTGCAATATTTGAGTACTTCAACATTTCTTGCGTTTTTCAAGTTAAAGGAGCCATGAAGACAAAATACAAGTTGGGTTTATTAGAAAGACTGCTTAGTCCTGATAACAATGATACCAATATCATCGCAATCTTCAAACAAATAACGGAGATATTAAAGAAAACATGTGAAGCAGTCGCGACCCCCTAGCCAATTTCCCGCAACTTTTCTATGACGTCACGGAACCTTGTTTGTGCGATTGGCGGCCGCCTAACTGACCTGTCGCGACGACACATGACTGGACGTCTGTAATGGGGCCTCTAGCTCGATTTGACCGCATCACTTGAATGCTAACGTGCAGTTAATCCACTGAAAATTATATTTTATTGTTGGCCCGTATGACGTCATTCTTGCTCATAACACGTCACTGTGGAGCAAAATTTGAAAGTTTTTAAATACTTGCTTTTTTTTTTTTCGTTAAAAAAACATCTTTTGTGGCTGTAATGGAGCTGAGTGAGATGCTAAATCCTAGTTCTTTCAAATTAAACGAAGTTGCATTTTCTCTTCATGGCTCCTTTAAGAAAAGAAGCCTTTTGCGGCTGCAATGAAGCTGAGGGAGTTACTCACACATATCTCAAGCATTACAGTTACTGCAAAATGAACAAAGCCACATTTTGTCATTATGACCCCTTTAATTAAAATAAACCAGGAACATACCAATGCGACCGCCCTACTGTTTACGCATCTGGCATTGACTAGTCAACGTCTGATTTCATATCTAAAGCTTACCACCCATATTCAATTTGTGTTTGAACCACTTAATGCATGCAGATGCCTGAGCGTTTGCAAAACCTCCATTACCAAGCCCCGTAAACAAACTACCGTATTTATTCGAATCTAAGCCGATAATTTTTTTGAAATACTGATATATCAAACTCCAGGGTCGGCTTGGATTCGAGGATTTTGAAACACGCGCCAATTTCTATGTGAAATTGAGGGAAGCGGCACGCAGCTAGCGCCACCCAGAAAAGAAAGTATTGTAGCCATTACAAGACGAGCCATTAGCCACTTAAGGGCTGGGGGCGATGCCGCCATTTTGAACTGTGTGGATAGCGGCCTGCGTGCGGTGTGGAGTTTGGTTTTGACAGCGCAATGGCACCAAACAAGCGGTGCCATTATAGTGCCGCTTTTAAAAGAAAAGTTGTTTTAGCCGCAGAGTTGTCGTCGAACGTTCCAAGCCGGGCCGGACTTCGGCGCAGATGAAAAAAATGTCTGTCGTTGGAGGACGCAACGGGAGAGGATATTTGCGTGCGCCGCAACGAGGATGGCATTCGCCGGACCACGAGAAGGCCGTCACCACGAAATGGAGATGGCATTGGCTGCCTTCGTTCAGACGCAGCAAGCAGCTGCCCTTCCAGTAATGACGGAAGTGCTCCAGGCAAAAGCAAGGGAGCTTTCAAGGGAACGAGGCTTATCGCGGGCACACTTAAAAGCCAGTCAGGGCTGGCTTTGACTCAAATGTGCTTGATGGTACTGAGGACAGCGCACTGTTTGAAGATGAGTGATAAAGGAAGCGACGAGGCTAGCGGCGATGATGACTCAGAATGAGCACTGCATCTTCATGTTCAATAAACGTGTTTTCTTTTTGTGAACGCTGACCTCGCCTTTTGTTCGGCCTACATTCAAGGCAAGTTTTTTTTTTTTTTTGGCTTCGGACTTTTGGGGGGTCAGCTTAGAATCAGGGCCGGCCAAGATTCGAATAAATACGGTATAATGCTTGAGATATGTGTGCAGCTCAAATACTTGACCCCAAACCTCACTTCATGCTGCACGAGACCTTCGTCTAACATGCTTGCAGCTGTGGTAGTACCAGTAAGCTTCCTGTAACATGCTGGCATGACCATAAAAGTCAAACACAAAATATCTGGTGGTGATCATCGCGATGAATTCAGTGAAGTCTACGCTTGCAGCGCCATTCAGATGGCATGAGAGCTTTGTGTTGACAGACTCAATTCACTTCACCCCCTCCTTTTCCTGAGGCTTTGCACAGCCGACGACTAACGAGTTATTGAGAAATGGCACCGCTACTGGCAGCCCCGATGAATGTGATCCCCATTTCAGCTACACACCAACACACGATTAGGATGAAGGTGCTTAGTCAAACTAAGTTCTAGAACCCAGAAACTCACGTACCCGGTGCTGCAAATTTCAAAACCAAGTACCAAATGTTCCAATACCGGATCATACTGTGCTTAGCACAACAGGCCACAGCACAACTCGCAACAACAGTGCCACGGGTGGTCTACAAACACAAAAATGACCCGAGCACTTTGTCAGTTCCGCTTCAGCATTGCGCACGATAAATGGACAACAGCACAATTGTAACAATGTACTCTATTTACTAGCATAATGATGGTATGTCCCACTACTGTCATCAAAAAGTGCATTTTTTGGTCCACAGCATTCGCTGTCTAGTATAAAGTCATTTGTGAGTGAAAGTGGCAAGCTGCTGTGCTCACTAAGCCTACTTTTGTCTAGTGATGTCTTTATGGCACAGTGCAACCGACAGCAAGTCGGACTGCACATTTACAAGGCTTTGATGCCTGTTTCGGATGGATGGAAATGGACGAGAATGAAAGCTTTTGTGGCAAAAAAGTTAAGATGATAAGACACTGCTTCCAACAATAGTAGGTAACTAAAGTAGCGCTGATAAAATTGCAGCCACATGAAAGAGAGAAAAAAATCAAACTAAAAATCTCCCACCACTTTTGTTGATATGAGAGTTACAAATTGAAACTACGGTTCATACATCTGCTCCTGCGATAAGAAACTTCGCAGACTTCACAAGGAGCTTCTTATTACTACATAATAAAATGCCAATGTCAAAAAAAATGTTTCTTTTTTCGTTTTTCCCCAGAAATCTGCATCCCTCCCTTCAGCTTTAAAGTTTTAACTAGTTTGGCTACAACACATTTTAACACGAAGCTACGTGATTTCCAATAGCAAGTGGTCCACCTAGAAGCTAGCAGAAAGCACCGGCAATTGTGGGCTCCGGTATATTACTTTCCAATTAGAAGACTCGAAAAGAAGTGAAGAAAGGTCTGCAACATTGCAAGGTGCCAAAACTGTGTCTTTACAATCATGCACATGTAAATGCGCTGAATATTGTGCTTGATGAACGTTGCAAGCGCCGTTACCTGCAAAACCAACAGCCATAATTTGCTTAACAGAACTTATTATGTGAAACTCTTCATTTCATTCTGGAAAATTCTGATACACTTTCAGAAGCCACCAGCCGAGGTGAATCCAGCAAACTACTGAAAAAACTGCTCCCTTCGTTTCCGCAGTGCTTCAACTAAGCACAAACATGAGTTGTTTGTGACGGAAATGCGGCTGCTGATGGACGCAGCACTCACCTCTGGAGCCAGCCATGAAGCCCAAGATGAGCGCCTTTTCAGAGCGGGACACCTTGTTGGAGTTCTTGAACATCTCCTGTGCCTCAGACACCTGGTCCAACTGTTTGGGAAAGTGCGAAAGGCAGAGAAGAGATCCTCACGACTCTGTGTCAGATGCCAGATGCCAAGTGGCTGGTGCCACTTAGGCGCAATGGGCGCAACACTGCTTTTGTAAAGTTAAAACAGCAGAGTGTGAAATGAACAGGCAACTACTGAGCCGTGCTGTCACTTAAGTGGTTACTCACCTGCTAACATTCCTATGGAACTTATTACTTTGTGATCCACGGGCTTAGATACCATTGTGCATCAGTATGAAAGGCTTTACAAACACATATCAATGTTCGCAATGGCCTAGTTTGCTTGTTTTAAAGATATGTCACTTCTGTACTGAAATAAAAAAATAAAACTCGCTTGCTAGACAGCTGGCACCATCTAAGTGAGCACTGGATAAACCGAACTTTGTTTCTTGCTTATTTTTTATCTCAGTAAAAATGAAGTGACGTATTTCTAAAAGAAGCACACTAGGCCGTTGGGAACATTTCTCTCAATTTGTAAAACCTTTCGTATAGTGACACGCTGTTTTTTAAGCCCGTGGGTCATGAATTAGCAAGTCCCAAATGAGTGAGCCCCCTTAAGTGCTGGTCAGGTGAGTCCCCCTTTAAGTGCTGGCTGCTGTCACCTAGGAGAAGATGCAGGAATATACTTGCGCACAGTTTGCCATCAGTGAAGTTGATGGCCGGCCCAGCAGCTTGGCTCACTGCACTAACGACCTCAGACTTTTGCTGCTGCCTGTTGCATATATACACACACTGGCAGCAAGTATGTACAGTGGCTCTCCGCTCACCTATGTAAATACCTTGACTGCACCTGTACGCCAAGGCAAAGCATATCCCTAAAATTGAAACTGAGACAAGGTTTCGTCGCTTGTGGTACTGATTTTTTTTTATTTTACGGTTTAGCACGCTGAGGCTACGCATCACTTGTGGTAGTCAGGCAGTCTTTGCTTTACACTGTTCTCTAGCCAAGTTTTGTCCTCAAAAATTAGCACTCCACAGAAGTTGCCAGACACATTAATTTGGCATTTTCATGCATTTACCCGATCGTCTCTTTCACAAAAAAGACTCTGATGAGTATCGGCAATCCAGTTTCAGCACTTGCACAAATTGAAGTGCAGGAAAATGCATTTGGCCATGACAACCACTTGAGGTACGTATGCATTTTCCTTCGAAATTCCAAATGTGTCGCAATTTTCCTGAAATTTGCACAGTCTTCTTCTACATGGTTGTGAGCAGGACAAAATTTCCAAATCGCGACTTTGCTACTTCCTGGCTCCTTTGAAAATCAGTGATTTTATATATTTCCGGGTCCTGCCAATGACCCACTTTCTGCAAAAAGGGTCTTTATTTGGCTCTTCAGTGCATTTTAGCCGCCAAAACAAAGTGAACAAACAGAACAGAACAAACTTTCAGGCCGATGACGGTGATCAGGCAAAGCCTATAACAGGTCACACAACACATCAGTTACTCAAACACACCACCGTACAGCGCTCTTACCGGCCCAAATCAATATCTGCCTTAACCTTTTTTAATACCTCGCACCTGATGTTGTATAAATACCGCCAAAGGCTTCAAGCAACGTCGTCGGTTTGGAGTGCAATGCTTCAGTAGTTTACGGGAGCTTAAAATTTTATGCAGTGGTGGGAAGTGTGTATGACGATGTAGAATAGGCGTGGAAATGTAAAGAGGCAGTGAAAATGGTAAAACATGGTGTGCAGCGAACGCTCATTCTACGCCATTCGTATTCTCCGAATGCTCTAACTAAATTTGCATACTTTAGCTTTTTTTTTGTAGACAGTAGTCCACCGCTGTCGCTTTGCCGCACCACAGCAAATGAATAAAATTTGTGATACTGTTTTCTACTCATCAAAATTTCCTCATTTTTTCTGCGAAGGTACCATAAAGTTCTGAAAGAACACCTACGCAAAGTACAGAGATTCAAGTGAAAAATACGGGATGAACGAACTGTAGGGTCAGGTGTGAAAAACTAGAAAAATGTGGCCGCACCACCAACCAAAACTGCGGAGATATCCCGAAAAAATATGAGATGGGCGAACTTTCGGATCAAATGCGGAAAGGACGAATAAGTGAGCGCATCAACACATGAATAGATGATTCGTGTTTACTTTGTTCACTCATCAACGCTAAAGCCATCGATTTTAGGGGGTGGGCGATGCTTCTAGGGAGGGCGTTCTCTTGGAACTTTACGATAATTTAAAAAGTACTTGCTGACAATGGCAACTTTATCGGCTACTTTCGGTGATTTCCCGGCGCCTTATCCTACTCAGGATCTGGCAATCCTGGTTGTGAGTTACGTGCATTCCCTGCACCCACACTTTGGCTAGCTACAGAATGAGCAAAGCCCCAGTTATGCGGCCCGATTTAAGACAGCCTTGAAGTAAAAGAGAGTAGGAGGAATATCTCGCACCAAAGATTTACAAAATGCAAGCCTGTTTCTCAAGTTATCAAGTCTCTTTTGAATGCCCGATATGATAAAAATATACTTTCACTACCAATACTGCGACGCCTAAAGGGGTAAAAATGTTTTACCCTCCCTAGAGGGATGGCCTGCTGAGTTGGTATAAGGGACAGGTGAAATTGGAAAAATAAGTGGCCGTTTCACAATTCCAGTTTTCTTTCTTGCTAATGAAGCTCCAATAATGGATGGTTATAGCCCTGGCACGTCACCAGTGCCTAACCAGCTCTGCAAGAGAGCTCGACTTTCCTTTCTGGCAGATGAGGCACAGAATAAACAAATAAAAAAAAATTATGCGAGTGCCACTACTTCTCTTATGTTAAAAAAAAAAAAAAAATTCCTCGGGACACTTAAGTTTGCTTACAAGCTTTGAAGCCAAAAGCCTGGCGACACTGATCAAATACTACTTCACCGCTACATTGTACTTCCATCTTTTTCTTCAGTCCCGTTTTTTGGTCTTTTGGAGTGAATTACTTCAGAAGGCAGAGACTGGCGGCACTTCATGCCACATCTTCCTCAGAATCAGAGTTCTTCTCTTAATTCTTTTTCTTTAATTCACTCTTTAAAGCGGTAGCCATTTTCTGTATCACATGACGACAACACTACCTTTTGCACATGTAGTCAAGAGTTCGACGAAAGTTCGTCTGGTCAGGTATCATGATGAGAACGAAATGCGGTCACTGACCAAGTCAAGGTGAAAAACACAAAGACGTTTCGGAACCCGTACGGGTTCCTTGATCACACTAAGCAGGCAAGAGCCGTAAGTCGCTTCTTATTCTAAAATGTGACGTAATGAACGGGTGTAGCTTGCCGGCAGACTGCCATCTGTCGTATTGATAGTGTCTGCTGAGCCAGGCGTTCCGCTACGGCTCATCGTCGACTTCACAAGGTCGCCGCTGCACCGACTTTCGGGTTACCTACACCAAGTGTTGGCCCCGCTCGCCGGAAAGATAGCAACTCACATTGCCAATTCTTCAGCTTTCGTGGAGAAAGTCCGCGACATTTCCCTGGATGAAGACGATGTATTGGTGTCCTTTGACATCAAGTCGCTCTTCACTTCGGTTCCTGTCGACTTGGCCGTAGCGACATGCAAGGAGGTCCTGCTGGCAGACGAAATGCTCGCGGAACGCACACCTTTGGAATTTGAACACGTGTGTGAGTTGCTGGAATTTTGTTTAAGCAACACATACTTCACCTACCGCGAGCAGGTTTACCAGCCGATCCACGGAACTGCCATGGGAGCTTCCATATCCGTTACTACGGCAAATTTGGTCATGGAAGTCATTGAACAGAAGGCCCTCGCTGGTTTTGATCCCAAGCCCAAGATATTCATCCGCTACGTGGACGACTGCTTCTGCATCATCAATAGGAACGATGCCCCACGGCTCCTGCTTCTTCTTAACTCGATAGAAGCCTCCATACAGTTCACTGCAGAATATGAGTGTGACAGCAGCCTTCCTTTCCTCGATGTCCAGCTGAGGCGTACCGGAACTAGTCTTTCGTTTGCTGTGCACAGGAAGGCGACGCATACCGGACATTACCTGAATTTTACCGTATTTACTCGCATAATCCTCGCACTTTTTTTTTCGGAAAAGTCAATGCTAAGTTAGAGGTGCGAGAATTATGCGGGGGGAAAAAAAAAAAAATAAAAAAAAAATAAAAAATCCGGTGCACAGTGTTGCCAATCTGCCTCCTGCCAATCCCGCTAAATGTAGCGGTCGTTTTTTGTACATGTAAGCTCAGTGTTGCCAACAGCAGCTATTTCTTTTTATTATTTGCAACGTGAACAGTCTCCCGTCGATCAGCGATCATGAAATTGCCGCCTTTGCTTTCTGGCGCGCGCCCTATCTCGTCGTCGTCATGTGCGTGCCCTACCCCAGTAACGCACGTTGAAGTCGGTGACGCCGAAGTGCCTGCCTGCGGCGCGGTTGCCGTGTTTGATCGCGTACTCTATCGCTTTCAATTTGAAAGCGGCACCAAGCACAAAACAAAAAGATCGGCACCAAGCACAAAACAAAAAGATCAAAAAGTTCTCAAAATGGCAGCGAGCTATCCACCATTGACGCGAGTGACTCACTGACTGCTGCTGCTCAACGACGGGACCACGACGACGACACGACAGCGGGCTGCGCGAACGCCGTCTAGTTGCGCGCATGCGAAACCGGCTCAAGAACAGTGTGAGCAGCGTGTTAGGGCGCCTGTTAGGGAGTAGCCATGCAGGTGATTAGGGCGCCTGGATGGCCTTGGATACACAGCGCTCTCCGCCGACCGGAGAGGCGGCGGGGGAGGGCGCGCGTTGGAGAGCGCGTGCACCATGCGGGTTTCGCGAGCAGGCAACTTTCGCCGCTGCAAAGTTGGGGGTGCGAGGATTATGCGAGGAACCAAAAAATCCAAGTTTTGGTGGCTCACATTAGGGGTGCGAGTATTACGCGAGTGCGAGGATTACGCGAGTAAATACGGTAATTCGTGCCACCCAGCCTGTCACAAGCAATCCGTCGTTTCTTCTCTTGTGACGCGGGCAACACGTATTTGCTCAAGTGACGACGAAAGGAGGAAAGAACTTGAAACCATACATCAAGAATTACTGATGAACGGGTACCCTGAGAAATTTATTAAGAATGCCGAAGACCGTGTTCTCAATTCCAGGGCATCCCAGGGCAAGTCATATCGAAGACGCGCCGGCATCCCATACGTTCCTGGGGTGAGCGAAGCTTTAAGCTGTATCTTTTCAACGTATGATCTTCGCGTTGCCCACATGCCGTCCAACAAGCTGAGGAATCAGCTCGTGAACGTGAAAGCTTGGACAGCAAGAGATACCCCGGTGTTGTCTACAAGATACCATGCGCAGCATGTAGCTGCAGTTACATCGGCGAAACTGGCAACTTCAGAAGGAGATTAAAGGAACACCAAAGGGACGTGGGAAGCAACAAGAAAGCGTCGAATGCCCTGGCCAAGCATGCCGATGATCACGGTCATTCCATCGACTGGGATAACGCCGCTATAATAGCAAAGGAAAAGAACCCAGCCACGAGATTACTTTTGGAATCCGTGTTCATTCAAAAGACCAAGGACACTATCAATAGGACAGATGGCAATCTGCCGGCAAGCTACACCCGTTCATTATGTCACATTTTAGAATAAGAAGCGACTTACGGCTCTTGCCTGCTTAGTGTGATCAAGGAACCCGTACGGGTTCCGAAACGTCTCTGTGTTTTTCACCTTGACTTGGTCAGTGACCGCATTTCGTTCTCATCACTTTTGCACAATGAGGCACTCAAGAGGCTTTCGCATTAGAAGGGAGAGAGAGAGAAAAAAACAAACAATGGCTCCAGTTTACCACTCTTAGACATAGTTACACTATAATCTCGTTACAAGAGACACTTGAATGAAGGCGGTTTGGTTTGTTTTCCTATGTTCGACATGTTAGCAACATTGCATGCAAGAGACCTTGGTTACAAAAGGCACGTTTTTTGGCTCCCTCAAGTGTCTCTTGTAACCAGGTACTGTACCACTAGCAAAAGCAAACACAATGCACGCAGTGTTTTGTGAAAGTTTGCCCTTTCTCAGGATTTTGCAGCCTGCAATATAGTTGTACCGGCCCGATGATTGGCACCATCCTTTTGATTGCGCGGACGGGCATGAACAGGCAGCCCAGCAACCGCACCGAGTCCGAAGGGCCAAGTGCTGGCGAAGCTGCCGTGCCATCCTTGCCTGGTTAGTCCCATGGTGCTACAGTCGCTAGAAATTTGGCTAGTCTGCTGTCCGGGCCAGTCTTGCATTACAGCGGTGCGACGCCGCAGCGATGAAAGCGGGCGAAAAACAGCCCACCGGTCGACTGCGGCACCCTCTCAGTGCACCTTGCAGTGCAATCACCACGCTTGCCAGAGAGGCACTTTTAAGAACCAAATTGCTGTACCACTAAATTTTTATTAAAAAATTATTTGCTTACTTTTTCGCACCTCCATTATTTTTTCTAGCGCTTAACTTAAAGTTGAAAAATTAGTGTCGTCTGCTTGCACGCTGGTTTTAGCTGCGGTCATCTGCCCTATGCTGTCAGCAGACGATCAGAGGCGTCAACAGTACTGTTTACAGTTTAAAAATTCCTAAATAAATTTATTCGGACCCCAAAAAGGATGAAAAGAAATAATCTTGCCAGGAGAAGGTATGAAAACAACTATTTAGTTTTCCATAAAATCTCTAAGTAGCAAAAATTGCCAGTTTACTGACAGGGCGCTGCAGACGACTGGTGTGCTGTCTGTTTGAGGCTTTTGTCGCCAAAAGGACCTCGCTGAAGGCCTCGGGCGGCAGACTAGCCAAATTTCCAGAGACTATCGTGGTACCGCAGCGGCAAGGCCCCAAAGGAGCGAAACGATAAGAAAGGTGCAGCTCGTGCACCGTGGCTAAGGTCACACGTGACATGATGAACGACCTTTTGCTCTAAAAGCAAAAAATTAAAGCCGGTCCACTCAATGTGAAAGTTGTCGGAACAGCTGTACCACCGTTATCCGCTCACTGCTACCACCCAACGCAATTCAAATTTCCCGCCTTCGCAGTGCTCACGCACCCCCTTCCTGAAACTGCACCAGCGGGAGTTCTCTTCTTTTTGTGCTTGCTTTTCCTCCCGCACGTGCCAGCATTGCACTGCCATTTTTTTTTTTTGCTTACTCTCGAAAAACCAGCCCAATGACCGTTCTTAACTAAATGAACGTGGGCGCTGCCGGTTAATTATGTATATTTTGCCTCAAATGTACCTGCAGGTTTCTTCGCTCTAAACAATGGGGAGATGTATGACAAGCGCCAGCAATTCACGAGTTTCAAACGCTTATGACTACATAAACCGCTTGGCTTCCGAAGCCTCTGTAAACGACGTGACGACAGCCGCTATGATGGAACGCCGTGTGGCTCTACTAGGGTCCAGTGAGTGAGCTGCGACGACAAGGCGAGCCCCTAAAGTGATTTGCACTTCAAACAAGCTGACTGCTGCTCACCGAGAGGGAGAGGCCCACGCGCTGCTGCGACTGGGTGGTGACCACGACGGCCGTCTGAGGCGACACCACGGGCTGCACCTTCTGCACCGCAATGTGCTGCTGCTGCAGGGTCAGGGCATTGGGGTTGTTGCTGTTGGTCAGGGCAGCCAGCTCCCCAATGGTGGCCGTGGTCGTGCGCCGAACAAGCGGGGGAGGAGGGGGAGCCGCCACCGACACCACCGTGCTCGTCACCACGGGGGCCATCACCACTGTCGTCACCACCGACGACGCTGATGCCGCCGCGGACGCCATGCTGATGGGTACGGGGGCAAAATAAAGAAAAAAATTGCACCATACACCCTTTACACTGTAACCGCTTGTAGTGTGAGGGTGGATATAATGCGGGTTTTCGTGAGCACCGGTCTGCTTCCCGTAGAACTCAATGCATAAGCATACCACTTAAAACGCGGTTGCCCAAAGCACACATTCCTTGGCAGGTCCACTAATTGACCGGTGCAGCTGGGGCATCGTTGTAGAGTTGCCACACACACACACACACAAAAAAATAAATAAATAAATAAAATAAATAAATACTGAATCAGCGCGCGCTCCCTGCTCTCCTCCAACTCATTTCCACTGTTTGTCCGTTTGTTGGTATACCTTGAATGCTCCTTCTTGCCCACTGCTTTGTCATAAGGCAACCCATACAACTGTCTCTAGGCTGAAAGCTAGTGAGCTTGCTTCTGAGCCCAACAACCATGCCGCCAGCAGACACTTTATCATTGATGAATTTTGTGACCACTACTGAAGACATCACAAGAAGCTATTCAAATTTTTTTTTTTTCAAATTTCAGCGGTTAAACGCGTTAAAGCAACACCGGGGCTTTGAGGTGCGCCATAGCAGGCCGCTGCGCATTGATTTTGACCACCTAGGCGTCCTTAGCGTGCACCAAAATCTCGACTCATGGGTGTTTCTGCTTTCTGCCTCCATCAGAAAAGCAGCCGCTGCAGTCAAAAATGAAATAGCATCCTTGACTCAGTAGCACAACGCCTTAGCCACTGAGCTACCACGGCGTGTACATCACCAGAAGCTAAAGAAGAGATGTGCCATGGTCTGAAGTCTAGCAACTCTTCCTGCATGCTGACAGTACTCCATGAGTACATCAAGGCTCTCTGCACAGACAAGTAACCATATAGGCCGGTACATAGGTCGAGTGTGTTTCCAAAAAAATCCACACAAAAGTCATCCCTTGTTTTATATACAGTTAAACCTCGATGTAACGAAGTCAGTAAAATTTGTAATTTACTTCGTTACATTGAAATTTCGCTACATTGAAATTCGCAGTTATAATGAACTGTTCATTCCGTGAAGCATTTCCGGCAAAAGAAAACATGGCGCGCATACATGGCTGGCGCACTGTTTCTGCTTCTATCGGAGCTTAATCGTCTCTACGGGTCAGAGTGAACCGCATGGAGCGTTTTCTCCCCACAGAAATGCATCCCGCAAGACACAGGCACGCTGACGCAGCCGCGGAGACAACCTGCGCGATGTGAGTGGCTCCAGCGACCGCTTCCGCTCGCTGAAACGCAACTCGAGGGTAAGGTGGCCCCATCGAGGGGCATGCGAAAAAAAAAAGCGGATAACGTGGGCGAAATTTTCACTGCAAAACGTCATACGCGCTGCTTATGAAAGCGCCCATCAAATATCCTCGGCATCCCCGAGCGATTCGAAGCTCCCGCCATAGGGTGCGCGCCTCCCCATTGGCGAAATCTGTCAGGCTCCTAACACTGATGCAGCGCGAGTCACTTCCTGGCGCAGAAGCCGCTGCCACCGCGCAATCGCGGACGCGAGTGTGAAAAAAAACGTGCGCGCAAGGCTCATAAAGATTCACAAATGCTTGCTGGAACGATGAAACCCAACAAGCATGAGCGAACTCGAACGAACGGCAAAGTGGCGGCATGCGGCGGTGGCGGCCCCGCAAGAAGCCGCGACCGCTTAGGCTTACCACCACTTAGGCTTACGACCGCCTAGGCTTACCACCGTAAGCCTCTTAGGCTTACCACTTAGGCTTACCATTAGGCTTACCACAGCGGAGGATGTTTGATGGGCGCTTTCGTAGGCTTACCACCGCAGAGGATGTTTGATGGGCGCTTTCGTAAGCGGCGTGCATGACGTTTTATTGTGAAAATTTCACCCACGTTAGGCGCTTTTTTTTTCTTGCGTGCCCCTCGCATTTGCCCCTCGAGTTGCGTTTCAGCGAGCGGTTGGAAGCGGTCGCTGGAGCTACCCACATCATGCGTGTGGTCTCCGTGGCTGCGTCAGCGCGCCTGTGGCTTGCGGGGTGCCTTTTGAGTTTTTGTGGGGAGAAAATGCTCCATGCGGTTCAGGCTGATGCCCGCGTAGACTATTAAGCTCCGATAGAAACAGAAACAGTGCGCCAGCCGTGTATGCACGCCATGCAGTTTGTAGGCAAGGAACTCGCTCACAGGCCCGTGGCTCGCTGCATCCAGAGCATTGGGCGGCCCGTGTTGCCGTTCGTGTTTTATTGAGACCCCATTTCGGCGCTTGCATCTCCCAAAATATACCTCTAAAACTTAAATTTCGTGCCTAGTTCTCCATGAAACTTCGTTACATTGAAATTACGGCAAATGGGACTTCGTTACACACAGGGTGAAAATACATGGTGTGCATACACTTGAAGTTACGAAAATTTCCGTGGTTCGTTACATTGAAGTTCGTTACATCGAGGTTTAACTGTAGCAGTCATCGGCAGAGTGTAAATTGTTGTCTGGCAACAAAGCGTGAGCAGGCAGCGCAGTCCGTCGCCATCACCCCCTTCGTACGGACTGCTTTCTCTCTAAAAGGCCTTTTGTACTTTGCTTTTTGCTTTTCTCAAGTTTTTGGCTTTTTACTTGTGTGTGTGCGTGTTCACCCATGTTTGTGTTTGCTCCGGGATGAGTAAAAGCAGATGGTGTCATGCACTAATCATCATCTCCTTGCATGCTTTGACATCCGGGTCTGTAGCTTCGACAGAGTAATACACTACATCAGCTACTGCCGTCCTTAATTTGTACCCAGGTATAGTAGCCTCTCCAAATAAGGGCTGTTGCCCTTCGTACTTATGTTGAACATGCGCTTTTATTACTCGGGTAACTCCTCTTGGGAACAAAACTTTCCATTTCTACTGTGGCTCACATAAAAATTTTCCTTCCGTAATTATTGCACCCCTAACTTCACCTCAATATTTTTTAAATGAGAGTGCGAGCATAACGAGGAGAGATACGGTTACTCAGTTCCCAAACCAAACTAAACCGGCAGGTAGCAGTCACCTGAAAACAGGCTACAGACCTCAATACAAAACTTGCTACAGGAGGCCAAAGAGGGCGGCAAAGATTTGAGTGCTGTCGACAAAGCCCGTGCTGGCATTAATGTTGCGAGAGTGTCTGCTATGAAGCGGAGCCACGAAGACGACGACGATAAAAGGTTCCCCTGTGCAACGCGTGGAGGAAAGTTTGTTCAACAGCACGCACTTGGGAAGTTGATTTGGCTGAGCAGCACTTTGCATGAGGCCTCAAATTTTTGGTAGCTCCTTCTTTTTTTAGCAGTAGAGGAACGAGTTCACATAAACGAATCTCCCTCTGGTCTTGCCCTCAACTTTGGCTGTCGCAATTCTTGCCACGTACCTGGTGCCTGCGTCGACGCTGGTCCCAGGCGGCATGGCCTCGTGTGGTTGTTGTGCGGGTGCAGCCACGCTCTGCTCCAGTGTGACCCCGGGCTTGCTCACCACCTGGCTGCCGCTGCTGCCTCCAGAGGCTGACGGGGGAGAGAAGAGGGGGGAAAGAACCGAGGCATCACGACATGGGACAAAGAGCATTAGAAAATTTCGGCACCCGCGTTTCTCCGTAACTTCCTGCAATCGTCTCATTCTGAGGCAAAGTCAATGCCCTCGTTTGGCTCAAGATATACAGTTCCCGGTTAACGCTTTACTGAGAGATGAAAAAAAAAAAAAAAGTTCACTTGCCACGGAGAGCCACATACCAAAGGGCCAATATACACCGACCGCATGGACGTGCAAACCTTTTCGACTGCGCAGTCCTGTCATTGGATGCTTAAGGGGGCAGACTGGTCTTAGAGCTATTTTTTTTATCTACAAACCAATTGATGAAACTGCACAGCATATTGCGGTTTTTTTGTGCTGATTTCAAATTTGCCGTTAGGTTTTTTGCAAGTTGATTATTTTTTTGATAATGATGAATGGCCATTATTTTCGGTCACAATTACGAAATAATCACTCCATACTGAATGACGATTACCCCATGGCTAGGCAGACAAATTAACTAAAGAATACAGCGTTGGAAGAATTTTTTTGATTTAGCTATTTTTAGTCATTTTACAACACACTGAACTTCACTCCTCCCGCGCTCTGCCAGAAATGGATCCAAGGTGGTGTCAATTGAACACAATACTAATTTTCCAAAGCCTCCATTCGAAAAAGTTCTTTCCAACATTGTATTCTCCGCACATTCAGGTATCAAAAGCAAAAGAAAAAATTACAGTTGCACCTGCTCTATGTGCCTAGATATCTGAGGGCGAAATGCTAGCTTAGCGTTGCAAGAAAAGTGCCGCTTCATCATCAAATTCTGCGCGAACTGAGCTGTAGAGTGCGCTTAAAAATGCTATTTACAATAAAATATGGTACACTATGATGAGGAAATTTGCAGACTGATAGAAAAATGACCGTGGATGCCACAAATGCCATTTTCCAGAAAACGGCTTTTTTGACCGCTTTTCGGCCCCAAAGACCCGTCTGGCCCCATAAAGGTTGGCATTTCAGCTGCACCTCCAATTAGCAAAAATACATGAAAGCTCATCAACAGGACTGTAAAAGTAGCCTTTGAAGCCTCACTGACTACTGTATACCAAACAAAAGCCACAGGAGTAAGCCCCGAGTGGTTTGTTGTGGAGTTGTGTTTATTAGGGCAAAACGACCACACCAAATGCGAGTAAAAATCACGCCAACACCCGTTTGCACTTCCCATGAAGTGAGGCAACCACAAATATGGAGTTAGGTTCCCCTGAAATGCCTTCAATGTTCAAAATGTATCTTTTTATAACTTCTGCCTTTACTTCTAGATTTCAGGCAAGCCACACAACCCTTTTACCTAGCACAAATCATCAACCAGGACAAAAGCCCCTCAAACTGGTTCCAAACCAATCCTACCCTATTGTATCACATCTGCTTCAGCCTCATCTTTCCAGTCTGTTTTTTTTAAAACGTCTCCAACCCCAAGCCCCACAGCCAATTGACAATAAATATAAACATTGCCAGTGAGGCAGATGGAAATTTCAGGGGAGATGCGGGTCGTAAAATAGCTTAATTTTTAAGTAAACTCAGTAAAACTTGTTGGGCTTGCTGCTTTTTTCCCAATGATTTCAAATATGCCATTATTTTTTGAGTCAGTTAATTAGTTTAAAGATAATCAGAGATAATTAGCTATTTCTTGCAGGACCAATAGACAAAACAGTGGAAGTTAAAACTGTAACCTTCATATTTTCTAATACATACTATGAACACTGGTGAATGCACTATAGGAAGCGGGTTTTTGATACATCACCTGGAACTAATTTTACAACTCATTAAATTTGGTGGCCAAAGTAGCAAGGAACCATTTTGGACGTCCATTTCGAACGCCAAGGTTTAAAGGGCTCCTGGGATGGGGTTTTTGGGGGGTCAATGGTATCGGAGCGCAACGGCTATTTCTTGAACTAATCGTGACGTAATAGTGCGCTCTTGATTTAATCAATTTTTTACGAGCGTAAAAACATCAGAAAGCTGCAAAAAACATCTTTTGTGTGTGTGTGCGTTTACACAGTCACACATATTTTGTTTTATACCGGAGTGTAAAGCACTTCCACCCCAGGCCAAACCGGGCTTGACGCTCCTCCGTCCTCAGCAGAAGGATACAGTGAGCGCAGGAGCAACGACGCTCGCAGCGTGATCGCTCAGCGCTAAGTGTTTGGTGTCATCAGTTTTCTTTGCATTTGTTTTTTGGATGCTGTACCCGAAAGGATTCTTTGCACCATCTGTGTTTCGAGCGTAGCCACGACGTTGTTTCAGTTATGAGGTTGTAACGAACGGTGCGCCAAGGGAGCGCCGCGCCGCCGCCGAAGGCGGGAGCTCCTCACGCAGCGCTTGGACGACGCCGGGCACTGCTCGTGATCACGAGGCGCATGCTCAAGTTCGCTCAAGCGGGCTGAATAAATCAGTTCAAGCCCAAACGCTGTCGCAGTTGATTCTCTGCGCCGGTCGCGACAAGGGGAAGAGCATGCGCATCCCGTTACGACAACTCCTGCCAAAGAGTTTCATTTCATTGCTTCCCATCAAGTCATGATCGCAGGAAAGTGTGGTTTGGTGCGCCCGCCCTTCTGAATGAACCGCGTTGCCTAGTGACCTTAACGCGCTTTACCGTTTACCGTGTTAATTGAAGCAAGAGTAGCCGTTTGCCGCTGAAAACGAAAGGATTGCACTCTGCAATTTCTTCATTCTGGCGAATTCGTCTCAAAGCAAATGACACAAAAGTTTGTTGCCCAGAACTGTTCGCTTACGCTTGAAATAGTTTGAATCTTGGACGTTTCAGATTAAACTCTCACAATACAATAATTTTCTTTCAAAACAGCTGTATACTTCTGCTGTAGAGCTTAAAAAAATAGAAAACATGATGTTGACGCCGCCATCTAGTGGGAACAATTAGCACCAAGTATTGCATTAACCAGAATTCATGCCTCCGCTAAATATTTCAATATAAATTGAGTAAGATATATTGTAATGATTCCGCAGTTACCTATATTACCTCGCCCCAACACGGTTCTAAAAGCATAAAAGAGCTATGCTAGTTCATAAATGCATCCGAACCATTGGAAGCGTACGTGGGACGCTGGAGTAGGAACGGAGATTTTGCTCGCTCTTCTAAAAAAAATGTCATTTATCATACTCCTGATCATCATTTAGCAAGAATGTAATAAACATCAACTAAGATTGCTTGTATGAAGTGCCAAGCGCAGTGCATTTGCTGTGCCGTAAAGTTCCGAAAGAACACCCATTCAATTAAAGTACAGCGATATCCAGTGAAAAATACGAGATGGGCGAACTTTCGGGTCAGGTGCGAAAAACTACGAAAAGGTGGCCAAACAAAACTCCGGAGATATCAAGAAAAAATTCGAGACGGGCGAACTTTCGGGTCAAGCGCGGAAAGGACGAATAAGTGACCGCATCTACACATGAAGAGAGGATTCGGGTTTATTGTTCACTCATCAGCGCTAAAGCCATCGATTTACGGCGTGGACGCGTCTTTTCAGTAAATTGAATATTTCGCCCGTAAAAGGATGTGGGCGATGTTTCGGGGGAGGGTGTTCTCTGGGAACTTTACGGTAATCTAATCAAGACGCGAGCGTACATTTCGCCGGCGCAGGGGGCTCGCTACTACAGTCGCTAGAAATTCTAGCCTTTGTATCGCTATGTAGCGACGGTAAAAGTAAGTTACCGTTCACGAAACTCTCGCGCATGCAGCAAGGTCGACTTCCGCAGTCACCAGTACCTCCTGCTCAAAGTCCGTAAGGACTGAAAAGGTAGCGTTAAAAAAAAAGGGGGGGCGTCGTCGTCTCATGTGCGACCCACTCGCTGAAGTAACCATGGTAACGACGACGCTGGGAACCAACGCGGGTTGAACCGCCGCCGTCAAAAATTGCGGACATTCCGCCGGCCAACCATGAAATGAGTGCTTCGCCTCGGACGAGGTCGGACTATTACGTCATCGCAAGCTGCCGAGCCAACAAATAGTTCTGTCTCGTCGGGGTAATAACTTTTGTTAGTGTGAGCGAATATGCTTACTATTTTTGGAGTTGCTTCTACAAGAACTATAGAGTAGATTTCTGACACTAACAAAAACACTTTGAAATCCATCTCAGGGCCCCTTTAATGAGCTGTAAAATGAGTTCCAAGCAGTGCATCAAAAAACTGATTTTCTTATGCACTCACCAGGGTTCATTGTGTTGGAAAATATTAAGACTGCAGTTTTATGGCTAACATCGTTTTGTCTAGTGTTCCTCCAGAAATGGCTAACTATCTCTAATCATTTTGGTAACTAATTCACTGACTCAAAAAATAATGGCATATTTGAAATCGGTGGAAAAAAAGCAGCAAGACTGACAAGTTTCACAGAGTTCACTTAACAATTAGAGGAAGCTGAGGAATCTGACGAAATTAGACGATGTTCAAAACTCCCTTCAGGTGTCCCTCTATTTATTCCCCCAAAAGTGCAGCAGAACCGAGACTCACCTTGCAGCGGAGGGTTGGTCTTTGCCGCAATGGCCGGCAGGGCAGTGCTGGTGGTGGGGATTCCGTATGACGCGGCGGGAGACGCTGGAACTGAAGAGAGCTGCAGTAGAGAGGGAAGAAAAGACAGCAGTGAGAGAACAGTCTGGTCAGTGCGACGACGACAGTTTCAAGAGGGCTCCAAAAGTTGTTCCCCATAATTCGAAAGAGGATGAGGAAGAAGGGAAAGGATGCCAGCGGGCGGCATGTTCGACAGACCGGTGTACATCCCGTGGTGCTCAAGAGGCAACGTCCCGCCGAGACGAACGGCTGGCGCACCTAGAGGCATGCGCGACGCACAGAGTGAGGAGGAAAGACAGGCAAGTTGTTCAAACCGGCCAGGAGGAAATTCCCAAAACGTTACCCTCCTTCAGCTAGGAACAAACGGCAGCCTCAAGATTGCAGTTTTAAGCTCCGTTACATGAAACCCGAACACTTCCACTTCAACGTTTTGTTTCAAAAATCGACAGTTCCGTTTGCTGAGGCCGGCATTAAGAACAGAGAGGTCTGTGAGAACAGCCGATGAACTATCGACATTTTTCCAACCGACAACTGTACACGCAAGTAAGCGCTAAAGGTGAAAGCTGCTAAGAACGGCCTGTAAGGACGTGTGCACCGCATCGGCTGCAGCTGCGGCTCATGAAAACGTACAATACTCTCAAGTGATAGAAGGGGGGGAAAATACTTACGAAACGGTAGCATACTCTTCTACCACACTGAATGAGTAGAAGGCAAGCTTTTTTTTTAAGTTAATGAACTTCAGAGTGTAATAAACGCGTTCCCAAGTGCAGCCAAGGCACTCAGTGCATTAGCCCGCCGTACTCTGCCCATGCATAGTCATGGACAAATTAAATGCAAACTTGCAAGTATGAACGGGAAAAAAACAGCGCACTTTGTTCCTCTGCAAGTCAAATTGTCGCATCACTCCATAACAGCGGCAATGTTTGTAAGCGTGACGTTCCAAATACACCAAAACCATGTCATTATGTGATCTCCACAAACCATATCCTTCGATTTTCCGTGTTCTGTTTCATAATTCAAAATCTCAGTGCTCCCTTCAGACATTGTGGTGGAAAACTACTGTTTTAGGTAATGGTTGCCATGCTACAAAAGCAAAAGGATGGTTTCTTATGATTGACGCATTGCACACGGTACATGTTTTCTAAAGCAACTTTCTGCTTGTTTTTTCCGATCCCAATAACCCAGCTCCTCTACTTGGAAACGGCGCCGTAACGGAATTTTCCACACTCCCTGACACCACTGCAAGAGAGCCGAGCGTGGCAGAGCAATGATGCTGCCTTGATCGGCCGAGAAGTCCAGAAAGTTCGAGCCATTCCCTTATAGTTCGGGCTGCCCCCTATCAGCCTTCCAGTCCAGCACAAGACCCTTCTGTCCCAAACCTAGGCAACTTGCCGGACAGATTTGCTCTCCTTAGGGCTTTCCCGCTAACGTCTTGAACCGCGTGGGTAGGACCAGGGAGCTCATGCTCCTCGACCCTGAAACGAGGCGAGTCCCCCACTACGGGGCAGAGTGAATCGGCGGCCTCGGACGGCTTAACAAGCTCGTGTAGACATCGTCTCCCGACCAAGCTTGGGACAGCCGGTCCAAGGAATGTTCCATATTTTGACCAAGCAATAAAGCGTGGTTTGTTGACATCACCGACCCCCTAGTACATCCTCGGCACCTTCCGGTGAGCCGATCAAACCCTCAGTGGTGTCCTTGCAACGCCGCATTGGAGGCTGCGGCTTCGTTTCTCGTGTGCTGGCTTGCCAGCCGGGTAACACAGCCTCTCTATAGCCATGATGCCCATAAACCAACACCGATCTCATCAAAAGCTCTGTTGCAAGGGCACTAGCAGCTGATCGAAGGTAGAGACCAATACTGGCCAACGCCATGCTCACAAGCACCCCATGATTGATGACAGAGCAGCGCAAGCGGTATACCTGGCAGCATCAAAGTGCACCTTTGGATGGGGTGCACTCCTCTACGCCTTGGAGCAACCCAACCACTTGGTTTACGCTGGCCGGTGTCTCGACTGGAGTGCACAGCGGTATTTAACACGGGGATAAGGGATGGGGAAAACTGCACAGGTGACATCCAAGACAAGCCGACCTCTAAGCCATTCCAAATAGACCGCATTTCAAGCACACTGGCAGGAACCTCGAGTAAGGTACGCTGAATGACGAGCCCAAGAAGGGAGTCATGTAATGTTGATGAACAGAAGCTGACATACGAGGCGTTTGCAACCAGCGTCGGAGCGCAGAAAAAGAGCACAGTTACTTTGCTGTTTTTTTTTTTTCCGTCCACCTTTCCAACCTCTCAAGTTATGAGAAAACAATCGACGCTGGCCCACATTTGACTGAGTAGAGTTACCAAGTACCAGCTGCCGAAAAAGAAACTGCCATACTGGGTTGGCTGTTCTCAGGCAACGGAGACATGTTGCTTGCCAGTGACACCTAAGTGCTCCTGACAAGCATCCGCCTCAGGCAAATCGGATGAAACAAACCATTTCAACTCTACACACCCAACACCAAGCTCCTTGACACTTCATTGAGGGTGAACTGCACTCAAATTTTTGTTTTTCCAAAATTTGATTTAAATCAAGTTGTTTTTGCTCTACAAACCCCCATGGCGAAGTTCTAAGCCCGATAGCCACATAGCACAATAACTGCAAGTGTTCAAGGTAGCTCTGTAGCCGACGACCATTGCACCTGGCGGAGAGTCACCGAAACATGCTCCGAGGGGCCTGTGCTGGAGAATGGGAACCTGCCCCGTGGAGCTTGCACTTTGACCAGCACAGCGCACTGCTGGTCAAAGTCAGCAGAGCACACTGCTGGTCAGCACAGCACACTGCTGCTGGCTTTGCTGGCTACAGGGATGCATTCGCCGGGGGTTTCTCCGAGACGCTGCCACACTGTACACGTTTTAAAGCTAAACACATAGGTAGCAATATCGGCAATTTTTTAATGCAACAAAAGAGACTAGAACCGTCCATACTGTACACGCATTTGCGGTGATTCTGGAGTTGGCAAAACTGTTTTTTTTTTACTTGAAGGTAATATTTTTGCTCATAAAAATAGGACGAAACACACACTTAACTGCCTGTACATTTATCATTATGTCACTGAAAAAGGGATCAAGGGATCTATTAGAAATCCTTGACCACTTGCAGTCTGTACGCAGTATTTGCTGTATTTGAGCTGGCCTAACGACACCTGCACCCCTTACACCTCTCCAAAAGTTTGACGACCTAACTAGAGTTGTTCTATGACTTTTTCAGCACTAAGTGAGCCAAAATCAGCCTTGCTCATTGTAATGAATATATTGGCATGAAGATCGACCGCCGTCTCCACTAAGTGTAAAAGCTAACGAAACTGCTCTTCTCGTAAACAATAAATAGACTACGTTATCTTTTAAATTATGAAATAACATATCTACTTCTGCAGAGTGTTAGATTTAGTTTATCTGAAACTAAAATGTTATCAACTCCACATGTTCCTGGTGAAAAAAATAAAAAAACATTGGTAAATGCGCAACCTTTTCCGTGTTTCTTTCAGGACATCATCTAGCTTTGGAAGCTGACATATGGCTTCAAACCCATTTTACAATTCATTTGTCAATGTTCAGTGAGGTGAAAATTATTGGACAGATGTTCATACAGCCGTTTGCATGCCAACACACAGTAAAAACAGTTTGTGATTGATCGAGCCCACATGCGGTTTGTTCCCCTCAAAAAAAAAAAAAGTGAGATGATAGCTAAGGTGCCAGCTAACCAAAGCTGTTTTCTGATATCATACAAGCAAAAAACTTTGTAAACCTGGACCTGGCTTTTTTACCCACAATGCCAAGGATTGCTACTCCGGTAGGTATTCTGACGTAAAAATAACTGCCATACGGTCTGCTTTTTCTTGGTTGATAGCAAAACGATGTCGGAAAGTTCCCAATGTCGGAAAGTAATAGGCGGTCAAATGTCCAGCACCAGTCCCTATGTTGTGATTTTCAAATAATTGGGGTTTATGAATGGGTTTATGGGGTTTATGCATTGAAGCTACACTTGCCATAGTGGAGGACTCTGGATTAAGTTTGACCACTAACAGGGCACCTCTAACGTGCGTCAAAATGTCGACACGCAGGTTTTTTTAGATGCAACTGCATCTCATTCACTCGCCTTGCCCCTCCATACGGCGTTGTTGTCCGTCCACACCCCTCCCCCATTCTCCTCGCCGTGCGAGCTGCGCTCTCCGCCGCTCACCCCCTCTCCTCTCCAATAGCGAACACTCTCTCGCGAGGGGCATTGTATTGGATTGGATTGGATTAAAGTGGATTGTGTTGGATTGTGTTGCGTCATAGCCGCGCCACATTGCGTCATAGCCGCGGCAGGGGGTTCACGGCACGTTTCACGCGATGGGAGAATCAACCTAACGGAAACAACAACGGAACACCCTATGTGTCGCAACTACACAAGGGTTCCCGCGAGGGGAGGTGGGAGAAATTTTTTCGTTTTTTTGCCTCCATCAGAAAAGCAGCCACCGCAGACGGGATCAAACCCACGTCCTTGGGCTCAGCAGCACAATGCCATACCCACTGAGCCACCGCAGGGGGTCCTATGCTGTGAAGAAGCGTAACATCCCCCCAATGTCTTGCACGCTTGCAGCCTCTTCCTCACCTGTGACGAAGAGAGGAGGCCTGCTGCATAGTCTGGTGTCACTGGCGCTGCCGATGTGGTCGGTGTTGTCGGTGCGTCCTTGTCCTTCTTCTGCATCTCTGGCAAGTCCTCTGCACAACACAGCCCACCACATCAGCACTTTCGTGGCCATCAAAAGGACAGCACCTTTCAAACTCGGGAATGCGAGTGCCGGGGGCACAGCCCACCACATCAGCCCTTAGTTTCTTTTCTTTTGTGGCCA
The DNA here is from genome assembly GCF_048455015.1 of Haemaphysalis longicornis. Taxonomy (NCBI): domain Eukaryota; kingdom Metazoa; phylum Arthropoda; class Arachnida; order Ixodida; family Ixodidae; genus Haemaphysalis; species Haemaphysalis longicornis. The sequence goes on from NW_027526335.1 coordinate 115,587,293, forward strand.
TCAAAAAAACAGCGCCTTTTAAACTCGGGAATGCCAGTTCAGGAAAACTAAATGAACAGTTAGACATAGTTCAAGATGCCCAAAGAGAATTCGTTCCTTGAGCAATTCTAGGTACATTTCAAGTAACCAGTTTGCGCCCTGTGAGGTCTTGTGAACTGTGAAAGCGGATTGGCAGAGATCATAAAAAAAAAAAAAAAGATTAGGCTTAAAAACGAGCTTGCTAACTTGGGAGCACTGCATCCAACGTTTGTTAGGCAGCTTTCGTGACTTCTGCAACTAATACACCGCTTTTGGTCATGATTTGTGACATTTTATTCAATGTCCCCAAAGAACGAAAGACAAAGGCAGGGCAAGGAATAGGAGAAATTCTTGCCTTAATCAGTGTTCCTCAGCAAAACAACCTGTATAAAACTAGAAAGGGCTCAACTGAACCTGGATTCATGCCCTTATTTTGAAGAAAAAAATATGAGTTGAGGTTTTATATGAGGCATGACACCGTGAAGAGCTACCCATTAATTTAGACCACCTGGGAATCTTTTAACATGCACCTTAATCTCGATGCACAGGGGCTCTTCTTTCTCGCATTTACCAGAAAGACGGTAGCAACAGCTAAAAATTGGACCCTCAACCTTGTGCACACCTTTTAATGCCCGAGTACATTAAGCGGAGATGGGGGATTCAAATGTAACTGATACCAGTGCCTTCCCGTACCAAAGGGATTCCCACATCAAGTGAATTCCCGCATTCGGATTCCCGCATCAGGATTCGACTGTTGTTAAGCCACTGCTATATGCGGCCACTCTGTGATTATCCTCCCCAATCCAACTCGGCAATCAGCCGTGGCTCGCTTTGGAGCCGTTCCCGCCATCCCTTGCCTCCTCACCTGTGGGCTTCTTCCTCCGCTTGGCGTCCCGGCCATAACCGAGGGGCTGCTCATTGATGTCCAGCAGCTGCACAGGGGAGGGAAAGGGTCGCCCCAAAGTTAGGCGGCAACAGGTTAGGACCGAGACAGGCTCTCCGTACACAGCACAAATTCTAATGCTGATTACGTGCCAACAACACCATTTTTTTTCTGCGAGGCACGTTCTGTTTTTTTCCCATTTCCATTTTTCCTTTTTTTTTTTTTCTGCGAGGTATGTTCAGTGCATTGGTAGGTGAACTGCTTTGTACTAATTAATTTTCCTGAATTGCTCCGGGAGCTAGCATGCACTGGAGCCAGCTATTTTTATATCAACTATCTCCCCCGTCTTTTGTCATTAAAATTTCAAATTTTGGCATATTAATGCACCCAAGCAACACCTGGGCTGTGGGGCGTGCCGTTGTGGAGGGCTCAGGATTAATTTTGACCATGTGGGGATCTTAATCGTGTGGCGAAACCTCAACAAATGGGCGTTTTCGCTTTTCGCCTCCACAACAACCGTGGTGGATGTGTCTTTTGTGATAGAATGCCTCGAATCAGCTTTAAAATGGCACTAGAGTGACAACAATGTCTCCGATGTTGTCAGATTACAAAGCCCCAGAATAAAAATGTACCGCTTGCAGATGCATCAGTTGCTTGAGGGGGTCATCAACACGACATGCAAGCTCCGCTTTATTCGAAACATTCATCAGTGCATGCGGCAAGACAATTCTGTTAACTGGAATAGCGTTTCCATCAAAAGAACTGCGCATTTAAGAAGGCAGGTTTCAAATTGCCCCATTGATTCCTAACCCCTACATGTTTAAATTTGCACATGACAAATAAGGAGGTGCAGACAAAAACAGACAGTTGGTATGCCAATCTCGTGTAAAGGGCCCTAGTCCAGCATGAACTGATGATGCAACTATGGGGACACCGACCCAATGAAACTTAGTGGAACGATTTGCCTCTCATGGCCCGGCTACAAGTATTGTGCTTGTTCTAGGCAATTAATCTCACTTAGCTTAGGTTTACATCTGGCTATAATTGGTCAAGCAACACCACAACTGAGTGCTCTATGTTCGAAAGAGAAAAATGGGTGACCTGAGTTGATATTTATCTCGCTTTTGACGTTGCCCACTGAGCACCACTACGCGTCCGTTGCACTGCGAGAAGCTATGCTTTTCCTAATTACATAGCCTAATCAGTGCGGTTTACATTAAACTCGGAATACCCATAAAACTTGTAATACTCACAGGGTTCGTACGGGCTTCAAAAGCAAGAATTCAAGGGTTTTCAAGGACTTTCAAGGACCAAAAAACACATTTTCAAGGTCCCCATTTAATGTTTTATCTGGGACTATTTATAACTTTTTCAACAAAATGCAAAATTTTGATATTGCCTAATACCTAAGAACAATATTGCACATTTAGATAGGCGCTATGGGTTCCTAAATGCTCACCCAGCTTTATTTTTTTTTTTCATAGTTTATATTTAGAGGTTTTTCTTTTTTCTTGGTGTTTTGCTCAGGCTGTTTGATTTCAAAACTTAGTTATGTTGCCTGCATCTCCTGCTTTGTCAGCAAGAGTATCAGCTGAAATTAACTCAGCAAGTGTTGCTGCAAGGCAGGATGAACTATGTACACGTCCACCATTTGCACGTCAGAGCAAACACAGGTGGAGCGTATGAGGCACAGCAAACATGCAATGAAAGGCCGTCCATAGACTAGATGGAACATGCGAGATAGAGAACAGAAGCCGGCTTTTACGGGATTGTATGGTGACATGAATTCTATTGAGGAGTGCTGCTCCCAATTTTGCCTCGTAATAATGAGAATCCACAACTCGTAATTTCACGCAATACACTGAAACTTGATTGTTACAATGTTTCTTTACATTTTTAACACCTAAAATTCACGACAAACACTTTAAATTCTTGTGAAAAGATAGGGCCATTGGTTATCTCCAGAAAAATCAAGTGTTTTCAAGGACCCTTTAAAAATTCCAGGACTTTCCAGGCCTTGAAATTTACACTTCTAAATTCAAGGGTTTTCAAGGACCTGTGCGAACCTTGTACTCATTAATTTGCAACGGCAATATTTTGACGGCAACAAAAATGCATCTGTATTCACAATCCCTCCACTGCGCAAAAAATGCAAAAACCCGAAAACGGGTACCGCTGCGTTCCGACGGGTGACATCCGAAATCGAGCATGGCAAAAATGGCAGGGCAAAGGTTGCGCACGTGTTTTCCTAGAAGGACAGTAAGGGAGAAACGTGTAAAGCAGATTTATCCGGCTACTTCTGCTGAACACACTTCTAAAAAGGTGCCACCTGCATCTGGCAAATTCGAACGAACAGGTTGCCCGTCCACCACAGGCAGCAAAGCTTCCACTCAACAGTCATGTTTTGCCTCAGTGTACAAGTGCAGTCAAAGGGTTTGTGCCGATGAACACAAGAGTGTGTGCATGTGTGTATGTATACAGGTGCCCCAAAAAGTAAACGGAGCACGGGTAAGAGATTTTGAGGGAATTTCTCCGCCATGTGCCTAGCCAGCAACCTCCAAGTAACTTTTCAAGGAAGTCACTCTAAACTAAACTAGAGCCACTTATATTCTATATATGCTGGCAGCCCCATAAAATAGAAATTATTCTAATTTCACGAAGCCAGACTCCGTTTACTTTTTGGGGCACCTGTACATGCACACATATGCCAGCCAGTGGCAAAGTCATGAGATTTAGTAAGCACAATCAGATGAATGACTAAATTGAGCTGTCAGCTCCTTGGATGGCTAATCGAGTGTGGTACAGTATTTGCCAAAATTTTCTAGGTCAAGGCAAACATGCATAGGCCAAAAAAAATTCAAAGTACATGGTTACCTCTCAAGTGAGGATGAAATGTTTTATGCCAGAAAGCTGGAGAGGACACGTTCCTTCCTTACTGCCATGAAATAGTTCGGCCACAGTTCAACGTTAAGCTTTTGCTATGAATTCTTTGTGGCCCAAAACGTTCAACGTTGCTAGGAAATTTTGACAAAGAGTGTACCATCTCTAAGGTGACAGTGTCGCACAGCCTCGATCCCCGTTTGGTCAGCTTACTTTACGGTAAACTTTTACGCCCGGAAGAACAAAAAGGAGAGAAACTGCTAGAGAAGTCGCAGCTTTACTTATTTGCTCCTAAAGCAACTACCGTAAAGTTCCAAAAGAACGCCCACCCGAAGTACAGAGATATCAAGTGAAAAATACGGGATGGGTGATTGTTCAGGTCAGGTGCAAAAAACTAGAAAAAAGTGGCCGCACTGACTGCCAACCAAAACTGCAGAGATATCAAGAAAAAATACCAGATGGGCAAACTTTCAGCTCAAGTGCGGAAAGGACAAATAAGTGACTGCATCAACACATGAATAGATCATTGGCATTTACTTTGAGCACTCATCGGTGCTAAAGCCATACATTTTAGGGGGTGGGCGATGTTTGGGGTCTTTTAGTAAATTGAATACTACTCCCCAAAAGGGGGATGGGCGATGTTTTGGGGGTGGGTGTTTGCTCGGAACTTTACGGTAAGTATAATTTGCCATTCAACAAAATCCAAAAGAGCTTTGAAAGGTGTGTTTTTGTCCAAGAAAAAGGTCACTTAGCTGTTAATGCTGCTCTAATATAAGCCCCTCCATTCATCATTCAAAAGCGCACCTGAGGCAAAATTCTGAGCCAAGTCCCTTTATCAAATGTCCGTCTGTTTCCGACCCATCTCAGACTGTGACGGGGCATTCGATGTATGCGAACCAACTTTCCACCTTCCCTCTTTTGCACACTGTTTGAGCCGTCAGCCTTTAGCCAACCAGTGCCCACCTTTAACCATGCTCACCGAGTCGAAGAGAACTCAAAGTTCCGCCCACATGTCTCGTATTGGCTCAATTTTCTCTGCCCTTCGCAATTCTTCACCGGCCTACATGCTGTTTCACACTGTTAGCCGTGGCACCACCACCTATCACTAAATACCACCACTAAAGCCACGCATGTAGAACGAGACAACAGGGCACGGGAGTCGCTATGCATTCATGCACAAGTCAGTTCAGTATAAGCCGGAGCAACTCAACACACACCAGTTGCGAAACTCCCCCAAAAAACTGGTCCCCCCTGTGCCGCAGGCAAACAGGGGCCAGCATGAGGCAAGCTGACTAGCCTGCCATCTGTCGGCAGAAAGCTGAAGCAAATTTAGAGTGTTTCCAGCAGCAGCCATAAGTCATAAGCGAAAAACTGTGGAAACATAAGAATGCATTGTCTAATTTAATGTTTTCTAATTTGAAAAGCAAGCATTATTTCATTAAGTTGTGCTATTAAGTAAACATTCAGCAAAGTTCAGTTTTAGTCCCCTAGGTGTCGCACCAGTGCACTTGCCGTTGAGCATCAATGAAGCAGGGGTGCTCGCACAGCCCACATTCCGGAGTGAAATTTCCCAAGTGGTGCGCATCGAAGAGCTCTGGCGTGACCAGCCCCTGCGACTCGTACCTTGATGCCGCCGTCCTTCTTGTTCCCCAGGGGCTTGGTGAGCGATCGGCTCAGAGGGGTGCCCGAGCTCAGCCGGTTGCCACTGGTGGGGGTCTTGAAGCCGCCCGTCGGCACACGGCTCGGGATGCCTCGCAACGGACCTGCAGGGCGGTGTGTGACAGTGGACGGTACCTCTCAGAGAGGGAACCAGTGTATCCCCACAACTATGACCCCTTCCCCGCACCTTGCTTCAATCTGCTCCCCACACGCACAACTTTTCAAGACAAAGTCCTGGAGAGTGCAGAGGCTTAAAAGTTACACAGTCAATGTGGGGACATAAAAGGTTCACTCGCAAGCAAAAACTTGGTAAGACCCTACTATAAAACATCTCCTATCTCGTTTTTTTTTTCTTTTTCTGTTTCGTTCCCAGTGTTGGGTCACGTGTGGCTGCCTTATCTTGTCTGAGAAAAAAAGCGTATTTTATCACTTTTCCCCCTTGCCTCATCTACCCTGAACTCTGTATTAGAAATCCCACTGTATGTTTATGCACAGAGCTGCCCTGCACGACCATAATTACCAGGACAATAAATTCTGTGTGGGTTAATACGTTGCTTTTCAACTGTGCACACCAACCACCTCGATTCTGGTTCTTTGCTGCAAGAAGTTTGTTTCATAGAACAAGTTCACCGTAATAAGCTTGGTTTAATTTTAGAATTTCCATCGCCCTAGCTTTTGTGAAGACATGAAGACCCTTGATAAAGAAAACTTCCGATTTAATATGGTCTAACCAAGAAAGAAAGATGCAAAGTGCTAACTTTAAGTTAAGGATAGAAATTGCTTATCATTGATCCCAGAGGAAGCTATGGTGGGGGGCGTTATACGTACAGACAAACTATGATGTAACAAAGTCGGTAAAATTTGTAATTTACTTTGTTACATTGAAATTTCGCTACATTAAAATTCCCAGTTAAAATAAAGAGTTAACCCCCTGAAGCGGTACCTGCAAGCAAAAACGTTGCGCACATGCACAGCTGGTGTACTGACATCGCCGTGGATACCACCTGCACGATGTGGCAGCCGTGAAGCGAAGCAGGTAGCTCAAACTACTTACGATTACCAGAATGGCACAGTTCGTCTGAAAAAGAAAGGGCAACGCACCGTCGGAGCCTAATCGTCTACGTTGGAATCAGCAAGAACTGCTTGGAGCATTTTCTGGACACAAAAACGTACCGCGCAAGCCACAGGCGCGCTGACGCAGCCACGGAAACTACCTATGTGGTGCAGGTAGCTCCGGCGACCAGTTCGAACCACTCATTAAAGCGGAATAAGAGGGGAAAACGAAGTTGAGTTCTTCATGCGGGAAAGAAGCTGATAATGTGGGCGAAAACGGCACTGTAAAACGTCATACGCGCCGCTAAGCAAGCGCCCATCAAGTGTCCTCCGCGGTGCTTAGCCTAATTGTCCCTAGTGGGGCCAGTCGGCGTCCCGAGGCTCTACCCGAGGCCCAAGCCTGCCGTGCCAGAGCACCTCGAAGCTCCCGGCATAGGGTGCACGCCTCTTCATCGGCGAAAGTCGTAAGACTCCTCCCACTGTCTCGTGCGGCGCAAGCGGGCGCAAGTCATTTTTTGACCAAGGCAGAAGCCACTGCCGGCGCACAATCGCTGACGCGGCCGTGAAAAAAAAACACGCGCATGAGGCTCAGTGACCTACAAATGCTTCGTCGCACACTTGTTGGAACGATGAAGCCCAAGCGCAAGCGAACACGAACAAAAGACGAAGTGGCGGCATGCGGCGGTGGCGCCATACGCAGCTTGTAGGCAAGGAGCTCGCTCACGGACTCCGTGGCTTGTTGCATCTGCGGCATTGGGCGGCCCGTGCCGTCATTCGCGGCTTATCAAGACCACGTTTTGGCGCTTGCGTCTCCCAAATTCTACTTCTACAACCAAAATTTTGTGCCTAGTTCTCCATGAAACTTCGTTCCATTGAAATTTCGGCAAACGACACTTCGTTACGCAGAGGTTGAAATACATTGTATGCATACACTTGAAGTTGGAAAAAATTACGTGCTTCATTACATCAGGGGTTTCCTTACATTGAAGCTCGTTACATCAAAGTTCAAATGTATCGCTATGATTCTAGCTCCGATCAAGAATGACAAACAGAATTTGGCAGAATGCTTGACGATACCCTGCGCACCTTATTTTCTGCTTATTCTAGCCCGATCCAACTCATGAAGCACATTCTGCCCCAAATTTGACAAGCTTCTGAGGAAGGTTCGTTTCCATGACAGGCCCGAACCCCTTGGTCCTATTGGCTAAAGATGTGCTTATATCGTAACATCCAATATTTCGCTTTAACCGCAGCCATTGCAAATTGTACTCACAAGCCCTCATATGAGAAGCCTCCACACAAGCACATATCCGAATCTAAACCAAACCAAACCAAACCATTTTAATTAAACCACACATCTAACCAAAACCAACCTTTTCAAACATGTCTCAGTAGAAACGTTAAAGGGGCCATGAAGACACAATATGCTGAGATTTAAAGAACTAGCCTTTAGTGCATCACTAAGCTCCATTCTAGCTGAGAAAGACATTTTTTAACCAAAAAAAAAAAAAAAATGCAGGAAGCTCGCACTAACGCGTAAGACTTGAATGTAGCGAAGCTGTATACAACCTTCACGATCATCAAGATGGTTTAAGCCCACGATTGCAGCTGATTTGCTTCTTCTTCGTTGCCACAACGACATTTACTCCATCATTGTTGCTGTAAGTGTGAGCCTCCTTCCCTTTTTTGGAAGTGATAATCATTGGACAGCACCTTGAAGGGGCGTATGCTAAAATGTGTATTTCTTGTTCCAAGTAAGTGTTGCCATGATTACGGCGAATGCCGCAGTTTTTATTTTTTTTTTTTTTGGGGGGGGGGGGGGGGGGCTAATCTTGGACAATCTCCCTAGGTGGGTATGTTTGGCTTGACAAACGTGCCCCTGGGACGCTGGGCGGTCACCTCGACGCACGCACACAGGAGCACTTGGTGTTTTCTTAGTTTTTTGAACTGCTGGGCGGTCACCACAATCTTGGCCAATCTGCCAAAGTGGGTATGCCCGGCTTGATACACGTGCGCAGGGGCTGCTGGGCCATCGTAGCGAGGCACGCACGCACGAGCGCTATGCATTTTCTTGGTTTTGTTAACTGTGGGGCGGTCTCCGCGAGGCCCGCGCTCACATGTGCGCGATCGGCAATTTCGTGGTATTTTTAACTGCGGACATGAAAAATTACAATTTGCTAAACAGCTTCACTCTTAAAAAACTTAATATTGAAAATTTCAAATTTTGCGCTAATACAATTATGTGTTATGAGCCCGACTGACGTAATATGGTCCAGTGCTAAAGCCGTAGTTAACTATCAGTGGTTAAGGGGGGAGGTGGGTCTTTAGACAATTTTTTTTATTATTAGTGCCAGCTAGATGAAAATTGGCAGTCTTAAGCAGTTTTTTACACTGATATCAAATACGTAATTGGTTTTAACATAGCTTCATTTTTTCAAGAAATACAACACTTTGAAATTTATTTATTGAGACATTTCTTACGGGGGTTTAGAGCAATTTCGCTTTAGCAAACTCATTGATGATTTATACGGACATAATGCCAAAGGTCTACTCTGGGGGGCTATGCTATTTTTATTCATTTTGAAGACTTTTGCAAAGCATGAAAGAGGTGAACATTTGATATCAACAATTCGTATAAAATTGCCTCATTTTTATTAATTTTTGCAAGTAGGTAAACAATGACAGAGCAATAAAAATAGCATCACCCCCTAGATCAATTCAATACGAATACAATGGTACCACTCTTGTCATCCTAGCCTAAGAGCAACACTACAAAAACCCCCATAAGGCAGAGCTTGGTCTTGCAAAAAAAGAAACTGAGAAAAATGAATTTGAAGTTACAGATCACGGTAACTTTTGCTACAGCATAGCTACAACAATATAAACAGCATCATTTTGTAGCTCTATTCTTCACAAAGAAAAGCATACCAAGTATGTGACTGTAACGCAAAAATAACTCTGGAAAGATTGACGTAAATTCACACGGATACCGTACAAATTGCGAAGGAAAATTAAATTTTCTACTGTTACACTTCAGGAACTGTATATCCTCATTCACCTTTTCTGTCAGTGTCTTTACAGAATACAGAAAGGCACAAATTTTTGTGCTACCAATGAGACTAAAGCACAGCAGCCACCCAGAATTAGAGATTGTCCTGGAATGCATCTCAAACCTACAGCAAAGCTGTAGGTGAAATGCACTTCGGTGATCAATGCTTCAGTGATACAAATAGCATCAGCTGCTAGACCAATTCAATACAAATGAAATTATACCAGTCTTGTTATACTGGCTCAAGAGTAAGATAAGGAAACACCCCGCAAGGAAGAGCCTGACCTCACAAAATAAACTGTAGAGCTGCAGGTGGACTTCAATTTGGCGATGGATACCAGAGTGATACAAACAGCATCACCTGCTAGATCTATTTATTGCAAATTAAATGATACCAGTCTTATCATCCTAGGTCAAAAGCCTGATAGTGAAACACTCAGTAAGGCAGAGCATGACATCGCAAAATAAGAGAGAAAAATGCATCTTTAGTTTCTAACTCTTGCTACAGCATGGCCCCATATAAAAAGCGCTGTGTCACTCTGTCCCTCAAAAAAAAGAACCAAGTATGCGACTGTACCACAAACATAACCAGGAAGACTATATGCAAGTAATGAAAACTTTTGTAAACAGCGCTGGAAAACTGCACTTTTTGCTGAACTTCACCTACGGTAGTTCCTACTTTGCACTTCCTTCAACGTCGACGCAAACTAAAGAAAAGCACAAACATATTGTGCTGCAGACTTTTTTTTTCAAAAATAAAACCAAAGCACAACAGCTAACTAAATCTCGACGTTTCCACGCAGCGCTTCTCAGACCAGGTTCGTACGTGACAGGCGATCTCGGCACCGCCGTCGACGGCGTCTTCCATCGTGTTTTCGTACGCTTGCAGCGTGTAGTTCCTTGAGGTAAAGGTCTCCAGGCATTGCGGCACGAGACATAAAGACGTTGTGATAGAATCGCAGTCACTAACGGCAGAGAAAACGCACCCAAATTGAAAATACTGCGGCGGCGAACGCGCGCCTGCAAAAACAAAACGAAAACAAAATGGCGGCTCATCGGCGCCGGCCAATCAGAGACGCGGAACGGGGGGCTCGACTCGAGCGCGCGTGCTCCTGCCAATCAGCGGCTCCAAAACGACCTTCGGTAAATCGGCGGTAACGCTCGTTCTCCTCATGCCACGCCATTTTGAGATGGCGCAAAATACGCACAAAGAAATCAGCTACAAAGCGAGCCCAAGATGGCCGCCGCCGGCAGTCTGCTTCGAGTGTGGCGCGCGCGCGAAGTTCAAGCTTTTTTAGCCCGGTTTTCGGCGTTTTGCGGCTCCCGCTGCGTTTTCAAAGTCATTTTTGAGATTATTCCTGATGAAATTCAGCGGTGAAACTTTTAGAGTAGGTGCTTGAAGGTATAAAGACTTCGAAAATGTGTTTTTCCCAAAATGCGTTTTTTCGCGATTTTGGACCATTCTAAGACCCGCGTCCCCCCTTAACTGCATGTTACCATTCAAATGATGCGATCAAATGGATCTGGGGGCTCCACTATGCTGGAAAGTGGCTAGGGAGCAGTGTTGCGGAGTTACCGCTCCAGAACTGGAATGGCTCCAGATTTATTTCCCCTTTTCGCAGCCCCAGAGTGGAATGAGAATGAAATGGTGATGACCCTTGGAGGAATGGAATGGGAATAAAACCTAAGCCTTTTGTCCGGAAGACAATTGGGCTGAATTTGTTGATGATCCGTGCCAAACTTCAGCTGGGACCTACAGCCAAGCTGGCTCTTGAACCAGCAGAGTTTGCATAGGTGTTATTTGCAATAACTTCCCCTTTTCTAGGGAGGCGTTTTAGGGATGTGAGGAAACCCATGGAGGGGGAGAGGGCGGTTCCTGAAGGCGTTGACAGCTGAGGATCTTTGCTTGGCTTTAGTTTTGTGTCCTGTGGGCCTGACGAAATCATGAGAGAATCTGAGAGCCACTCCGGGTATCCATGTGCACTCAATGGTCAAAAAAAAGAGCAGGCGCTGCCACCTAACCGAAACCTAAGCAATGCAGCTAACCGCCAGCATGCATTGCTTAGAGAAGTGTGTGAGCCTCAGAGACATGCAGAAAATTGTGCCAACTTGTGTCTGGGTAACGAGGGCAGTCTTCGAAAATGTCCTGTACTAAACAGGTAGGGTCAAGACAATCAACAAACAGAATGAGGTTATTGTGGAAGATGTGGCAACTTCCGTACAGTGAATGCCAAACTGCGCTGTATCTTGGCGTGCTCTAGAGTCCACCGCCCTTGCAATGCTCGTCACTGCTCTGCAAAGCTAAGGATTACATGATACACAAAAAGCATAGTGAGGTAACACGTGACAGGCTGTGAAAGACAAAACGAGTCGACGGAAGCGCATTCTTCCTCTAGCACCGTGCAGGAGCAAGCTATTACAACACGCTGATTGGGAATACCGGAATGGAATCGCAGAAGTTCTAATTCCTCAAAACAGAACTGAAATGGAATGGGGCTGCCTATTCCACAACACTGTTACGGAGTCGCCACTGCCTCATCCGTTTTCCTTAAGATCTCAATTATTTGTTTGAAGTTTGCAATAAAATTAGTATCGATGTTTGGACAAAGCGGTCCTTTTTAATAAACCAGACTTGTATTTTGTCTTCGTGGCCACTTTAAGTAAACGTTTCAGGGCATTCATAATAGCTGCAGAAGGCATTGCCACACAAATCCCCCACGCACCGAGATCTGAAAAAGAAATCCCGCAGCGCTTACTAGAGTCGTTGAGATTCTTGGTGAGTCCTCGACATCGGATCGGCACTGACGAGGACGAAGTATTTCGCTTGGCGTTGGACAGGGCATCTTGGGCTGCAGCAACCAAAACAGGAAGAAGGGGTTGTCAAAGTGGCACAGGGGGACAAACATACTGCACTCGTTTGTCAAACAAAACTGACCGCTTCCACAGCAAACGTCAGACTTGCTCCCTCATCCCAGGCAGAGACTGACATTCCCTGTACACTTAACAAGGCAACTGCTGTTCTTGGAAACTTTCCAAGCGTGGGAAAAGCTTTCTAGGCACACACACACACCAACTTTTTTACCCTTGCCCCCACTTACGACTTCAGGGGTTGGTGAACGAGTACTAATATAGTCTCTGATTCCTGTTAACTAATCATCAGTTCATCACAAATTACTAGCACACCGTATCACCCAGGCTATGCACTATCAATCTCTGACCCCAGAATTCTATGTTCTGCAGTCAATCTGAACTTCATGTTTGCTACTTTTTATATAGGAAAAGCTACACTAAACTAGAGCAAGTGCTTTTTCACCAAGTACTTTTAAAGCTTTGCCAAACAAAAAAATTTCAAATTTCAAACAAGCAAAGGAATAGATTTGCAAGATCCATTCCACAGACCTCTTCAAACCAAAAAGGCTCCACTAAAAATTTGCTTTCCGCTACATTTCTTTCCCCAGACAAAGGAAAAACTGAGTGAGAGGGGACAGCACTACACTACTTCCAGGGTACTATTTCACTGCATTTAATCATAAAAAACTATTCTTTCATGTGATGGGAGACCTTCATATGCTCTCCCAGTACCTGGGTTTCATGGCGGCAGCGGTAAAGGTGTCTGTCACCGCCCGCATCACCGAGTGAGCGAACGAAGCAGCGAAGGCAGAAAGAAAATGGAGAGGATCGTCTGGGAAAAGTGTGAGGGAGAGGGCGGCACGCGCGGCTACATCTGTCTCACTGCCTCCCCCTTACACTTTCACCATGCATCGCCGCCAAGGAGCAACGCCACCTACAAGGAGCGCCCTCCCCCTCACCTTTCCCCCAGACGCTGCTCTGTTCCCCACTCATCCGAACCCCGTGACCTTTGCACAGGAGGTTCCAACACGATTTGCAACAACATGCTCGCAGCCGGCGGCGACACTCTGCGGGATAACAGCAAAGTCGCGCGTGCCGCCATACGTTTGCTAATCACGCGATCGCTTCTTGAGACACAGCAGATATGCGCCGTGACAAAGAAGACTGCAGTTCACGCTGCACCCAAATTTCGCTTTAGGGAGTATAGTAATCGCCAGTGCATTTTTTTCATGTCGTTTCATTATCATTTTTTTTTTTCAAACGTGTGGTTCCCTTTGGCATTGTTTACAAAGATGCGAATGAATCAATACTACTGAACAACGCCATCATATTCGACATCATACTCGACGCACGTCGTGTGATGGCTGAAAGCTAGGGTGCTGGAAATTAGGTGGGATCAGGCGTCGAACGCCAGGAATTGAACTTCTCGTTGCTTCAATGTGCCATGAAGAACAACCACAAGAACATCTCTCTAAAACAACTGCTGGAGGCAGAAGCACACTTCGCCAACCTTTCTGCTGTCATAATTTGTGGCAGGAAATTGAATGCTTCGTTATATGTGCATCACAGTCCAAAGAAGGAAAAAAAGGCGAGAGTAGCTGGCATCAGATATTTGCTAACAGACACACCCATTTCTTGCTTCTGGTACCATTACCGCGACGACGAATTAAAAACTTGGCGTCCGGCAATGTCTAAATCATTTACAGAAATGAAGGTGAAGGTGACAAATGTTTGCCGAAAATGCGCAAAGAATTTTTCTTTATGCATTTGTAACATGACATAGACAGTGACTGTGCTTGTAAAGCTCGCTTGTCTTCCCAGGCAAGCTCAAATATATTTCCATTTGAAAGTTAATTGTTGCGCACAAATTACTCTCACATTAAAGACGGCATTGTCTGAAAGTTGTAATCCTTTCAAACCAGATGGACTACCCACGAAATAAATAGGGAGGGGGGTGGGGGGGCGGTCCTAGTCCTTGTGTCCTTGTCTTGTGTGTGAAAGAATCTCTGTCCTTGTGTGAAAAGCTGAGGCTGCAGTCTTGAAGCCACTCAAAAGCAGCGAAAGAGACTGCTATTATGCAATAACGAACTTCTGAAAGTGGACATTTTATGGGCCAGCACTAGCGTATCAAATGTATTCAAGACAAAAAATAATGAACCCCACGAGCTTTGCGTCCATGCCCGTAGCAGAACCCACAATCAAATGGTTTGGGACCCACCCGCCTTTTATAGCCTTCCCACAAGCTACTCTGCCAGTGAAAAATCAAGGAGGCAAAAAGTTCAAGTTGGCGTTTTACACTACAAAGCTGCACCTGGAGTATGAGGCACGCCCCAATGAAGGGTTATGGATCAGTTGAGAACCACTCGACTCCGATTGATTGATTGATTGTAGGGTTTAACGCGTCGACGCAACGAAGGCGATGAGGCGCACTGTAGTGGAGAGCTCCGGATTAATTTTGACCACGTGGGGATCTTTAACGTGCGCCGAAATCCCATACACACGGGCGTTTTTGCTTTTCGCCTCCATCAGAAAAGCGGCCGCCGCGGCCGGGAATCGAACCCGCGACATCATGCTCAGCAGCGCAACGCCTTAGCCACTGAGCCAACGCGGCGGGTCCCCCACTTGACTCTGCCAAAATCTTGCACCCGCATTTTAATTTTTTTTAGACCCTCAGCTAAACAGTGAACAGTCGAACCAGGGATTTCATTGCGCTCAGCCACCTTTGCCACTGAGCCATCGCATCAGATACAAACATAATATCAAGGTTAGGTTCCACTAAAAGCATTTCTTGCATTATTAGGATGATAAGTGCTGGACGCCGAGGAACAGCCCTGACAACGGCGCTTGCCACTCGCATGTGGTTCACTGCATACTAGAGAAAAATCAGTTGCTGCAAATGCGTGCCATCATGGGTGGAAGTGTTCCTTTCCTATTTGGCTTGGCTAGCCACAAGGCTTCCTTTCGCTCTTGAAGCCAAAGCTAACAAGCGAAGGCAACATTTTTTTCTTGTTCATCCTCTATGAAGCTTCTAAATAATCCTCGACAAATAAATCTTTTAACGTTCCACTTTCCTACTGAAAAACCAAGTTTAAATGCTGTTTTAACAATAATATTGTTGTTCTTTTGCAGCCACAGACAACTTCTCCGAGCTTGTTGGTGAGCCATTCCAACTAACGACACAACATTTCTCTGTGGTAGATGACGGCACGCTCACCGAAGCACGGCTTACCCGAACACTGGTACCAGATTTGCCTCTAGTACTTTTATAGTACGGAACTCTATGCGTCCTGTGAGCTCAGCAGCAACAACTGGGATGCTTCGCCAGTGCGGCAGCTACGCAGAGGAGAAGGGGGAGCGCACTCACACTTCTGCAGCAGCTCGGCTCGCAGGGCGGCCGACTTGGGCTTCCGCTTGAGGGCAAAGTGCTTCACGGGCGGGGGCAGCTGGCCCACCAGGGCCGTGAGGGCGTGCTTGTTCAGGTACAGGCACTCCAGGGGAAGGATGCTCTTGTCCCCGTGCTTCTTCACTGCACGCCGCCAGAGGGAACACGGCTGAGTACCCCCGCCCTCACACTAATTCGGCCGCACCTCCCCAAACAAGCCGCACGGCCCTGCGCTGCAGTGCACGCAGCTAACAGGGCAAAGAGAATGCCCCGAATGTACTAATAACATGAAAGAAACGCCCGCACATAGTTTAAAAAGGCCATGGAGGCAAAATATGTTTGCTTCACTAAGGATAACTACAACACCAATTTTATCACCAACTTCAAAGAATTATCACCAACTTCAAAGAAATAATGCAGACATAAAGGAGAACAGATGAAGCAGTGGCGATTCTCCAGCCACTTTCCAAAACAATTTTCTATCACATCACAGAATCTTGTTCAAGCAATTGGTGGCCTTCCAAGTAAGCCGCCGCTATAAAACATGGCTGCACAATTATGGTGGGGCCTCTTATTGCATTTGATCGTATCACTCGAATGCTAATGCATAGTTAACACACTGGTGCTTTTTATTGCTGGCCCATATTACATCATTGCAACCGTCACCAGCCTGTCTACACCCACTGCAGGGCAAAGGCCGCTCTCCCATAGATCTCCAATTACCCCAGTCCTGTGCTAACTGCGACGAATGTATCCCCGCAAACTTTATGCCGCCCCCTGCCACACTTGCCTTCTCTAGGGATCCACTCTGTTACCCTCAATGACCCACGGATATCTTGCCTTCGTACAACATGCCCTGCCCACGTCCATTTCTTCTTCTTAATTTCTGCTAATATGTCCTTAACACTTGTTTGTTCCCCGACCCAGTCCGCCACTGGCTTCTTGTCCCTTAATGTTACACCTATCATCTTCCGTTCCATTGCTCGCTCAGTCGTTCTCAATTTAAGGTGAACCGTCTTAGTAAGAGTGCCGCTAAGATGCAGCTGTCATACAGTTTCTTCTTCAGGGACAATGGTAGGCTGCATTAGATCACTCCTGCCCATGTTGTGTCACTGTAAGCGAAGTTTGAACTCATTCAATACTTCTTCCAGCTTTTTTTCCCCCGGTTAAAGAACATCTATTGTGACTGGAAGAAGCTTTTTGTCTTCATGGCCCCTTTTAAGTTGGAAAACTGAAAGCAAGGTACAGAAGGACCCCAATAAGCTGGGTAATGTATCAACTACAAGGGGACTGACGGAAAAAAGTTGCATTAAAGAGTGCAGTGCAGTACAAGCGACAATTACAAGCTTCAGAGCCTTGGCTTGGAGATTAAGACACAGTGTAAAACAAAGGCATAAACAAAGTTGTACGACACGTGTTCAGGGTCAGGCCGTTCATCCTACCCAGCCAGCACATTGTGACTTCCTGCAATGTTTTTCAAAGTCCTCAAACGTCTGCACCGTGGTTAGCCCACCCGCACAGCTTATCCATCCATTAAGAAACGCGCAAGTGCAGGTATTTCCTCATACATACACAACTTTCGTGGACCGTCCCAATAATTTACTCCTTCAAAATAATGGTGGAAATATTAAAATCTGCTTTCGTGGGGCACAGCGAAAGTTGGAACTTCTCTGCAACGGCTAGTTTTGGCACACAAGAATTGCAGACGATAAATGTTGCCATTTCCAAAAAAGAAGAAAAGCCGAAAATAAGAAAATGTTCATTATTTCGCTTTTTCTCATTCCTACAGCAGTTTTATAAAACTTCCTACTTATTTAATATACACTTTTTCTCATCACATCTCGAGTCTTCGCACTCAAGGAAACATTACAAGCCAAGCCCATTCCAAAGTTAACAGAAACCTGCACTCTTCTCACAAATACAACGATTACATGCGGTTGCAATCTATCGACGACAATGGACTTGATTTGCCCTTGAAATCCCCTCAGCAGCCCTCCCACCCCATTCTTCCCCGGGGGCCACTTTACCTGAACCGATGAATATTTTAAACCCTGCTCTGGTTTTTATGCTTTGCTATAACAGTAAAACCCCATTAATTCGGATATCACAGGAGCAGAAAGGGTCCGAATTATCACAAGTACGGTCATAGCAAGTGAAAAATGCTTTCGATATCACCAAATCTTAAAAGTCAGTGTTGTCATCTGCTGACACAACGACACAAAAGTGTTCGACGCAAAATCCTTGGTCACTGTGGCTGTCGACTAGACCGTTGATTGATTGATTGTAGGGTTTAACGCACCGACGCTACACAAGCGATAAGGCGCACCGTAGTGGAGGGCTCCGGATTAATTTTGACCTCCTGGGGATCTTTAACATGTGCCGAAATCTAGAACACGGAGTGTCGACTAGACCGATGGCCATGGCAATGGGACCAGATGCCTCGTCCAAATTTACTGAAATTCTGCATAAACAGTGGCCGAAGTAACGGGGTTTCACTGCATACATGATTCGACAGGGTCAACCTGTAGCAGCAGCCAGAAGTGAAGCTATAGAGTAGATAGTGTGAGGCAGATTATTTGACACTCTTTACTCTGTTTTAAGCTCCACTGTCATTTTTATTTGCGGCCCCAAGCTCCACGGTGTAATCTGGCAATGAGCACAACTACAAAGATGGCTGTCACAAACAGGCTCGCAGCGCTACTTAATGCGAAAGCATCATGCGCATATCTCGGCCGATTTGCGAATGTAGAAACTTAAACTCTCAGTGAGGCCTCTCATATTTTCCAGTGTATAACCCGCTTGCACAAAAGTTGATGCGCAGTGGAGGGCGGGGGCAACGCAGGTTGGCAGTGGCTAGAGTTCCTGTATGTAGCTCCCCTAGGGTAGCAAAGTTCCGCCATCTTAAGTTCCTAAGTCATCCAGGAAAGCCACCCATCATGCATGTAGGAGCTGCTAAGCCAGTTGCCAATGGCACGACGTTAAGCCTACCACCACACTTCGCAGCTCGACACACAACAAGTGGAGTCGCTTGCCACGTCATAAGGCTCAACTTGAATGTGTCCCAACGTTAGGCTTAAACATAGGACACAACCACCATTTGAAAAAGTACTCATCTTAGTCGTCGTACTTCAACCTGCAGGTACCGGTACTAGGAAGACCGGAAACTATTACCACTCCACGGTCGGAAACGTAAACCTTGCACCTGCAATCTTTACATGCATACAACCTACATAAACATAATAGTATATTATCCCCGTATATGTGGAACCTTATTCCCAGTTCTCTTTCAGTCGTGGCTCTTCCTTCAGCAACGTATACCCATGCACAAGCCAGGGGAGAGACGGAAAAGCTCGCACCTAGCTTGCGGAGGTCGTTGCACAGGTCGACGAAGACGCCCGAGTTCTCCTCAATGTTGAAGTTGAGCGTGCCCGTGCTTGGGAAAGAGCGGAGCAGCTCGGCGAGCATGCTGACCCACTGGTCGCTGTCGGCCGAGGCCACCTCCAAGATGTCCTCCAGCTCAGCCTTCCACTGGGGACGCAAAAGACGCAACACCCCGTGAGACATCTACGGCCAACACATCCCTGCCAGAGAGCTTCACACTCTTATATACTCGAGGGAAATCTGCCGTCACTGCAATTGCATGCTGTCGTCGGCACCGCCACAACAGCCAGCGACTTTGCTTGCTAAACTTGGCTTGGCTTGCCACATGGTTTCTTTTTGCTCTTGGAGCCGAAAAGAACAAAAAAGGGTAACAATTCTTTCTTGTTCATCCTGCACGAAGCTTCTAAATAATTCCTGACAAATTAATCTTTTCGGAGCTCCATTTTTACAACATTTATACAACTTTACATAAGCTTGAATAATAATATTGTTGCTTTTTTTGCTGCCACAGGCAACTTTTCATCCTGTTCACCAGTAATGCCAAGGACAAGTGGAATGTGCCTACCCCATACAGCAGCACGCTCGCTAAAGCGTGGCTCCCTATAGGTAGGTGGATGCCACCTCAGTTCCAATTATTGAATGTTAAAACTGGTGACGTGAACAATAACCGCAGTACACTGCAATTGGGAAGCAGCAGGGCATGTCAACACATTGATGCTTGAGAAAAGCCTGCGATTGCGGCCTGTCTTTTGTCCCTAAAGACGACAGCCAGCACTTCTTGCTCTAACAAATTAATTTAGTGGAAAGCCCCAGCTTCTCCTTGACAACCAAAGAACAGGTGGGCGGCATTTTACCAGGCCGCGACTTCTGAGCATACGGCCACACTATGCTTCGTTCTCCTTGTCGTCATTGGCAGGAACAAGTTTAGCGCTTCTGACCTGTCGCATGATGCCCTCATCTGTCTGTGCACGACACACACACACCTGTACTCGCATCCTCATCAACCAAGTTCACAAAAAATACGCCATCCACAAAGCCCGCAAGTGGGATTTCGATTGGTTGTACCATATTTTGCCTTTTCTATTCTATACAGACTCATGTGTAGGCACAGGGTTTTAGTTTGATTCGACTGATTGATTGTGGGGTTTAACGCGCCGACGCAACGCAGGCCATGAGGCACGCCGTAGTGGAGGGCTCCGGATTAACTGTGACCACCTGGGTATCTTTAAAGGAGCACTGACACCAATTTTTGGCGTTAATATTATTGCACAGTTCGCTTCCTTCACTCAACAGAATACCCTGGCTGAAATATGAGGGGCCTGCGACGCGAAGAACATAGTTCAATTGGATGTCATTTATCGCGCTGACGGAGCAGCGCGCGGAGCGGCACTCAGTAAATGGACATCAGCGTGACATCACCCCGTGAACCCAAAAGAAGTGACGCGACAGCGCTCGTCAAAAACTCGTGACGTCACTTCACACGCGCGGCCCCACGAGCGGCGAGCGGGCACACCCTCTCAAGGAGGAACACCCTCTCAAGCGGGCGCCGGTGACGTCCACACAAAGCGGTGAGGTGAGGCCGGGATTCTGTCATATGCGCCGTTCGGGATGAAAGCGCGGGAATTTGAAACAATTTTCAGGCCGTTAAATGTAATTACCTATCGCGCGCTGAAGTATTTGAAGTGCTGTTTCAGATTCGCCAGACCATTAAGCATCGAAAAAAGCCATAAAAGTGTAACATAAAATTTTCGTGTCAGTGCTCCTTTAACGTGCGCTGAAATCTCAAACACACGGGCGTTTTTGCTTTTCGCCTCCATCAGAAAAGCGGCCGCCGCAGCCGGGAATGGAACCCGCGTCCTTGTGCTCTAGGCACAGGGTTTCCGCGGCAGTGTGCCAGGCATCAAGGTGACACCGCAGTGGTCCGTGGTTCGAATTATCCTAGGCAGAGCCTGCTCGGATTCGAATTAATGGGCTTCTTTGTACATTGAGTCCAGCCAAGTCTCTGTGGAGACTTGGCCAAACCATCAATTCTTACCGTTCGAATTACCGTAAAGTTCTGAAAGAACGCCCACCCGAACTACAGAGATATCAAGTGAAAAATATGGGATGGGCTAACTTTTAGGTCAGGTGCAAAAAACTATGAAACAGTGACCACAGTGCCAACCAGAAACTGTGGTGATACCAAGTAAAAAGGCCGGACGGTTGTGTCTATTTTGCTCAAAATCGAGAGATTGGTGGTGTTCGCGGCGGTGGTACGATTTCCCAGAGGGAGCTCCCCGCGCCTTCAAAGGCATTAAAGCTAGTGCAATTTTAGGGGGTGGGCGATCTTTCGGGTGTTTTACTAAATTTAATATTTCACCCCTGAAGGGGGCTGGCCGATATTTCGGGGGAGAGCGTTCTCTCGGAACTTTATGGTATCCATAAATTAGAATTATTGAAGTACAAAGTAACGAGCTTTCACTGTATTAGTACAAAACTCCATGATCCATGCAACAAGAAATGCCAGAAAATCAGCTGAACGACTGCATTAATGCTACAGCCAGTAAAAATTTACCCTGTCTGCTGTCAATGCCAGTTTTGCATTACCACAGTGCGTTGCACAGTGGTGAAAATGCGCGAAAAACAGCCCACCGGCCGACCATAGCGCCCTCTCTGCTCATTCACCGCGTTTGCCATTAAGACATCTTTAACAATTAAGTTGCTGGTCTAATAACTTTTTCTCATCCAATTATTCATTCTCTTCCTTTTTCTTGCCTGAATAAGTTTTTAGGAATTTCGAAGTGAAAAATGTGCATCATCGGCTCGCACGCCATTGTAGTTCGTGTTTCTCTGCCCTCCGCAATGAGCAGACGGTCAGAGGCGTGCACAGTACTGTTTACAGTTGTAAAACACCCCAAAGAAACTTATTCAAGCAAGGAAAAACAAAAAATAATAACACGAGAAAAAGCTATCAGAACAACAATATAGTTTTTAGAAACAAGTCTTGCTGTAAAGGGCACTGCAGTTGACCAGTGTGCTGTTCGCCAGAGGCTTTCACTGAAAAAAAAAAACGACCCTGCTGAGGGCCTCGGATGGCAGACTAGCTGAATTTCTAAGGAATGCACTAACACGTAGGATGTCCTGGAGGAAAAGCTTAGACCTCAGTGCATGCTAATAAACGTGGGCATGTCACTGATGCCACGTCAACAGCGGGACACACTGCGGCGAAACAGCGCGACTTAAAAAACAAAGACACAAGAAGGAGGAACCAAACAGGACAAGCGCTGACTATCAGCTGAGATTTATTGAAGAAAGACCTGCACTTTTATACATAAAAAAAGAAGAAAACACGAGCACTGCCCATGCGCACACATCATCTTCGTAACATTACCTTCATTCCTGCTTCTGTCTTCGTTACGCCGTGCTGTTCCGCCAGTGTTAGATCAGCAACCCACCGGACTGCTCGTCCTTAGGCGGAACACAGCCAATGTAGTGCTATGCTAGTTTTAGACTGCATCAATGCTTTCTTGTCAGTGTAGCAAATCCTCACCAAGAGGCCACAGGGAGTGCTCACTCCAAAACCCTGCAAGAACTTTTTCTTTTTCCTAAAGTTCCCCCTACAAGTAGGACGCAACTTTCTTGCAAGGAGTTTTCACGTACTAACGCATAAGTACGCGAGTGAGCTTTACTTGCAGGTTAATCAGCAAAGATGAATGAAGGCTTTACCAAAACTTTTGGTAAAAATCAACCTTTCTGCCCTACTCTACCAGCAATCTCTATGCCCAATGAGATCACATCATGTTACTTCACTTTTTTTAAAACTATCAGCAGGTTAAGGACCTGGGCTAGTTGGTGTTTTGTGTGCTCAACTGCACTTACACGTTACCCGGGGCAAGAAAGTTATGCAAAACGCAGAGAACAAGACGGAATGACAAGTGCGTATAAAAAACAAGCTTGTTTATAAATGGGCGAACTGCTTTTTACGAGAAAACACTTTTTTTTTATTTTGCCAGTTAATATGAAATAAACGGTGTGCTATTAGTGGTTAAAAACATTTTCTAGCTCCAACACCAAGCAAGAGACAAAAAAAAAAAAGAAAGAACTGGAAGTCTCTCCATTTCTGGCAACATTAATCTGTAACGAAATAACAAGATGCCTGCAGCTTGAAGAAAAAGGTTCACCGAAGCCGATGCTTTCATGAAATCCTGCAAAGTGCAACTGCTATGCCGTGTTTAGTCATTTCCCACTTCCTTAATGTCACCTGTGTTTTCGCACCGCTCCTAATGTCATGACCATTTGGCATAAAGAGATGTAGCCCCACAAAATGTGTTTGCTGTTCCTTGTTGTCAGCACCCATCTTGGTATATGTAGTGCAAGGGAATCAGCCACGCAAAAGAGAGAATGCAGCGGCACAGTGCCAGATACCAGCGTGACAAGGTTCCACCACATTTGGCGTCGTATGTGAAGCCAAAGTCAAGTACAGTTAAACCTGGATGTTAACGAAGTTGATACAAATTCACAATTTTTCGTTACATGCAGGTTTCTAGTTAAGGCTCCCGGAAATGAAACAGAACCTATATCAAAATGCTAGACATCATGAATAGTGACCTCTCCCCTTAAAGGAGTACTGACACAAAATTTCAAAGCTGAGATAACTATGTAGAACGCTTCCTTTTTATCAGGAGATATCTCCCAGCAAGTTTCAACAGCAACCATTCAGCAAAACATATTTAAAATTCATTTTAATCTTCGCCCGCACGAGAAAGCCCAGAGCGGACCAACATCATCTGCTACTTGTCCCAAACTGCCGATGTCGGGGCTCCCGTGACGAAGCCGACGCGCTGCTCGGGCCTGTGGGGACGGTGAAGACCTCGGCCGGTGTGGGCGCACGCGTGGGCTCGCTCGTTCGCGCTTCCAGAGCGGCAGCGATACGGCAAGAATAGTGACGTCACGTGATACCTCCTGTCATGGCGGCCGCTCGGCATTCGTTTTGTCGAAACCGAAACTGACACGAATAAACGACACCGTAAATGAATGTTTACGCTGCGCTCGACCGTCTAATCTGTCATTCTATGATTAGTGGGCTGGTAGGCACGCATAGCAGCGAAAAAAACGTAACACCAAAATTTCATGTTAGTACTCCTTTAAGAATTTATTTCACAGCGGTTTCCCACAAAGTTATTCAGTGCAGGGTGCTCCAAAGAATCAGGGTCGCTTACCCCTGAATTCGCAAACTTAACTTAAGCATCAATTTTGCATTTTGACACTCTTCGGTGCCTTAACCAGTTTCAAGGACCAAAGGTATACTGAAAGGGCGCCTTTGCGTGAACTCGATGCGCTTTGCCACACTCTTTTTGAGACGGTGCTAGCTGGGATACTGTCCGGACTACAATGTTCATCTTCCTTGCCAGCACGGACGGCACATAAAATTATGAGCTTGTCATGAATAGACAAAACTTATTGTCTTCTGGCAGCACAACTCATCACCGACAAACCTATACCTCAGAAAGCAGCGGGTATGCGCACATAAACACATCTACAGGTGGGATATCACCTAATACCCGTGCCACACGTACACAAAAAATGCCATTAAGTGCTGAAGGCCTTAAGATGCCAAATGACATTAACTGGTGGGGCCGTGCTACACGCGAAACCGCAAAGGCATTAAATGTGTTAGGTATGATGGTGATCATGACCAAAAAGAGAAATTCCCTTTAGAAGTCTTTAACGGAAAGAAAAACATCTTACAAGGGTTACAAATGTTTTTTTTTTTGTGAAAGAAAACGTTATGAGAAACAGTGTTTTCTTAAAAATGGTGTGAGCCATTTCTAAAAGTGGCTGCATCAGCTGCCATCGCCTGCCAGTGGTAGCCAAATCCGAAAAATTTAGCACGACGAGTGACATGATGTTTTGTTTTTTTCCGCTGTTTTAGTGAACTTCGTCTTCTTCAAAACTTCGGCACCATGAGTGCACAAAAAATCGCCTTATTTCGAAGTTCAGCTATGTTTCCGTGTTAACACTGTGGTGCTGAGAGTTTCGTTGGTTTCATTTGGTGCTTATCGCGTTCGAGGGTAGGCAGATTTAAGGTGTTCATGAATGTAAATGAGTTGTGCAAAACTCCTTAAACCAAAATGACATTAGAGCGAATGGCACTAGATTTTTGCGTGTAGCAGCGAATTCATGGCATTAAAAGTGAAGGCATTAAGAACTTAATGTCATTTTTCGTGTACGTGTGGCACGGGTATAACTTGCACAGCACTCACACATGAAGACGCACAGTAGTTTGCGGTGCAGGCGAAATTAGCTAAATTGGGGCATTTGTCCAGCCGATTGTTTAGAAAAAGTGTGAAATACCATGACTCATCAGCGTAGCAAATTCCTTACATCAAGGTTAACCGTCGCAACGCCTTCGTTACACAGAGGCTGCAAACACATGGGCTTCAATGGGGCCGGCAACGGGGAATCGAAAAACACTGTTAAATCCAGGAATTCGTTACACAGAGGTCCGTTACATCCAGGTTTAACTGTATACGTGAGACGTTTGAAGGAGCCACGCAGACAAAATACAAGCTTGGCTCATTAAAAAGGCTGATTCTCCTTTGTCCCCATAACAATGATACCATTTTTGTTGCAAACAGAAATAATTTAGATAATAAAGAAAAGATAACCAGCGGCGACTACCCAGCCACTTGCAGCGATTTCACTACGTCGTCACAGAATCTTGTTCGTGCGAGCGGTGGCTGCCTACCTTGGCCACGGCTAAGGAACATGACTGGGTCACTGTAGGGGCCGCTAGTTCCGTTTGTATCACTTGAAGGCTAACATGCAGTTAACTTAAACACTGATAATTATGCTTTTTAGTGCTGGCCCATGCTACGTCACCCCTGCTCACATTACACCGCTGTAGCGTGAAATTTGAAAGTTTTTCAGTACTGCTCGCGGTTTTTCCGTTAAACATCTTTTCGCGGCTCGATTGGAGCTGAGTGAGTTACCAGAGGTTGGTCCCTTCGAACTGAACAGTGCTGTATTTTGTCTACATAGCCCCTTAAGGGTAACTTGAAATCAGAAATAAGTAATACCTCTGCTACACTAGTGTCCGAATGTCAGTTGAACCAAATGTCCTTTGACTCAAATGCGAAGTTGTGCTGCTCCACTGGGTTTTGAAATGCCATTCGGCTCAAATGACATTCGAGCCGAATGAGCACCCAGAGAGACATTTGGGGCTTTCAAATGCCATTTCTAGCACTCCCGCGCACGACGCTCCAAGTCAGCATAAACAAATACATTACTGGCGTACTTAAAACAAAGTATTCTTAATTGTGGGACTTTGTTTAGTTCTCGTTCACTTAAATCGTGATATCAAGACGTAATAATTCCATACTCCCAGCCCCAGTGGGAGCAAGCAACAAACCAGCTGGCCAGACGGCATAAAACAGCACAAAAAAAAACCTCGACAGCGATTCAGAAATAAGTAAAAACCGTGTCAAAGCTAACGTTATTTATAATGTGATATCATTTTAATGCCAAAGACTGCTGCTAAATTTTATTGTTGCATTATTGTGTAAAAACATAACTAGGCAGCAGCAGCGTAACGTGGCACGGCGAGCGATTGTTAAAGCTTTCAAATGTCATCGAAATTGTAGTGGAGCACGGCAGATTCTGAATGGCGTTCGAACCCCTAATTTGAGTCAAATTTCATTTGGCTCGAATGACATTAGGACGCAAGAGTAGCAGGGGTATAACATAAGCAATGTTCTAGCCAAAATGTGTGTGCCCATTAAAGCCCCAATGAGACCTTGTGTGCCAACAACCACCACTAATATATACTAAAGGAAGGTCAGTAATCTATCTGACGGCAAGCAAACCTAAGCGAAACAGGCTTGCGTCTAACAGAAACAGCTTCCGCAATGTCTGCCGTTTGGGCAGTATTTTGGATACCTGGCGAAGTGTGTGATAGTTTGCTAAGACGCACATAACAGCAATAGTTTGCTAAGACGCACATAACAGCAAAAATGCATACATGCACTCATGGCAATTGACAGCAAATTTGTTTACGAGGTCTGGCCAGCCCTCAAAAATTTCAGTGTGCATTTGGACAGCTCATACTTTCTCACATTGATGAACCAAGTCACAGATTGCTTTTAAAAATACATAAATATACGCGCGACAACAAAACGAAATGCAACGGTGAGCATTGCAAATCTATTTAAAAACCTGGCAAGCAGTTGCACAACCTCCTGTCAGTACGCAAGAGCCCCGCAAATATTTGTAATTAAACAACCAAAAACCACGACAGTGCCCGCCACTTTTGCGGGCAGAACCACAATGATCTGCATATTACTTAAAATTCCTACTGCCGTCAGAATCTTGCGT
Source organism: Haemaphysalis longicornis (assembly GCF_048455015.1). Lineage (NCBI taxonomy): Eukaryota > Metazoa > Arthropoda > Arachnida > Ixodida > Ixodidae > Haemaphysalis > Haemaphysalis longicornis. The sequence continues at coordinate 115,614,800 of NW_027526335.1, forward strand.
ATATTGACAAAAACAACAAAACGAACGCCGACACTGCGCGTCAAACCTAGGAGCTTGTAGCGAGCGCGATTCTTTGCTAGAAACGTTCAGCTTCGAGCTCGGTGAAAAACGTGACAGGTGTAGTGCGTGAGATACAACGCACCGCGCGAAAGCGGGAAAAAAATGAGGATTCACGGCTTGGAAATTCAAATAAAACATAAACAAACGCGTGTTTGCAAACAAGTTCGCAAAACATGCGGCGTGCGGGCGTCTTTCCACCGTGTGGGCGGGATGTCGCGCCGCGAAGTTTGACCGCTTACAGGACCCATCCTAAACTGCATCGATACAGTGTTGTCGCAAAAAAAGCAAGCCACATATCAGAAATCTCAGTTTTCCGTTCAATTCACAGCACAAAAGTGGCGCGCAAAGGCGGCACCAAAGCCACAGATAGCGCCAACTCGTCCGCGTCCACTAAGGGCTTGGCAAGCGGCTGTCGCGAAAGCGCAGATACACGGAGCAGGATAATACTAGCCTGGTGCTACAATCTCGACCCGGGGACAAGAACTGGCACTAATGGCAAGCGGGAAATTGCGCAAGCACAGCTGTGACGTATACATGCAGTGACGGCGCAGGCAGCGTAGGCGCTAAAGCAGCTTTAGGGACGCCAGCCCCCAGTGACAAACCACAGCTGGCGTGTTTACCAAGCAGCGCGCGCTGCTCCTATTGAGCCGTATCTGGCGGGATAACCTTTCAAACTGCCCCACTACATGCCACGAAGTTACGAAGACGCTTCAGGGTCACGCTAAATCTCAGTAAGCGTCTTCTAAACGCTCTGATTAGGCTGAAAAGCGAGTGGTAGAGCGGTCTTACCTCTTCGACATTGCGCCGCGGTATGTGCAGGAACGAAAGAAGCAGTTTTAGCTTAACCTGGGACTGCAGGTCGATGAAACACTCCCGAATGTTTTTTAAGACGTCCTGGTTTAACTGGGAGCAGATAGAATAGCCCGACCACAGGTCGTTACTTGTTCCCAGCTTATTATGCAGCCACAGCGATGTGTCGCTGTCGCGTACGTACGCCATCTTGAATCGAACAAATTTTCAGACGCCATTTTGAGAACCTCGTAGCCTCAAACCAGCTACTGTGACATCGTTTTAGATGGCTGCCGCTGTCAAACTTTGTCGCTAGTGAGAAGGCAAAACATTGGTTTCGGTTTCAGTTTAACGGTTTAAGTTCTGTTTTTGGCACGATGCTGGAATGATAACAAAAAATAACTGTTTCTTTAATTACGAGTTTGCACTTTGGTATAATTTCTTCCTGTTCAGTGCTTCCAAAGCTTATCAGGGCGCAAAAGGCTAAGGTGTGATCTCAGCGTAGCTTCGACATGCGTTGGCAAGTATCGTGGATGTTGTATGTATCTTTTCGGCGACACAGCAAAAAACTACAGTGGACAAATCAAATTTAATGTATTAGGTTTCATCGCTCCCGTAACAAATGAATAAGAAGCGTTGGTAGTGCTGTGGCCTTTCCATGCACACAGTTTCGGCTCCTCTGTAAATACGCAAACACGCTTTTTTATGGATGAGAAAGTTTTATTTCCTGCACGCCTAAGAGGAAATAAAACTACTGTATTAGCTGGTAAATTCTACAGCACGTTGAGATGTACTGCGAGGCATGTTAACCGTGTACGCTAGCTGTAAAAAATGCCTGTAATACATTTGTTTCGGGTCATCATTTTATTTTATTTTTTCATCTTTCAGATGGGAAGCCAACACTAAAGCCAGAATTCAGACGGACCCAATTCCCAGAAGTAACTTTTTTTTTTTTTTGCTTTCACTGGGCGCAGGGATAACGCTAGCTGGGAGCTGCGCCAGCAATGTTCGTTCATCAGCTTTGCTCGCTTTCATCTGAAAGCTTCTTTCCCATACACACATTAAGGTTGCCAGTCTTATCATCTTTCTTTACTTTTGGTTTGCAGTGGCGCACTCGCGCTCTCCATTTTGTCTTTGCTCCAAACGCGCTCATCTGTCGATAGAGCACGTCTTTCTTACTGGCGTCTCCTGTCACATTGCCGAGCAGCAGAGATTATTAGGCAAATTCTACTAGTAGCACCCACCCAATCTTCAGATTTTTGTGCGTGCGTGCATGCGTGTGTGCATCCGTGCGAGCGGGAACACCGTGGGCCCAAATTTGAACAATAGAACACGCTGAGGTGGAACGGGCACGCCCCGAGTGTTGCAAAGGGCAAATCATTACTCCGCCTTTTTTTTTAGAAGTCGGTCAAGACTTCTTTATGGAACATTGAGATTTTATACGCAACGAGATTCAATAGCCCGGAAGGAGAAAAAATAATTAATCATGCCTCGTATTCTTTGCTCTATCTAAGCACCAGATATACACAGGCCGTTATTCCGGAAGTTCGTCCGTGGGGTCAAAAAAATACATAAATAATGAAAGAAAAGAAAAACAAAGGAACATATAGCATTCACCCACGTGTGATTACTGCTAATATTCGGCAAGACCAGTCGGTCGTTTAGATATGGAGAGTCACCTTGGGCGAAAAAAGAAAACAAAAACCGGGGTTGATTCCTGTCATATGAATCAGTAAAACACGAAAGTGAAATGTGCAGCGAAATCTGCAGCTGAGCATGATTTGCGGGTCGGCGGCTGTCTTGTGGGTGTGCTTGGCGAGCGACGTCCTGCTGGCGAATCGCTTCAGCAAAGGTGTACTGGCGTCATTTCCGTCACGGATATGACGTCAGTGAAATATTGGTGTATCCCGTCACAAAACACTTTCATGTTAAAATGTAAAACCCGAAAACGAACAACCCTAAGTTTAACGCACTATCTAGTACTAAACGTTGCTTCCCCTCAAGGAGACCGTGCCTGCACGGTGGCACCCTTTACAGGCCGCTTGTTTCGTTGTACTGGCGTCGTTTCCGTGACGGATATGACGTCAGTGAAATCTTGGTGTATTCAGGAATAAAACACTTTCGTGTCAAAATCATTCCGCACTAAAACTCAAAGTATGACTGCAGACGACGAGGAAAGAAATTTAGGCACGCGTACGAATGAGAGGATCGGTACGTTTCAGTTATGCATACGCAGTTATTTTAAGAAAGCTGTCACACTAAAAGGTAAAAAGAAATCAAGTGCCACTATTCGCCAATTAATCGCCAATGAATGTTTGGGACGATTCGGTTACTATTTTGTGTGGTTCCGGCTGAGTTGCGACGTATGGTGCCTTCACTTTCGTTTTCACGCATAATGATTTCGCTCACGCGGAGTTGGCGCAACATTTGTTGTTGGGCCACGTATTATAAAGGGCCATGGCTTCCAGGCGCGTGCGTCCCTTGTCGATACGAATAATCATTTTTACTCCGGCGTACCATTCCGTGCCGTGTAAACTAACACCAGCCCTATACGTTTGTTTTTGTCCTTATGTCGCTTGGCTCACCGACTCTCGCGTTCCAGTAGTCTTTGTAGAGTTAATGTTTGGGCAAGTTGATTTAACATTATTCGGGCTACAGCGTGCGCGCGCTGTAGCCCGAACACATTGCGTTGTATAGCCCGAACGCGCACACGCACGCACGCACACGCACAAGCGCGCGCGCACACACAAACAAGGACAAGAAAGGGACATACGCAACACTGACTTCCAAATGAACTTTTGACAACACGTAAAGCCTTTAAATACCTAAAAGATACGACTACACAAAAAAAAATTGACGCGGCTTGAAATATTGGTGCAGGGCTGGAGAAACAGCACAGCTTACGGCCCCTCTTCCTTCGTCTGAGACACGGCTGTTGCACATCACATGGATTTCTGAACTTGCCGCTGAAGGTTCTGCATGGTCACGCCCGCATCGTTTCGTCCTCAGCCTTTCACATCTCTCCCAAAGTGGACCGCGTTAGCCCGTGCTAGAAGCGGCGGCAAACGGCTTCGCGAACACGGCGTTCATAGCGCGAATAACGCACGTGAACTGGCGAGAAGAACAGCACGCGGGAGATGACGCCACGAAAGCTGGGCAGGGTGTTCTCGAAGGTCGAGCTGGCCGATGCCGGATGCTCCTCACGAGGCGCACGCTCACGTGTGTTTGGTATTTTTTCTTGGTATATTTTTCCGGTAACGCTCGACGGCGGAACTTAAAGCTTAAACAGCTCTGCTATTAAAACAGCACGAAACAGATAAACAACAGATAAATAATTAGTCAGGAAAGCTTGCCCTCACGTGCAAGAGTTCATTGGCGAAGCAGTTGTAGGTGAGCATCGCCGGACACATACTACATCTTTCAGTGGCATTGTTTATTTGCATAGTTGCGGTGCTATGCATCGAAGAGGTCGTCGTCTTCTTCGCGGCGAGAGGTGGATGCAAAGTCATCCTCAGCAGTGTAGACTTCCACCAGCTCTTCGTCATCGATTCGAGACAGCGGTGGTGGGATCTGTAAGTCGTCCCGGGAAGGATTGGCACACTCGTATACCCATGTCTCCAATTATCCATGATGACTTTAGAGAATGCGGCGGCAGCGGTGACCTCTCCCAAACAGGGTCTCTGTTCAGCTTTAGCATTAGCAGTGGGATTTTTTAACAGGCGCGGTAGCGCTTCACAACAGCGCTGAAGTTTATTTATTTATTTATTTATTTATTTATTTATTTATTTATTTATTTATTTATTTATTTATTTATTCTAAAGCCACTGCGCGTGCCGAGGACGCTCGGCGGTCGACGCGAGGTACGCGTTACGGGCATTTCCTTGGTATTTTTCCATGCCACGGTGAACTTACGGCTTGTACACAGCTCCGCTGCTAAAATTGACGCCAGTCCCACGCCTGCGAAATTTGCTGAAACATCAGAGCTGACTTCGGCACTCTGGCGGCCACCTCCCGCACGGTCGGGGGTCGCTCACAACGCCACTCGCCGCGGTATGTTCGAAGTCGAAGTTCTGGTAGTTTACCAGGGCATATATAGGGCGATGGACGTGCACCGCGTGCCCCGGCGCACGAGTCAATATCGCGCACTGGACGGCCGTTGATGGCCTAAAGGGGTACCTTCGCCTGGCGTAAGGGAAATCTTCAACCGGACATTGCGAGCCCTTAAACAGCTCCGCTGTTAAAATGCATTACACTTAATCCGCCTGCCGTTGCCGTTCTGCGCCAACACCTGCACGCTTCGATAAAGTAAACAAGTTCGTTCACGGGGAGAGAGATATATAAGCCACACTGATACTGTCGTCACCGGACCTTCCGCTTCAATAATTTCTACGGTTGTCTGACTGGCACTTGGATTAGACATTGTGGGGATTTTCGCTGTCGGACTCTCCGACAGCAAGGACCCTTGCATTCTGGGCTTATACGTGCTAATTACGCAAAAGCATACAACCAAGCACTCGTGTCTCATTAAGCATTGTCTTCTATACAAATGAAATACTGACTCGGAAAACCCATGGCTCGGACCCGTTACCTCCGCGAGTTTGCTCCCATAACGAATGCTAGCGACGTTCATCCAGTGAGCAGGCGGGAACGGCACGGAGCGAGGCGTGTGTTTCCGAAGTAGTTCCTGTGGCTCAAACAAATAAAAAAGAAATAAAGAAATATTCACAAAATAAAAGAACGATGTACCCATAACTGTTGCATAAGTCGAACATGAATATTGAAGAAGGTGCGTATAGCCTGGCACCAACATCGACAAAGCGCTTTCGGAAAGGTGAAAAATCGCGCAACAACCGGTCTCCATACCGGAGTTGCGCTCAAGCTTCATTCGAATGTCATCAATTTTTTTAATGCGTAGCATTCTTTGCCGAGTACCCCCCCTCCCCCCCCCCCTTCTCAGCCAGGGCCTGTAACGCCCTGCATTTCCACAATAATGGAGATTAGGCGAAATTTCCCCCTTTAATAGTTTTAATGGTGTAAACGGAGATAATTGATCAAACAAAATTTCGAGAAACCAATAAATAAGAAAAACATAAACAAAATAGCGAAAATGGCGAATTTTGGAATGCCCCGCATTTCCGCAATGCGAATTTGGCGGAAGTTGCACCTTTAATCGTTATAATAGCGTAAATGGAGATAATTGGTCGAACAGAACCTTAAGAAACCATAAAATAAGAAAAATACACAAAAAATAGCGAGAATGGCGAACCGTGTAACACCCTTCATTTACAAAAGAATTCAGATTTTCACATTCTGAATCTGAATTCTGAATTCAAAGAATACTATGCATTAGTAGACAATTCTCTTAATTTCTGCAGATGTTTTATTCTACGCCTCCTTCTGAGCCCAGCGAAAAGGCACACCTTTGTGACGGCCTAAGGTTGTTGTCACTCTTGTTGTTTGCGAGAAAGAAAGTTCTTATTTTTGCACTGGTAAAAAAAGGGAAGAGCAGCTATCAGGACAGGTGCTTGGTCTCAGAAATGCAAGAGTAGACATTTCCGTTGCGGAAGCGCAGCGGTGTGTCCCCGAGCGGAAGCAGAACGGGTGCTGCCGTGGTATATGACCAAATCGGCTAAATTGAGCGGCGAGCTGTCGTTGTCGCATTAAAGAGAAGCCGTGGCCGTACTATAGAAAAAAATGTTCTATTGTTTGATGGTCGCAGTGGAGAACAATAAGTTAGACCATACCGGTGCGGTGGAGCATGGCGAAGTTAAGCTGTGGAACTCTAGACCGGGTGCTCGTCAAGATCATTTCACATTGACATCCGCGGAAATAGAAATTAGGGCCTATAGGGTATACGTGGGCGCAATGTTGAGAAGAGCTGACGACACCCTCCTGCATTTTCACTATAGGCAATGATGCGAAAAAAAAAACATTTTGAACCTTCAACGTGGCAGAGGACAACCGAAGGTTCATCAAACGATGGTCTTGCCGTATACATAGGATAAACGTCTGTGGCCGGGAACCCAAAGAAGGCAGATTTCGCGTAAGCTGGAATGGGTGACAGCCGAACAAACTGGTAAACAGGGATAGACAACAACGGCATTCAAGCTCCGAGGTAGCAATTTTTTTCAAGGCCAGAACTATTGCAAGAAACTTCACTTGTATCGAAGTGCCGTCAGCTAGGCGAACGAAATGAGAACGACGACGCAGTTAAATTGACAGTTTTCGTTCCAGCCCCTTCCGCACGTTGCGACGCATTGTTCACTAGAGAAGACAGGACCAACGCCTGCCCTGACTCTTCTTGTGAACGTTTAGGGCCTCAACTTTTCCTAAATCAATCCAAACCATCTATAGCCCGCATCACAGCGCACAATTCAAACTATCCAGGCATACGGGCTCAGCGGTACCGCCAGTTGTTTAGTTGTTTGGGAGTAAGCATTTTGTCCTTGTTGGGTAAAATGTCCAGAAAGATTAAAGGAAAGGGAAGTACCCCACAATACTCCGGAAATACAACGGTAAGGTTGAGATTTAGCTTAAATGGTAATGTTGGACAGTAAAAAACATGCCGAGGACGACTGGCTCGATTAAACTGAGCTAAAAAACAAGCTAATAGGTTGCGCCGCTATAAATGAAGGATATCTGCTAAGGCAGGATTCGAAAATGGTCAGAAATGTCGACGCTGTTCGAATCCGAAACCCAGAATCAAAAAGCGGCAAATACGCCCCTAAAATTGTACAGGATGTTATTTCCCGTATATCTTGGGAGGCCGAGACACCACGGTGAGACTGGGATAAACAAAGAACTCTATTTAGAGACGCCTAGTTACACGTCCGAACGACGCGATCATATATATACAAAATTAGGGAATATAACTGCCGCTTGAATGTACTCAATACTTTTTTCCCAACACTATTAACAACTGGAACGCGCTAAACCTAATTCTAAACCTAAAACCAGATTCTAATTTCCTAATAGCAATTGAAACAGCATTTTGAGTTGATAAAATAACCGACAAATTTATGTTATATTCAATGTGTATTTACTTTCCTTGGTTGCTGATGTTTATTTTACGTTACGTGTTTCTGCTTAGGTTGTAATTATGCGTTATCTACGTTCCTTACAATGCTTTGCTGTAAGTGTTTAGATTTATGTTGTACAGTGCGCAATACCCTTGTCTATAACACTGAGTTTAACTTGAATTGGTTATCTCTCAAAACTGCGGACTCAAACTTGTCACAAAAAACGTTGAGGTCAAAATATATGGTTAAGACTTCAGAATGACACAATAGTTTTCTTGAAATGTTTTTCGGCCTAGACACAATAAGGCTATAAGTACGAAACCTGTGTTATAGACAAGTGTGTTGCCCTCTGTACGGTGCTATGTGTAATTGTTGTTTGGTTATAATTTGCTGTTTTTCTATTTTTTTCTGCTGTAACCCCCTACAACAATGCCCTATGGGCGATGTAGGTACTTAATAAATAAATAAATAAATAAATAAATAAATAAATAAATAAATAAATAAATAAATAAATAAATAAATAAATAAATAAATAAATAAATAAATAAATAAATAAATAAATAAATAAATAAATAAATAAAATCAGCAGATGGGCTCCAGCAGAGTTAGAGGATGATGTATCCAAAAAGAGAACGCAATAAAATTCGCAAATAGTAATAAGCTGCCTCTTGTCATTCTGAACTTTCGCTTGATGACTCTGTAAAACACAGTGCAACAGTCGTTCCCCTATCATCGTCATGTGCTTTATGCGAGGGCGCCTAATCGAGCGCACTATCGAAGTTAATGCCGAGTACTGTGTATCACGTACTGCATCCTATAAAGCACGCGCATGCGGCCGGTTGAGTGCCCGCTACCGCTACCTTCAGGCAACACTTGTCACATCCAGCGAACTTTATCCGGTTCAAATTGATTAACTGCTTTATATTGGCGCGACCCATATTCAGTGAATCGTTTCCTTGCCAGCGCCTGACCGCAGAGGGTTATCTTATCAAGTGCTCGGTGAAAGCGAGAATTTCGTTTGTTCCGTCTCATATCAGGCCCAGCCCGGTTATCTAGTCTGACAGCAGAGAGAGTAGCCCGTCGCTCACTTGTCTGGAGTGCTGTTGTTTGATGGACAATGCTTCCGATCTGACTGGATGCTCCTGGGAACGAGCGCGCTCCCGGATACATGCATGCAGACCGAACTCGGCGCCATCCGATTCGTCAACGCTCAGCTGTGCACGTCATAGAGTTTATTACTATTTACACTAGAGAGGAATCTGGCGCTAGCGTCTATGCGGCTCACATCAAGGCCGTCTGTGTCGTCATGGGACGCCATTATACCATGTGCTCGCCTTAGTTTCATCATTGGCTTGGATTGACACGTTTTAGTGGCAATATATTCGAACACAGTGCCACAAAAACGCAAACAATGCTGTGGTATTATATAAGTGGAAAATAAAACAGGCCGTTTTAAAGCTAAGAAAGGAAATAAAGCGTTTTTTTTTTTGCCGGAGCGGTTGTGCCTAGTTTACTATTCTGGAGACCAAGCTGGTGGTTAACAACAATGCTAATATCTTGTGACAAACCTATTAGAGGCTCTTATTTTATTAATTTTACCACTATTTCAAATAATTAGTTGTTTAAAGTGCCTGGAAATGTTTTTGAGCGTGCCCACGAAAACGTCGCCTTCGTAGTGAACCGGTACAGCGACCGTCAGCTGCAGTTTAACAAGACTTGTGGGCGAAGACAAGATATGGACGGCCGCAGGTGCCCGCATCTGTCGTGTCTGGTCTTCATCGAAGTACGTTTGGTTTATTTTTTGTAGCGTGAACTACACTGGCCGAGGTTGAGCAGTTTCGCGTGGCTCCTGGAGAGCCGTGCTGCGCACGCGCGAGGAGCAGTGACGTCCCACGCCGCACAGAACGTTGCTCGCTGCCCGGCGTCTCTCACACATCCCCCGCGCCCAGCGTCTTCGCCGACCTCCGCTCCGCACGTGGGGGCCCGGTCCACTTGATGATCATGCGAGGTGTGGCCGATTGTGGAACCGATGCGCCTGTGGAACCAGCTTAGCTCTGGGGCTGACGCTGCGCCGGAGCCGCTTGATAAATACACATGTATTACATAATGCGTATACTGTGTGTGTGTCATTGAAGCAGCAGTAAGCATGATAATCAGGCTAATCCTAGAGAAGCAGGAAAGCTAAGAATAACCAGCTGAACCTCAGCTCACGCTACGTATATCCTTGCATAGCCGAGATAGTGCACTGATAATTTTTTTTCCATCAGCTACAACTTTCCCGGTGGCATATTACCCGCTCAGTCATACGTTTCTTCGACTCTGGCATGACCAACGTTAGATACGATTACCCAGAGCCTGCTGTTTCACAAAGCACGCTGTTGCCACCAGTTGCCACCAGTTGCCACGGCTCACGGCTACCACAGAACAGCTCGTAGACGTGTTAATGCATAGTGAAGAAAGCAAACCCAAAAAGCGCTGAAGAATACAATTGTCATCCCAAGCCCAAGCCAGAAGCTGGGATCTTACCATATATACCCCCACGCCGACATGAATTCCAAGGTGCAGTCTCCTTTTTAGTATACTAAGATACTCTACGGTGCACGTCACTTTGTTGATTGTGGTGCTTAAAGGAGCCATGAAGAAAAAAATACAACTTCGTTTAATTTGAAAGAACTAGGATTCAGTATCTCACTCAGCTCCATTACAGTCACAAACGATGTTTTTTAACAAAAAAAAAGCAAGAAGTATTTAAAAACTTTCAAAATTTGTGCCACAGTGACGTGTTATGAGCAAGAATGACGTCATACGGGCCAACAATAAAACATAATTTTCAGTGCGGTAACTTCACTTTAGCATTCAAGTGATGCGGTCAAATGGAACTAGAGGCCCCATTACAGACGTCCAGTCATGTGTCGTCGCAATAGGTCAGTTAGGCGGCCGCCAATCGCACAAACAAGGTTCCGTGACGTCATAGAAAAGTTGCGAGAAATTGTCTAGGGGGTCGTACTGCTTCACACGTTTTCTTTAATATCTCCGTTATTTGTTCGAAGATTGCGATGATATTGGTATCATTGCTATCGGGACTAAGTAGTCTTTCTAATAAACCCAACTTGTATTTTGTCTTCACGGCTCCTTTAAATGAATGCCTCCGCTCTCTTCAAAGATTTCCACGGCGCGGCTCTTAAATAAAAGTGGTTTATATGAAAATTACGCATTTCCGGTCCTCAAACACCTCTACGTTTAACAGGGCTATCCCGGCTTCGCAGCCACCTGTCTGCAACATTGTTCTTGTGGGAATCGGAGAAGCACGCGCCGTGGACACGGCCGCTGAGCCGCTTGTGGAGGATTGTTAGAGCGCTTGTCCTTCTCACAATCCGAACACAGAATCAAAAACTGTGTGTACTACGTACATCATCTCATTTTTTTAAAGCGAAGGCTTACTAATGCTAGACCGGTTGGTCGACCGAAAAACTCTGATAAGATCTCCGGACACACGCTGCGTGTGTGAAACTGGGCTTCCATCGTTTGAGAACGGTTACTTGAAAATCGCGAAAAGGGAACGGTTCTAGATCAGACAATATATACACATCGATAATGAAGAAGGAGTGCAACATTATACTTTTATCTCATAAACCACTTATCGGCATGCATTTAGATCGTTCGTACATGCGTTAACTTAGCGCACGAAAAATTGCTGCGTGGATTCATTTTTCATTTGTAATTTAGGCCTTTGAAGAATTGGCGATCGATTGAATTTCGGGCCCACTTTTAGCGAAGGTTTCGAAGCACTTTTGAGACAGTTTTGATGTGAGAAAGCTTTAGCGCTTGTCTCAATTTTTTCAGGAAGGGGTGGTAAAGTTGTTTTATCGTAAGCTCAGCTAAAGCGAAATGTAGGCCTACAACGACACGTATGAATAGACTGACAAAGCCATAACGTCCGTTATCGATACGTACATGAATTTGTTAACTGAGCCTCAGTGGCGCGAGCTAGCGTACGGACTTCCATACTTCAAATGCGTCCAGGTGATCCTTTTTTCTGATCTTGGTATAAGTTCGCCAGAAGGCATCGTGACTTCATGACTCTGAAGTGCTTTGTTGCAGCCCTGAGACCTTTTTAACTGACGCATGTGAGATATGGAACAGCCCATCTACAGTCGCTGAATGTATGCAGCCGTGCAGTGAATATTCACTGCATTCACTGCCTTTAGTTCCTTCCAACACTCCCGATGCATTTCTGCCATTCACCTTTTCTCTCTGCCCGCTGCAGTGGAATGCATCAAAGTAGAATATGTTGCTACTGGCTAACACAACCAGGTCTTCATCCTTTACGTTGGCTGTCAATAGAGAAGACGTGTAGAGGACTCGAGCTGCTTTCCGCCTTCCCGCGTTTGGGCGGAAATATTTTGTACATAAAAGAAATGCCTTAGCCTTGTTACTTGCTCGTTTTGTTAGCAATCCGTGAACGTGTATGGGTAGTAACCAACCGTGTTTTCATTTCGATCGTCGTAGCTAGTTGAGTATCGCTGCTGGTATGAGACTCTGTAATAAGAAGTGTCAACGACGGTAAGCACCAATGAAGTCTCGAAACTAAACCAGTGGCTCTACCGACGCAAGGGAAAGAATACATTTTTTCCTTTTCCCCATTACCCGAAATTTCCCATAAATCCAATTTGTAGTCTCGATCTTACACATTTAGTCTCCCACGCGCTCAATCAGATGGCAATGTTTTCACTTAAAAGTGGCCTCGCACGTGTGGTTTGGAGGAAGGGCGGGGAAGGGGGGGGGGAGGGGCTGGCTACCCTGTCCACGTCATGGTAGATCGTGTTAAACCAGGCTACCCGTTTCAAGGTCGGCCAGCCTTCCTTTATGCGATCACTTGCGAACCGGCGGGACAACTCTTCATACTGCTGAACTGATTGATACTGTCACTAGTGAAGCGAAGACGTTCCCCCTTCACGGAGTGTCCCCACATCATTCCTTTCAATCTACTTCCAATCCCACAACCCTCTCCCCACTACACCATTTATTTGAATAAATTGTTCTACAACTACCTCCCCATTTTTCTGGCTTTGAAGGCAACAACGACGCGCTGCCCAGCGCTCCTGGTCATATGGGAGGCGCTCAAAAAATTCGCTGTAACCTCGGAGAAACGTCGTAATGTATTTTGTGCGAAGATTCGTTGCCCACTCTACTGAAATTATTCACAAGAGCCGGCTATGAAAGATGCTCCTTACATTTAATGCACGGTTTTGGATTAACAAAACTTCGGCATCCCTGAAGAAAACGTCTTCCCCCAAATGGACAAGGCAGCGTGGCGTTTACGGATCGCATGCCTCGCTGTCAACGCACACAACGTTCATTTTCTATCAGGTCATTGGTCTCGGGTGTAGCCGAGGCCAATATTGCGTTCTTGCTTTCTTGCTTGCTTGCCTGCTTGCTTGCTTGTTGACTTGCTCAAAGTCAGACGTTTTATTGCAGCATTTCATGTAGTGGACAGTTTTCCCGGAAAAATTTAAAACAAATGGCCACTTCTACTTAAACAGCTTCCAACCTAGGAGGCAGAGATTGACTGCCTGTTCGATTGAAAATACTACGCCTTAAAATATATGAGCATAGCATCGGTCAAAACTGACCTGTTTTGCTACCCCAGTGGAACGCTTGAATATCCGTCAGATAGGGCTAACAGAAGAAGTGCCGAATAGATAGCCAACTCCAACCGATCAGTACACGAGAAGCCATCTGTTATTGCCAGAAATGAACCCGAATCCGAAACGATATCGTGAACACCACACTGAACCCAAGCCGGGAAGAACATAAAAGGTGGTACGGGATGACGGCGGAATGACTCATCAGGCGTACACTCCTAACACTTGGAGCCTTTTGTAATTACGCTAAGGATATATATAAAGAAATTCTGGGAATTGTATCCCAATATGCGTAAGCATTTCGATGCTGCGGGTCTTAATTTCTGTTTTTTTCCCTTGGGCCAACAGCGAACATTTATGTTAATATTTAACAATTACATATTCATACTTCACCACTTATGCATTTTTTGCGACAACAGGGTGCACACTGCTGGAACTCTTTGCCCATTTTGTTTTAGTCTTTCGGTCCGTTTTTTGTTTTCTTTTTTAGGGGGGGGGGAGGGGGTATTTATTTTGCTGGTTCATTTTTTGCATTTATTTGTTTTCAATTTTTGTTTTCATAATTTTATTTGCCAAACAATCTTTATTTACACTATTATAATGATTAATTATGCTAGCTTCGCCAATTACGTATTTTTGTGCAGATAGAGGGCTTACACGGTTGGTGCCCTAGGGTACTCGGCAGAGAATGCTCGCGCATTAGAACGAAATTTCACCCTATATGTTTTCGCTTTGCTTTTTGCTTGGATTGATTTTGTTGTAGCGCGTATTTTCTCTCAGCAATATGTTTGGGGTTTCCATGCTTTTTCATATGCGAATAAAAGGTACGGTGTTGTGTGCCGACTTACAAGCCTGGATTTCATTATTGTAATAAAGGCAGACGTGGGCTTTCAGGACATGCCGCATTGAAAACGCAGTTACAGGCGGTTATTTGAGAATGAACTGAGACAAGTAGTGAAAATAAAAACAAGAAGAAAATTCGCTTTTAAAGCGGGCTCTGCCACAAGCACAGCTGCGCTGAGGAAAAGCAAACCACAGTTAGGAGACGGGAGTCTGGTTTATCCCGGAGCGAAGTACTTATAATCGACAGTACCCGTTTCTGAAAGGAATCAGCTCAAGTTAAGTGCGTAAGCGTAATGCGTAATCACGAATTCATTCTTGTTATCGCTGCGCCTGTACAATTTCGATCGCGTAGGTGGTAGTCAGTAGCGGCATTGCGTTTTCCATCCCTTCCTGCGACAGCCTTCTCGGTTTAACAAACACATCACGCGACTACGCGAAAAGTGTCTAGTGTTTGAGACCAGGTGTGGACCCACTAGGTTTATTTAAACGTGGCTGGCTCGCACTCTGCGTATTGAATAAGTGGAACAGAAACGCAGCTGCGCTTATTCGCAACGCCGACTGTGAGCTACACGCACGCAGTGTTTTGTTTTGTTCGTGCCCTCATTCTCAAGTTCGAGGAAGTTCTAGACAGTTGGTTAATTTATTGACGCGTACATTCTCTAAGAGTGGAACTCCTAAGCGAGAAATTATAGGGATGCAGAGTAGGGGGATAGGAGAGACGACGCCTTACGCCCATAAAGAACTGTGGACTACCCGAAAACAACAACAGACGGCGACGCGATTATGCGCCGAGTGTGAGGCTACAGCTGTAGAACGAAATGGGGCTTCTCAGCAGCAGCAGAAAGTTCTTGAGGTGAAGCAAGGGATGCGAAGTAGGCGGCAATGGAAGAAAAATTATTGTGGCTGCTTATGTGCATAGAGATAGACAGAGAAAGAGAAAGAGTGATATATATATATATATATATATATATAAGGTTAGTAGAGACAGAGACACACGAGAAGGACATTGAAAATAAAAATAAAAGTTTACTGACGTTTCAGGGAGAGGACTCCCTTTCTTCAGAGTCCTCTCCCTGAAACGTCAGTAAACTTTTATTTTTATTTTCAATGTCCTTCTCGTGTGTCTCTGTCTCTACTAACCTTATTTTTTCGCGCTCTGTGTGAGTTTTTGATTCCAGACTATATATATATATATATATATATATATATATATATATGCTCTGTATATATATATATATATATATATATATATATATAGAGAGAGAGAGAGAGAGAGAGAGAGAATAAACATCTTTAATTACGAACGAGCTCGTTGATGGAGGATGGTGAGAGCAGTTAAGCCTTAACATGAAAATATGGCCGCGTATCTGCTCCTTTCTTTGCAAATGTCGCCGAAAGACGATAGTCGACTGGCGCCCCTGCTAAGTAAAGGCCTTCCTTTTCTTTCCCGCTCACCTCTCATGCTGTTCCTTTCCCGTCTCGGTCCTCTAAAGATAACACGCTGATGGTTTGCTGAAGTCAATTTATATCTACCGCGTTCTACTGCTCCAAGTCGGGTGTCTCGATGCCAGCGCTGCCGTATGGCGGAGACGCGCGTGAATTGAGGCACCCTACTACAACATTTATAGAACCACGATGCCCTACTGCACGAGCGTTACAAGCGGAACGTGAATCCCATCTAGGGGAACCTTTCGTTTCTATTGCCGTTTGATTTCTTAAATGCCGCCAGGAGGTAGCGCTGGCCACAGCAGGCGACTGTTTTCTGCCGTTGATGTAGTATTTCATGTGCTATCGCATAAACCAAGCATACATGAATTTTTTAATAAAGGAACACTGCGAATATCACTTATGTATTGATTTTCTGCCTTATATTTGCGTAATGTCTTGTTCTTGTTCAGCAATGTTGACAAGTATGGACACTGACACCGGAATTGACGGTTAGATTTGGCTGAGTGTTTATAAGACAATTGTGCAGATTTTATTTTACTTTGGCCGGGTAGCTGAATCGAGTCACAGGCGGAAGACAGACAGACACATTAAAAGCAGTAACATTCAAGGTTTTTGATTGCAAATGACGGATGTTCGACAACTAGCGTACGCGGATGACATTGCAGTATTCTGCACTACTAAAGAAAGCATTCTCGAGGTAGTACGAACAGTGAAACATTTTTGCTTGGCAAGCGGGAGCGCAGTAAACTGGTCTAAATGCTTAGACTTTTGGCATGGCAAATGGCAGTCCACACCAAGCGTTTTCGCCATCATCAAGTGGGTCACGAGTTCTGTTAAGCAACTGGGGTTGCCACTTGACTGTTATCAAGAAAGTGACCCGTACTGGGCCAAGCAACTCGAGGAACTTCGAGGAAAGACAGAAAAGTGGAAATGGTGGGGTTCATCAATGTTTGCGAGAGCCACAGCTTGCAATTTGTTTTTTTATAAGCAAGCGCGTGATATGTAGTGCAAGTTTTGCATTGTTCAGGGGCTAATGTTCAGAAATTTCATCGTGTGTTCGCCGTGTTTATCTGGTGTTCATCGTGGGAAAGAATGAACAGAGCGAACGTTTTTCGGAAAGTGCGTGAAAGCGGACGCATTTATTTTTTAGGTGGTCAATAGATTTCTGTTTCTTCGTGATGTTGAAGACGCGTTTCTTAGGACAGTTTGTCAGCTGCGACTTAGAAGACTTTTGCCTCAATTTGTTGTGAGCTCTTAGTACATGAGGGGCTCTGTACGAGGATTTTGTAAGGAGGTGGTGTAGTCATACCGTGTTCTATCAGTGCGTTTTTCTTTCGAGTATTTAAGGGGGGTGAGTCGGAAGAAACTGTACAAAGATATCGTCGAGAGTGTATTGCCAGTGTCAATATACCGCAGCAGGTATAATCTAAGGCCTGAGAGAGATGTACTTAAGCAAGTTAAAAAAATTATTCCTGAGCCCTCCAATACGGCGCGCCTCATCGCCTGCGCTGCGTCGGTGCGTTAAACCCTACAATAAAATCAATCATCAACCTCTCCCCCCCATCAACCCGTGGAGCCAGTGGCAAAGCAAAGAAAAAGAAAGCGAGGGCGCGCTTTGTCGCCCCTCTGCTCTGGTGGACAGAGGCGCAGACTAGGAGGATAAAAAAAAATATTGCCGAGGAGGATTGGGCGTTCGCTGGTGCACAGGGAGATGTCCTGAAACTTTCATACAGCTGTATATAGGCGGAGGTATACGGCCTCTTCTCATCACACTGAGGTTGATATAAAACACGGGCCCTGCGCCGGACGCCAATTCGAGTCAAACCCTGCCGTAACCGGCATGTAGTAAGTGAAACGATCCTGGCCAATCCCCCAAGTGGGTATGCGCCACAAACTGCGCAGGAGGCCGCCTGGTTCTTGCTGCGGCAGGAAACTAAACATCCCCCTCGCGAGAGGCACGATCAAATGCAGAGCATTTCCGGGGGCGCACGACGTTAAGTAGTTTGCGTTACGTTAATGTTGTTGCACTTGTTGCTGTTGGTTGTTGTATTGTAATTAAATGAGGAGACGTAATTACGTGGTCACGTGACATCATTTATTAGCAGGTGGGTATGACATCATTTATTAGCAGGTGGGTATGATTATTGTGGCGCAGTGGGAAGAGCACCATGTACCTCGCGTTCCGCCCACAGGCAGTGAATGCGTTGTATCAGCAGTTTCTTGACGTAGTTTGAATGAGTCAAGGATATAAGGCGCGTTCGTAGCCCTCCATTCTGTGTCGGCTTTGTGGCGTACTCTCCTTGTTTCTACGGGTGAGGTGAACCAAAAGCCGCCATGGGGTTTTCTAAAAGAAGTTGTAGATACTTTTCATTTTCTTACTGCGCGGTTTTCTCTGGAGTACCTGTTTAGTCTTTCAAGGACGGCTATGACGAACTCTTTAATTCATAATCTATTCCCCGTGCCTCTTTATCGCCAGCCATACTTGCGGGACCATACGAATAATGTTTCAGACCGTGTCAAGCGTATGTGCGTGCCGCCAAATGCCAAAACGTTTTTCTTTAAGCTTCATTCGCAAACGCTTCCAGTTAAAACATGGCTGCGAGACAAAGGAATGTCGATCCCTTGGTCAGACAATTGCCGCTTGTGCAACCAACCAGAAACTATTGACCACTGTTTTGTGCTGTGCCGTGACGCGGTGTTTTTCTGGGACGTTTTGCAACGTACACTAAAAAAGGACATTGACATCACCCCATACACCATTCGCTTCTTGCCATTTGAGGACGTTAATCGGGTGCCATATGACGTTTTTGTGCTCCTAGGTTTGTTTAGCTTGTGGAAGTGCCGCATGACTGATCGGCATGCTGAACCCCCTAGGCCGACCAAGGTCATTTTTAGGGAACATGCGGCATTGGTACGGAGCGTTTATGTTGCGCAGAGTGATCCCCCAGAGTGGCTGCATCTTTTGGATGCGTGCGTTTGCTTGCCTGAGTTTTGAATTGGTGCCGACCTTTGTTAGACTGACGTGCTTACCCTTTGCTGTCTGTTAGTGTTTATATTGTGTGTCAATTGTCTTGGCTGACTTCTCTCTAAAATTTCCATGTATTAAAGAAAAAAAAAGTCGGCTTTGTGGCGCAGTGGGTAGAGCACCATGTACCTCGCGTTCCGCCTACAGGGTCGTGGGATCGAAACCTGGGGCCGGTAAGTATTATTTTTTTTATATAGTGTAGGGGGAGAAGTGCGGACGACGATGGACAACTAGAACGGGTGACATCGTGAGTTAAAGAAATGCTCTGCATTTAAAATGCCGGTCCCAGGTGGAGTGAAATCTTTCTTTTTTAAGCTCCATACTGGAACACTGGAAGTAAATACCTGGATGGAGGAAAAGGTACGGTTTGTGTCATGGGTTGGGCTGTGTTTTCTGTGGCGAAAACCAGAAACAATTGAGCATGTGTTCTTGGACTGTTGGGGAGGGGTGTTCTTTTGGGACAACCTCCAGCGAACACTCACAAAAGATTTGCCTGTGGACACTTACGGTATTAGGTTTTTGAATGTTGAAAATGAGGACGGTGTGCCGTTTGACACAATTAGGCTGTATGGACTACATAGCATCTGGAGAAACGGGATGGCGGCACGCTACTCCGACCAAGATGCCAGTCCCATCCGACAGTACTTCGAAGAGTCAATAGGTCTTTTGTGCAGATACAGAAAGTTCAGCCCTCTAAACCAGAGTGGCTACCCACCATTGAAGCATTGTTGGTAATGAAAGAATACTGAAATCACCCCGCTGGCTCAAGAAGGGCTGCAGTTTTAGTGTTTATATTGAGTGTACACATCATCATTCACGTGTGTTTTGTTTGTCATCCTGTCAAAGAAGGCAACAAAGAAAAAAGGCAGACAGACAGACAGACAGACAGACAGACCGACAGACCGAATTTTCTGCGTTTTAGTAGCACAAGAAAGACTATCGTCTTTTATAATGAAACAGTGAGATGACGCGCCGAGCGTCATAAGGAGACAGGACGGCTGGGTGGCGAATTCCAGGGAATAAAAATCTCGTTGGGCCCCAGAACAGAACAGGTCTCAATTCAGAGCAACTTATTTGACGCAGAGCACTGAGCGTAAAGCATTGGTTCTTGAGCTCAGGAAACTGTTAGGAATAACAACCAGCGTTTCCGTACTCGATCGTTTAAATTCAGCAATGAATCTAAATGGTAGCTGAACTTTTCCTGAACCTGAAGATCACCAAGTGCGCAAAAAGTTGACATAATCTTTCTGCCACGCGCTAAGCAAATAAGAAAGCGAGTGAGCAGGTGAGCAAGCGAGCACCGACAGTCCTGAAACAAATGGGAGAAAACTACTATCCGATAGGTGCATTGCGGAAAAGCTAAGTTGCAACAAGGCGAAGCCGATGTGCAGGCGAAGCGTGCGACCGAGAACCTGAAGCAGAGTAGGCGAAGCGGAAAGGGTAACTACAATGGGCAAACTGAGTCACGACAAAACGCCTAGGCTGGGGCGAAGGGCCAAAAATCGCGAAGCTAGAGACGAGACGGGAAAGTTGAGACCATGGAGATTAAATCCCGGGCACACCTCGCCACCGCATAACCACCGCAGCAATCACCGTGCGCACGAGAGACGGCACCGTCATCCCGCGAGTGCAGTCCCTCCGAGTTCTCGGCATGATACTTGAGAGCAATCGCTGCAACGGCACTACAGTCAACCGCCTCACCACCAAGCTCACGACAGCCACCCGCCTCATCAGGCGAGTGACCACACGGCACCACGGCATGAAGGAGGCCAGCCTCCTCCGACTGATACAGTCATTCGCCATCAGCCACGTTGCATACGTGGCAGCATATCACCACTGGAAAACGCCAGAACGAGCCAAAATCGACGCCGCGATACGGAAGACGTACAAGGCGGCCCTCGGGCTCCTCGAAAGCACAAGCACGGCGCGGCTCCTCGAGCTGGGCATCCACAACACCCTCGACGAGATCGCCGAGGCCCACCGCACGGCCCAGCTCGAGCGGCTCTCAACCACGCGCACCGGTCGCTCCATACTCGACCGGCTAGGCTACGCATCCAGAGCAGTCTCAACCTCTAGTACACGCCCGCTGCCAGACGCCGTCACGCGCAGACTGCGGGTTAATCCCATACCAAAGAACATGCATCCCGAGTACAACCGCGACCGACGAGTCGCCCGAGCCAAGGCCCTCACGGAGCTCTACGCCCGCGACACCGGTGCCCTTTACGTTGACGTCGCCGAGTACCCCGACCGACCCGGCACGTACGCAGCGGTGGCAGTCAGGGCTACCACCGGTGACATCTACAGCGCCTGCAGTCTCCGCGTCCCGGTCGCGCGTCATGCCGAGGAGACGGCCATTGCCCTGGCCCTGACGGACCCTCAGTGCACCACAGTGCTAAGTGATTCGCGCTCCGCGATACTCAGTTATGCGCGAAACAGTGTGTGTGAAAGTGCAGTGAAAGTGCGAAGCAACACCACGACCCCATCAGTGTCCGCCACGTCCCTTCGATGGTTCCCGGCGCACATGGACTCGCTCGGCTCCAGCAACGGCCACGCCAATCGCAACGAGACGGCAGATGCCGCCGCGCGCGAACTCACCAACCGCGCGGCGACCCCTCTCGCCTCTCGTTCGGCTAGGCAGCCGGCCATCAACCACGAACCCCTCACGACCTATACCGAGGTCCTCCAATGGTACCGGCTCAGCCGACGAACTATGCCACCACCTCATCCTCGGCTCACAAGGGCCGAGGCCGTGCTCTACAGACAGCTACAGACAAACTCTGTGATCACACCCGTGTTGGCGCAATACGTGTGTCCGGGTGCCTACGACAGCGTGCAGTGCTGTGTGTGCGCGAGAGCAAACGCGACTCTGGCCCACATATTGTGGGATTGTGAACGCAACCCAGACGAGGCGGCCGCCCCGACGCGGCTGCCGGACAGTTTCACGAGTGCCATGATTTCGTCCGAATACACGACCCAACTCCAGGCCGTCCAGCAGCTCGAGGCAGCTCTCGCATGGCAGAGACTCGGGGAGGCGGCGAGGCCGAGGGATCCACCCCCTCACTGCCCGTCAGCCGAGCCAGTCGACGCCTGCGGCGCACACCACGAGGACGTCCAGGCCGCGTCACGATAGGGTGCCTCTCTAGGAGGCGATCCTCTCGTTCTGCAGGCTAGCCAATAAAGTTGTCTCTCTCTCTCTCTCGCCTGAGGGAGCCTAACATGAAATGTCAACAAAAGGAAAGCCGTGTAGAGGGGAAGCACCTGCCATAGGCAATGGTAACAATGACCAGAGAGAGAGAGAGAGAGAGAGAGAGAGAGAGAGAGAGAGAGAGAGAGAGAGAGAGAAGCCTCTAAGCAACTTTGCGGGCAGTGGGACGCCAAAACAGGGGGGAATGGCACGCAGCCGCAGCGAACGGCAAATCATCTGATGAAGCTGATGCAGAAGTGGAAACCCGCAGCACTAAGCCGCAGCAGAGCCGCGTCGACGGAACCTACAATTCAATGTAGAAGTGATGCGCTAAGAACAAAAAGGCGTAGAAGAGAGGAGGCGCAACAACGAAAACCAGAGGCGGAGTTACACCAGGAGTGGAATCATAACTCCGCTTATGACGCGAAACATAAATGAAAATTATGTCTGACACATTTTGTGGTGGAAGGCCGCGTCTGATGTAGATTAACCACGCGTCTGAGGTAGATCAACTAGATTCTTCTCGGGTAATCACCTATGAGAACGCGTCGTATCTCATAGCCGGTACTGATGACGTTTCATCCTCATCCTCCTCATCAGCATCAGCATCACCGTCGTTGCCATCATCATCATTGACGTATCGTCGTAGTAGTAATGCTGTTGCAGTAGTAATTCCTTTAATGCTGTTTTCGCCGTTTTGTAGAGGATGCCCAAGTCGAGGGAACGACCTCTTGACAACAAATAAAAACTGTCTCCGATCGTATAAAAACGTATCATCTGACGCTCTGGCCGAATACAACGAAGCAACCCGCCGTGAAATAGACTGGGCCAATACGAGAATAACGCAGAAAGAGAAGAGTTGGACTTCACGGCTTTGTCTGGAATCCCTGACAATCCGAACCTTACTTTGTCGCCCTATTGCCTTCACAAGTGCTTACTCTTTCACTATTGGCATGGCCAACAGCGCTGCTTGTGATGTGCGCGCCACCGAAGAGACCATTGAACCACTGAGACCGTTGGGCCATTGAGACCGATTCACAACGCCGAGTTAGCAGCTCTCCACCCCATTCCGCCGACTCGACGAGCACCCCTTTACTAAAGCACAGACTATTAGGGTCATAGGCGTTCCCCGTCACAGTCTCACAAGGCTACAAAAACTCGATATCGCTTTTTGAAGAACACAGGCCTATCTAAACGATTGCAGGGACGTTACTACAGTGCAACGTCCTTCGTTCGCTAATTTTGTCAGTCTACCGTATTAGGGTTGTGCATTTTTTTGTGGGTGCTTTGTTCTGTCTTTGTACTTACCATGGCCACGCCTTGTGTTTTTTTACTCTTCTTCCGCCTTTTCGCTCTTTACGTATGTACCGCTGTCATTTCTCTCCCTTTGTATTCCCGTGTCCCCCTCCCCATGTGTAGGGTAGCCTACCGAACACTTTCCTGGTTAGCCACCCAGCCTTTCCTGTAAAGTGCCTTCCTTCTTTTCTTACAATTCGGACCGCGGACTCGGAGCACACACTTAAGCGCAATGGCGGCAACTTCCCACACGTGTACGCACGTTACCTACGTCACATCTTGAAGCCAACATCACCGGCACAAGCCAACATGCTCATTTTATTGTGAACTAGGCTCCCGTACGGGAGCTGAGACGTCTTTGTTTTTATAAACTTTCTTGGTCGGAGTCGGAGTTTTTATTTGTTGTCATGTATTTTCCCGACCAGACGGGCTTCCGTTGCACTCTTGATTTGAACGACCACTTGTCAATTTTCCATTCCTTGGCAAATTCCTTGCGAGCAGTTGTGCCATATCATTGCTTATGGTGATAACTTCCTTCTGCCATGGGCAGTGTCCTATTCAAAAGTGGCAATGATGGCGGTCGCTTTCCCTCAGGACGCGCCGGTTGTGTGGCAGAGACCCTTTTCAGGGCAATACCACTATAAACTAGGGCGGAATTATACATTAGTCTGTACCAAAAAGCTCCCTTTCATGCAGATGTAACGCAAGTCCTAACACTACCAGTGCACATTTAGTATTGTTACGTGGTGGAAGAACAAGTGAGACGAAACATGCTTGAAGGTGAAACGATGTGTTTACACGATGTCGGTCACGAGAGATAGTCCGCGCAAGCTGCTTGCTGCGCACATCTTCGTTTTCTTCGTCTTCTTCTTCTCCCTGTAACAATGTCAGCCATGCATTGACATGTCACTCTAAGTAACTACGCTTTTAGAATGAACGAACGCCACAATCGTGCCTCCGAGCTAGTCGCGCAGCGTTCATAAAGGCGGCTTATCTTCGAGGCAGACAGGACTGGTAGGATGTCTCTGGAGTAAACAGACGACAAAAAAGGAGGAAGGAGCAGGGAAGAAATACTATTAACGACCCGCTCACCCCTGTCAAAGTCTAGAGGTTTACCACGCAGCGAAGGCCACACCAGAGGCAGAAATCAAACAAAATGTGGCGGGGATTGCGATGAGCCAACGAAAGGTTGTCTCGCACCTCGTAAAGCCTCATACGCTAATCCTAAACAATCACACAACGGAAGGCTTTGTCAACGAGTCTGTCAGCAAGCTTAGTCACGGGGACTTTGTAGAGTATGGTGAAGGGCCGCGTCTCTGGCTGCACACATACTAAGGCGGTCCCAGCGGATTTTTTGCGTCACATGAAGACTGAGGACGGTTGCTGAAGGCAGGTAACCGAAAATCAAGAATGATAATGCCTTCACTGATTGTACAGTCATGGAAAAAGAAAATCAAACGGAAAAATATGAACCGGAACACACAAACAGCACAGTTTCTTTCCTTGCAACTGAAATTTTCGCATGGCTGCACAACTGCGACAAAGTTTGGACACGCGGCTTCCCAAATATACCACAACCGTGCGTTCATGTGATCCGCACGAACCACATTCCTCGATTGTGTTGCTGGTTCATATTTTTGTGTACATTTTCGTTGGTGTATGGCTGTACATACGCCAGTAAGGGCCCAAAACGTACTACCGCAGCAGATATGTAACAAAGGTGGTTTTGAGCCCCGAAGTTCTTAATATGTATGTTACAATTTCGGCACATATTTGCTTTTTTACCGACGTCGTATTGTTGCTTGTATCTGAAATATTTACTTCTTAATATTGTCACCCACGACCACACGTGGATGCAGGGGAAGAAAAATATGGCCGTGTGATTATTCCCATTTAGACCTTGCTCATCCCAGAGCAGTCCTTAGGGCATGGACTTAAGAAAGGCTAAAAGTAGCCGCCTGGGACCATTTTTTTTATTGCCGAGATTTAGAAACCCAAAGTTCGGTTCATAACCTTGAGAAGTAACGGGCTTTGACAACAGTTTGCTAACTCCTTTCTTTTCAAGGAGACTGTTAACAAGGAAAAAAGTAAAATTTTAGAAAAAAAACAGGCATGTTTGTAAGCTTAGAGGATAGTTTGCTACAATGCGAATGGGAATGGGACAAAGGGGCAGAAAAGTTGAAAGCATGAATTTAGAGGCGGAAAAAAGAAGAAAAGGCCGATGGGGGCAGGTAGGAACATTATTTAAAGGGATTCTGTTCTGGTGCCGATAAACGCCTTCCCTCTCCACTACGTGCCTGGAAGCACTTCAAAAGCTATAGTTTTCGCAAGCACACAGCGGCACTGCGGGATTTGCTTGCTGCAGAAGACACCTCTCGTATCCCCTGTTTGGTAGTGTTGCGAATGCGCTTATCGCTGGAACCGAAAGAAAACCGTGGAATAGCAGGGATATTGCTTGTGTGACGTCACACACGCAAGCAAAGAAGAAGACCCACGTTTTGAATAACGTTAAGAAAAACAGGAAAACATTTTGAGCGAGCTTTTTAAGGTATATGATTAGTGTATATATTGGAGCGAAAGTTCTACTACGCTATTATTCTTGACTGTGCTTTTGGTTACAAGGCACCCAGATTAGAAAGCACAAACGAATGAATTGTACAGTACAAGAGCAATAACTTCGTTCGTTTGTCCTTTCTAATTTGTGTAGCTTGCACCCAAAGCGCAGTCAACAACAATACAAAACCAATTAGTCCAATTCCTTACTCTGTTTACTGCATTACATTCTTCGAGGTCATTTATCGCGTCGCATGTGGCCTTTCAGCCGCCGACACGCAAGCTGCGTCTGTCTTTCTTTCCCTTCGCTCGCTCGGAGCTTCGCCACTGCGGTACCACGTGACTAGGCGAGAGTGAAACGGCTGCTTCGCCGACGCTTGATAGCTCAGCGCTAGCAGTTGGGCCGTCGGTACGTGCGCTTCAGCGCAAGCGAACCACGTGACTAGGCGGGGGTTTAACGGCTGCTTCGCCGGCTCAGTCTCGCCATCGATGGCGCCCTGGTTTGACTGTCTATGCATGCTCTTCTTCTTCTTCTTCTAGATCATCATCATCATCATCATCCTCATAATAATCCCCACCACCCCCACCATTACCAGCCTAAATGCGCCCACTGCAGGGCAAAGGCCCCTCCCATTAATCTGAAATTATGCCGGTCATGTGATGCATGCCCTTTAGTTGAAGCGAAATGATGAGTCTAAACATTCAGTAAATATAGCTAGACGGCAGGTTGCGGGATCTTAAGGAAAGGCAAACTTTCACAAAACAGTATCGGCATAGCCTTTGCTGTTACTCATGATATTTAGGTTTGGAAGCGTTAAGCCTCAATAATTTTTTACTCGGTTATTTTATGTCCACCTTGTCTAAATACTGGGAACGGTTATTGACCACGCTTTAGGAACACCTTAGAAGTTGAAAATAAAGTTGAAACAGAAAGTGCAGCAGGCGCCCTCTAAGGTGCTAAAAGTTCAAGCGCATTGAGTTTCACTACAAAATCCTGCTAATGCATCGTTGGGGAGAAGCATATGAGCATGTTCATCGCTTCCTTCGTTGACGATGGAGAAAGCAAGTGTTCAAGGATATACACTTCTGGTAACGGTCCTCTAGAGCACAGGTTAGACAGAGTTGCGGAAGGCTGCCATCTTACGGGGAAACTCGCATAAAGGGTGTCGTATGACTGTCTCCAACGTGTAGCTGACTTCGCACGCAGCACTTACCTATGCAAGTATGCGTTTGTGATGCCCCTTCTCGCCAGTGACAAAGGAGGGTTGTGTCAAGTCGTGGTAGACCGAATGGATGGAGACGCTGGGGATTCGGACGAAGGCGCTAATACTTGCGGTCGCAAATGGTCGCGGGCTCCATTTAGACAATGCTGCCTTCAGAGACAGTGTGCGGAAATCATTAGTAGAGCGCGTTCTAGATGCCGGATTTTGTACAGGAGCTAGTACTTTATATGTACAGTTAGTGACACCATCCCCAATTTTATCGCCGGTAGTATTACGATGGCTCAGGAGCCACTTGAAGGCATATCACGACGAGTTGAGGCAGCAGCAATATGGTAAAGTGGTGTTATTTCCCCCAGTTATTATCCCCAGCACCCCGGCCCAAGGATGGCTGGAACCATTGAAGCGCAGGCTTTGAACCACAAAAGGTCACCCATCATCAACACGAACCCTGCTCAATAGTGTGAAGAGGTCAACGCAAGGTCGCAGGATCTGTAACCATGGAATAAGTGGGCTGATCAGTCTTATATTTCGTCCAGATATAGTAGCTGAAAACGCGCAACATACTGAACAAAGAAAATCACAGTGTTACTTCATTATCAGTCTCGGCCGCTTAGTTAAATAATGCCTTCTTTCTTGCGTGTTCGAAACTGTTCTTTGGACTTGCTAGCTATTTTATAAGTTTGATTTCATACTCTCGATCGTTAGTTCCTGGTTGCTCACAGCCGCCCCATCTTTTCTTTCTCTCTGTCTGGGCATTAATTCACATCGCGGGATAAAGCAATGTGCAATGCCTCCTCGTGCTGTCTGATTCTAAACTGCCTTTGGCGGCCTTCTTTTTTTATTTTTATTTATTCAAAGGTATTTTTAGTTATTCAAAGGTCTATTTTAAAGGTAGACGCACTAGAGTTGTGCTTGCCGAGGATACTGGCGTATGAGCGTGCGTCTCCGCGTCGATGAAGGCGCGGGATGAGGATTGCGAGTGGAATCTGTCACAACCTTTCGCTCTTGGATGGTTAGGTGTCCTCTCGGACTCGGGCTTCGATGAGTTACTTCATTGCATAGCTGGGGTGTCCTTACATTGGTCTTGGTAAACCTGTATTAACGGGGAATGACTCCTGGTGTATTCTTTCTAACTCAGCAAAGTGTACTGTTGGGCTAGTTGGTAGGCAGCGCTCGTCCTGTTGTGTTAGAGCGCAAGCTCTTAAGTGCCCGCTCCTGTGGTTTGGCGGCGCTGTCGTTCCTCGATGTAACCGAGCGAGCGAAGAGAACACGGAAGACGGACGAGATACAGGGAAAAGAAAAGTAAGTGGAAGATGTGAAAGTATGGTGAAAGTGGGAGTGGGAGGGCGGTATGCCGAGGCCGCATGAAACATTCTCGGCTCTTGCGCACGCCGTTGTGCGTTTGACAATGACGCAATCGCGTCCTGAGACGAAGGAAGTGCTGCGTCTGCCGCTGCAGCTGAACGAGCCCGCCCGAGTAGAGGTTCAGCGCCGCCGACGCCAGAATCCAGATGTGCACGCCACTGAGAGAGAGAGAGAGAGAGAGAGAGAGAGAGAGAGAGAGAGAGAGAGAGAGAGAGAGAGAGAGAGAGAGAGAGAGAGAGAGAGAGAGAGAACTTTATTAGGAACAGTTGGGTAAGGGAGGCGGGGTGGCCACCACGCTGGTGGTGACTAAAGCAGCTCGTTCAACCAAGAGCTCTTGGGTGGCCATGTCGGAGCTGCCCAGCGCCTCCTCCCACTGCTCGCTGCTGGTGATTGGGGGAAAGGAGTCTTGAGGGCATTCCCACATGCAACGGGTGAGTGATGCATACGCACCACAAAGGAGACATTCAGGAGAGGGGAATTCTGACGCGTGAAGGTGATGGAGAAGGGATCTCGTTGGGAAGGCTCCCGTTTGAAGGAGGAGTCGCCATGTTCGTACTTACGTTGTGGAAGAGATGCATGCGCCGCTGAAGCAGCAATTCTGCGCCTCGCAGAGACCACAACATGGGAGTAGCTATCTACTTGCGTACGGGTCTGTCAGCAATGTCCATCGAAATCTTTGGTACGTCCAATGAAGTCGGCGAGCTGCTGTGTGCCGCAAACTTGGACAAACCACTGACGTCGTGCACTTCCTGCGCCTCGCACTAACGGCCCATCGGTCTACACCGATGTTAGTGGTGGGGAACTTAGAGGTACATGTCAAGACAAACAGGAATTTCCTACCGTTTGTGTGCGAGAAAATCCCGCTACTCCCCGTCGTGACGCCTCCCAAGACTGTCACCACCTCATGAAATACTTGCATAGAGCTCGTCTTCGAGAACCAGGCATTGGTGCAGCACTCATATCATATCTCTTCTGAGACAATCATATCTCTTCTGAGTCGGACCCAAGAAAATTATCAGCATTCTACTTGAAGGCTGGACTTCAAGAGGAGTGTTTCTGGAAGAAGGCGTGATACGTGAAGAATAAAAGTGGTCTGTAACCATACATGTATGTCTGTCCGAAATTCTTTGCCTTAACATATTTTGCACAGCCAAAACAACTAAACAGCTGCGCCCCAATTTCGCATTAGGGAGTACGGTAATTTTCCACCACTTCTTTCTTGTTTCTTGTTCTTTGTCGCGCTGTTAACAACTTCAATATTTCTTTAACTCGCATGTTCGTGCCTTGCGTAGATTGGAGGGGAGCATTCCGTATCTTATGTGTGACTAAACTAAGGCTCTGACCAGATTCCTTAAAGAGGCCTCGAGGACAAAATATGTTTGGTCCATTACTGCTTTGTGTTAATTTCAATGATACCAATTTGATGGCAACCTTAGAAAAATTGCCTAGATATTAAGGAAAACAGACCAAGAAGGGGTGGCTACTCCATATCTCCTTCCCGGTGATTTTTCTATGACGTCACAGAATGTCATTTGTGCCATCGGCGGCCACAGACCTAATCTTCAAGAAACATGACTGGACCATTGTAGGGGTCTCTAGGTGCGTTCGATTGTATCACTTGAATGCTTACGTTCAATTAACACACTGACAACTATGTTTTGAGTGCTGGCCTACATCACGTCCCTCCTTCCCATACTACGTCCCTGTAGGGTGAAACAAAAATGGTCTAATATTCACTGCACCTTTTCAGTAAAAACGAAAAAAAAAAAAAACGTATGTAGCGGTTGAAATGGAGCTGAGTGAATTACCGAAGACCAGTTATTTCAAACTAAACAAAGTTGTATTATCTATTCATGGTCCCTTTAATGTCGCTGCCGCAGCCCTGGATATTCTTTAGTCAGTTATAAAATAAATAAACCAATAGCGGTCCATTTCGTTAGCCACCAGCTGCTACATCGCATCGCACGCGTTTAGGTTAAAGAAATGGGTCGTACACTGTACACGCATTCGGAAAGTTTTCCGGTTTTCGGAATAGGAATCATCCACGCCTCCTTTCATTCTGCCGAACTTCTACGCCGTCGACCATAAGCTACAGAAAAGAAACCATGCCAGATGTTCAAATATTCGATCGTTAACACTGAGACACGTTCCATACAGTTATTTTACTGTTTAAAAGTGGGTTCGTTGAGGCAACACTGCGGCCTTGCAGCAGGATGCTTGGAGGTCCTTTAAGGCTTTGACGGTGTCCTATCTTTTTTTGTTTGTTTGAAGCACCTACAATATTTCTCTGAGGAACTCGTTACTTACCTGGTACACACACATAGCAGGACACAGTCGAAGCGAAGAGAAGAAAGGAAACGTCATTGAATTTTGTTTTATTTACCTCAAAGGTATCCACAGCGGAATACGTTGCATAACAGGGGTTCAAATGATAAACAAATGCCAAGCAAACAATACACACGCAGCGATAAACGAACAACAGGTTCCGACACGCACTCAGGACAGCGAACTTCAACGGCGCTTCTTCTTTTTTTCTCTTTTTTTTTTCTTTCGTGCACAGTGCTAGCAAAAGTATTCCTTCTACCACCATCGCGTCCTGCACAAAAAGGGGTGATTGCAAAGAGTGCTTGCAAGAGGCAGCGGTTGCTTCAAAAAACGGGGAGAGCAACGTCACTGCGAGCTTGTTTGTTCCTCTCGGAATATTGCGGCAGAAAAAAAAAGAGAAAAAAAAACAGAGCAATTTCTTCCTGCTTGTGGAAGACTCCGACCCGAAAAAACACCGCTCTAAGTAGAGCTTTTTTTTTACCGCTAGTTTGTTCATTGTTACACTTCTCTTTTCTCGTATTATGATCCAGTGCAGGCGCCGGTAACAGTACTCGCGTATGTCCTGCCTGCATGCAAATCGGGAGATGGAATTGGCTGCGTTCCTTGAGCGCGAATAACATCTGGGTTGTTCGAGACGGGCATCGCAAGAGGCATAACAATGAAACTCATCTCCTTCGCTGTGGAGCGACGTGGAACGTGTCGCGCCAAAACGAAAACACAACAAAAAACAATGAAAATGAACTCTTTTGAAAGCGATAGAGGAATAAAAAATGTAAAAAAAAATGCCACACATGTTTTGCAGTTTTGGAGGTGTATGGCACGCCAAAAGGGGGCATTTTATTCGAAGAACCTGCCGGCCTGTCTAGCAGAACGCGCTGGACACAAAAGAGCAATGACACCGGGTCGGAAATGTTGGAAGAATTTTAATTTCCCTCGGCATTTTTGTTGTTTTTTTTTCTTCTACAGGCGGAGAAGCGGCTGTTACAAGGCCCTTTCTTGGGCTCAGTTTGTTCCATACGTTGCATGGTGTGTGGGGATGGGGGAGCAACTAGACCCGGGGGCCCAGTGGTACGGTGGCCATTCTCGTTCAAGAGCCATGTTGACAATGGTAGTCCAGATAGAGGTTTTTTAACGCAGCACTTCCCTGAACAATTAGCTAAATCGTGTTCACGCTGCTGCTGTTGGGCCTCGCCAGCGCCGAAAAAGTCAACAGCGCGATATACAGTTGTTCGAATGCCGTGATTAACGGGCTAATCGCCGTTCGAAATCACGTGACACGCCACTAAAGAGCTGAGTGCCAAATCGCCAGCCACAAGAAGTCACGTCTAGTGCAGGCCAAAGAGGAATGAAACATTTCTCAGCGTTTTAATGATCACCCTAACGGGCCGTATCTATCTCAGGTATATATTAGTACGAAACTCTATCGGTATTGGTACCCCATTGCACGGCCGCCCTTAAAATATTTGCGTCAGAAACGGGTGCTGTGTACCAAAATAGCATCCGGATGCGGGTAGAATTGAGGTAATTCCGACACTAGCACGTGCGAGATGGCTACATACCAGGCGATTTATCTCGGCACATGACACCTCGTGGGTCACCTGAATGCAACAAAAGTGTCACTGCGCATGCGCAAAGAAGCATTCCGGTGCCGCGCAGCTGCAGTTCTGCTCAACACTGACAGCATGTGAGGCGAACAGCTGTTACACTTCAAACACCCTACGTCGTGCGGAGCGGATATACCTTGCAGTTGGGAGTTTGAAGGGAACATCATTCACACCTATGACGGGATTTTGTGACATTTTGACGTTTGTGCTCGCCTTGCAGTGCCATATGACAGCGCTGCCACCGTGAGCACACGCCCACAATTTGACAATGCGGCGCCAGTGTGACCCCGTACAATTAAGGCGTGTCGCAGACGCCCGATTTCTCGCAGCGTGAACAAGCAAGCCTTCACAGCGGGACTTAGCTTCAATAAACACGACAGCCAATGTTCCCCACGCCTGGATAGATGCGAAAAGCCCCCAAGCACGATAATAAAGTCTTTGCAGAAAAGCATTTAAATTCGCTTGCTCGTTCACAATTGTATACCATGTGTGGAAAATACGATTGAGAAGAAAGCAACCAAAACAATAATGAACAAAAGTTTCATAGGTGCACTTTTTTTGGAGAACATTAGAGAGACAATCGTGACCCAACTAAGGCGTTTTCTCTAGGTAGTAATGAAAATGAACGAAAGCTACGTCAAAGAACAGCTATGTTGCTATTTAACTTTGCTGTTTTTGGTTCAGAACAGGTCTGGAAAATACGGTACCCCTATCGTTTTCGCCGCCAACAAATTTATCTGGGGCTTATCCAGTTGTCGCTGTTATTTTTTTAGATTTTCAACCACAGCAGGCGGCCATTTTTTTTAAAATGAAGGGAATGGACCTGAACTTCGTTTATCAAACTCGCTTATGTTACTGGATGTCCAATCAAGCAAAATTAAATGCACTCCCCCTCCCGTTCCCCCATAAAAAAGGAACAAATAGAATGAATAGGCGGAGGAGGTACAATTAGTTGTGTATTTGTTGTAGCGGCATTTTTCGTGCTATGTTCTTCCCTGTATACAGATGTAGCCGGATTTGCCCTTTAAACGTTTTGCAACCTGCATTGTCGAACAATTGTTGGGACAGGGTAGATAAATTGCTCCCTTAACCTAACATGATCAAACACGTCTATAACCACGATCATTATGCTTTCAAGGTTCAATGTGGCCGATATAAAACACTGCACAGAAAGCACACGGCATTCATTTGAACCGAACACGCTTTTCTTAAGTAGTGTGCAGTCGAGAACATAAACTGGCAACCACTGCGCCCCCAGCAACCATGATTTCCTGCCCCGAGATTACTCACAAAGTTTATACAATCCAATCCAATCACAAGTTTTAAAAAATTAAGGTTGGCTTCTGGGGGTGTAGCATAAAAGGGATTCCTACCACGCGGTCGTTTCTGCCAACTTGTCAACGTGATGCAAGATGACCAGCTTGAGTTATTCGCGGTATTCAAGAGGACGTTCGATTCCTGCTTTAGCTGTTTTGCAGTCGTCCCGGTAAGAAGCCGAATTAGAGAACGGGGATAACAAAAACAGCGCACAAATCAGAAAAGAGGCAACGAAACGCCAAGAAGAAATCAGTTTTGTTCTTTTGCTTACGACATGGGCCCGCAGCCACGAGTGAAGTACGAAAAACTCCCCAAAAACGTCGCCGCACCTAATAACGCACGAGGCAGCACGTACACGACCAAAAACCTCCGTTTCCTGTTTAGCTCGCCCGGGTAGTGCAAAATTGAATTTCGCGCCTTTATTACAAATTGCGGTAGCAAAACGTTACGCGTTTCGAGCATGCCGTCTCGGCATCTCCGGTATTGCATTTACGAACTCTCCTCGACATTTATGTTCTCTTTGTTTAGCAGGAGCGACAGTGATCCGTGTAGTACTGAATAGACATGTCAGCCCTTCGCGTTGCAGGTTACACTCTCGGTGACGTGTTTGCGTTTCTACTGCGAGCGCGGTACAAATATAACCGGTTGTATAGTGCGCCGTAGGCAAATGTATGAAACGCCGTGTTCGACAAGCACCATGGTATTCAGTTCTGTGTGGCGTATGCCGTCCAGCTCTGCTTCAGTTAACGATAAAAATGGGGGTTTCTGGGGAAGGCTGTCAGGGGTGAGAGGGGGGGGGGGGGGGGCGATGCTGTTCGGGAATAAGGGATGGGGGTGGGATGCTCCTGTGAATCGAAGCACGAGTCAACAGCAACGAATTCATCGCGTCTATAATAGAGAGCAGCCACCTGTGGTGTTCTTCTTGTTGTTGTTGTTTAGCATCCCGCTTTTTTTTCTCTTTCGCGTCGTAGAAAAAACAGGCCACGTATGCATGGTGTCCTACCGTCAAAACCGATTCAAACTTGAACACGTTTGTACTGGCCAAAACACATTGAGAACTCTCACGCGACGAACACACACATACACACGTACACGAACACACGTCATCACACTTTTTTGTTGTTGTTTCTGTCATTCGGGCTCTCACGCACGCTCGCGGTGTCGTACATCTAGAATCTTATGTATACATAATATATTTATATGTGTATATTTATATATCCAGTATGGTCATATGTATTTGCAACGTACTATGGTGTAACACTCATTATACTCGGCAAAGGGCAGGTCACGAACGGGCCACGAGATGGCAGCTCCTCTCACGTTTCCGGTCCAGCAGACGCGGGTAAGCCTGTATTTATATATATATATATATATATATATATATATATATATATATATATATATATATATATATATATATGCGTGTGCGTGCTCGCGGTAGTGTGTTGTGTATATGTATATATATACGCGCACGATACACTTGCAACCACAAGAACAATCACGAAAACCAGAAACAGCTCGGAACAAGGCTCGCGCCGACCGTGAACATCACGTGCTTGGTACAGGACAACCACAATGTCTACATTAAAGGCAAACCACAACAGCAGCAGCGGCAGCGTCAACAGCGCATTCGGTGATTACAAAGTCTGGTGCCGGAAGCGCGCTTAGAACTCTACGGGAAACAGATAGAAAGAAAGCAGCTCTACGACGAGTTTATATGTGCATCTACATATGCCCAACGGGGACAGCTTGTTGCTCATTCAGGCTATGTAACGATCAGCTAGCCAACCAACGAAATTAAACAACCGATAACTGCGACAAACTGTACTGCGAACGTACCTGTACGTACCTGCGAACGTACCTCTCTCTCCGGGAATTCACAGCCCCCGGTGGATTATGGGAAAGCGTACGACATAACGGTAAGCAGTAACTAGAGTAGATGTTCTACCTTCCCACGCGGGGAATAGCGGGGTAGTTGTGCGCGTGCTAGCAATGCTTTTACGAGAAAGCCTACGCCCTTAGTATTTCTTGCTCGTTTGGAATCGGGGAAAGGGCTTTCTTTTTTCTTGGCTACAGCATGCTTTGGTTGAAAAAAAAAGCCATCAGCAGAAAGTGAGCGCGAATCCTTCTGAACGTGCGTTTTAACAAGAGCAGAACATGGTGTACCCTGGCTCCGCCGGTGATACGGAATAACGTTACCCTACATTGTGAAAGAAAGTTCGGGAAACGCAGGAGGGCTCTTATGCTTGCCTAAGAACGATCATGGAGGTCCATCTTGGAGATTCGTTATATAATCTACTACGCCTTAGTTCGTTTATCTTCGTACTGTCCGTTCAAGCCAATCTCAAAAGGCCACAATGGCGCCCTGGTCAAGCAGTACCTCGCGATTTTAACTTACTTAATGTTGTTTCTCTTGTGTCTTCACCCATTCTCCAACCTACGCCAAACCAAAGAGGAAGAGTGGAAGACCGTATGTTACTGGAATCAGCAACGGTGCTTTGGAATATTGTACGCGCTTTTAATTATTTAAGCAGCATAGTTTCATGCAAGGCTGGGAAAGAGAGAGAGAGAGAGAGAGAAAGCTCTTTATTAGAGGAAAGAAGAGAGGTCTGCTGGCATGTTGACGCCGACATGCTACTCTGCGGGGTACGGGAGGAGGGAAAAAAAGTTGCAATAGGAAGAAAGGTGGAAGAGAGAGAAGATAGGAGAAAATAAAAGAAGTGAAAAAAAAAAAAAGGAGGAAGCGTGTGCGTTGGGGTCCGTCAGTGCGACACGTGAAAAGTCTATGGGCGGTTGTACAGTGCAAGAATGGTCTGGTCCTATATCAGCTCAGCGACGCCGATGTCATTGAGATATTCAAATAATGCGGTTAGCCCTTTACGCTGAGAGGAGGGAGATGGCCATGGTCCCAGAAGTGCTTCTGAAACCAATTTTGTAGACGCAGCGAGATATTCCTTGCAAAAGTCGCCCAACCTGTTTGCCCGGTGGACAAATGCGAGCTTAGAGCGCTTAATGCATACATTTATGTACCACACACACAAAAAAAGAGACCAACCGAGGGCACGTTTTCCCTCAGAGGTCGTAAGTTTGATTTCAAATGTTGATGCAGAGCGGCCGTTGCACTTACTCCCAACCCCTTTCAATACCATTGTCTTGACTGTGACATAGGAAGAAAAATAGGTTTTGATTTCGAATGTTATAGAGGTTCAGCTCCAATTCTGCATTGATTGTTGCAGGTGGAACGGTGCTGGACAAACGTGTTTCAAAGAAGCGTTAATGAATGCAGCTTAGACGTGTAAGCAACTGATGCACGCGCTATTCGCGCGGAACAGGGCGTTGATGCCAACAGCCCTCACCCCGATCACCAAACGAGCGAACAGGAAATAGAAGGAAGACGCAAATCCCTACAACTCATGCAGATATTCACCTAGACACTGGCCCAATCACCGTAACGCGCGGCGGACAAGTCAGTGACGGTCACGAGAAAACATTTCCGTTATCAGGCAGCAACAGCGATGAAAGCGATAAGGACAACAACACTGAGACGTAACACTGATAAAGATGTCACCCCTACGGTCATGTCTATTCTTCCTGCCTTTGCTTACCTTTCCACTTTCACTCTTCCTTTAAACATATACACACGCACGTGAAGTTCGTCTGCCCTCCGTGAGAAGCCATCTTGTCAGGGAACAACACCGAGGGTACGGGAGCGCCACACGTTCACTGCAGTGCAAGGCGTCCTCCCTTCATCGCGGGTTTTACAGCACCATTGAGAGACAGTGTTGTGGTGTTGGTGTTTCCGTGCTACCTAGGTGTTGTCGTCGTGGTGTACCCGGGGGTGAGAGTGTGTCTCGCCATTTCAGAGGAGGAGGTAATTAAGGAACGAAAGACTGACCACGGGATGGCTGCTAGTTGTCGTAAGATGTAGCGCTTACGGAATGAAATTAGGTACAGCGGGAGAAGTGAAAGAACGAAGAAAACAATGTTTGAAACTAGTGCGGCCTGGGTTGTTGAAAAATTGCGTCGCTATGAGTTTACTTCGTCATTTATAATCGCCCAAAGGTCAGCCCAGCCAATGGTGTCTAGGTCAGACAGCAGTTCCTCTCGCACAGCGCTCCGATGTCGCCCTTCCTGTACGAGAAGCAAGATTTCGAGCTCCTGAATGTAGTTAACGAAACACTGTGAAAGTAAACGTCTGACTTCTTTTGCGCACGTGCAACAGGCACGCCCACGCTGCGGAGTGCGCAAATGCTGATAAAAAGTTCAAAACCTGCACATAGTTGCCTGGGTTTATTCGAATTAATCAGCGCTAAAAATCGCGATATGTTCTATGCGTTTATTATTGAGTAGAAAATGAGAACTTCAGTGATAACTGGAGCTATGTCGCTTGACGCACGCAGCCACATACCATCTCATAACATTGTTCATTTTGTACGAGGCTGCAGGACTTTCCGTGCGAGGCTGCAGGACTTTGTATTGAAACGCTTTTATGGCACTACACTTGGAATTATATTTACTTCACCGGCCAGTTCCTTAAGGAGGTATGTGCTGTCGGACTGCTGTTTTTACAAGAACACTACCCGTTTTAGTGTTGGCATATTCTAATATGATTTCCTTTTGCTTTTCCCTGTCCAACTTCCTAAAGTCGGCTTTCTTTCGTTGCGCAAGTGCTTACAATGAAGCACGCTTTACAGACCTTACAGTGCTTGTTTTTGGCGCACACGGCGAACGGCAGGGAGCCCGCAAAATGTTCCACTGACTGCTGTAACTACCAAAATAGAAAGCAATAAATATATGTGTGAACATACCAGCTAGTTTGTGCAGGCTGACCGGAATATATCTGCTTAACTGTCGTTGATCGTCAACCATGCCCGGAAATCCGAGATGGGGACAAGCAGGACAGCAAAAAGCTAAACAAGTTCACTCGATGAATACAGTAGACGAAAATGAGGTGCAGTCATTGTTTTTGCATTGCGTGTAAACATGCCCTGCAGCATCCGTTGAAAGGGCATCATGTTAAACGAAGCGAGACAATACCTAATACCAGTATCTTTCACGCCTCTCTATTTTTTGTGGGCGTGCGCATGTCTTATTTTGTTCGCAACGTAGTCTAGCCTCCGCTTACATTACGTTTATCCATCAGCTATATCAACCAGAGGGCTGCAAAGGCATGGCTTCTTTTACCTAAGGTGTGCGAACTCCTTGCTAGGCGGTGCATCTAGTCGACGACGGAAACCTAGGGACCGAATCTCTGCATAGCTCTGGTCGAGTCACGTCTAAATCGGTCCATACTCGAGACAGAGTTCAGGATGGCATTCTCCTTTTATTCTCCTTTTCGGTTCGTTATCTACACGCAGCACAAATGCAAACCTATGCCTCAATGGGGCACGTTCAACTGGCGCGACAAAGAAATAAACACACGGACAAATAATAAAAATGCAGACCCTGTGTGTTTCTTCTCTGCGTGTTTTGGTCTTTGTCGCACCATTCGAACCCCAGTGTGCACGACCTAGCTCAATGATCTTATCTCATTCTCAGAATAAACCTTGCCGCTCACTCTAACCGAAATAAATGCAGCGACGTGAGCGGGCCACGTGGGCACGTGCGGGGATTGTTGCGAAATCTTATTGACGGAGTGGTCGTTAAAAGTCTACGAATCCACACGAGTATTTGCATAGTGGTTGACTTGCCTGCAAAACAGTTCCTATATTTTATGTATACCTTATGCTGCAATTCCGTAAAGCAATTTAGAGAGGGCGAATGCACTATATCTGCTACTTAAGGTGAACGTTTCAGTTACTTACATTGGCTTGAAGAGTTTCATCTGCACCTTTCGGGTGTGCCGAACAGAAGCGCAACTAGCTATTAACAAAAGCGTTAAGAGTGGTTAACAAGCGTGTTGACCACACATCAGTTACAACAATTACAAGGGCAGCTTCTCCTTTTTCTCACATCCTGCCTCGCATTTTAGGAATCACCCGTCAAATAGTGTCCATTTCTTCGGAGCAGCTTATGTCTTCTTTCATATAGGCTACTACAGGCTGCCTCTAAGCCACTGTCGTGTAGCAGCGTCACACGAACTCAGTCTCACGGAATGCAACACTTCGCGAATGGCACCTGCCAGTACATCTCCCTTCGTGAAGCAAATAAACAAAGACTAGAGATAATCACAATTTTATGGCAAAAGAAATAAAATGTTTGATATTTCGCTTATGTTTGAAGAAAGCGACTAGGAGCGCTTTGCGAGCGATCCGCTTGCGTTGCGACATCCGGTCGGCTAACTAGTCAACGCTGCGCTGGATAAATGCACAGGTCGTTGAAATCAAGGAAGAGCGTGGCGTGCGTTTGGGAGGGTGTGTGATGTGGCGTGTGTGAGGCTGTGTTCGTGCTCTGCCGTGCCGTCGAGGAAATGCTGAGGCGTGCGAGGTGATGTAGTCTTTGGTGCTGCTGTGCCCGGCTATGTGGGGCTCAGATAGGGAAGAAGGGTAGGAATCAAAGCGAATTCAAAAGAAGTACTTTCAGCGGTGATAACCGCAAATGCGCGATAGTTGAAAACGTGAAAAACAAAACAAACAAAACAAACCGCCCTTAAAAGCCTAACGTTCCATGAAGGATGCTGCTTAAAATTTTGACGTACCGAGCTGTCTATCGCTCCCTTCTTTCTCGCTTGCTAAGCACACTTGCTAAGCACACGGATGCATCGGCATTTTTTTCTTTGCGAATTTCGCCTTCTTTACTGCTCCAATTTTGCGCTTGTCGCCAAGTAACGTGGAGTACTCGGTGCAAGTAAAGCGAACAGCTAAATACAGCAATAAACGCTTTACGAGCACGGCGGAAGCAATCTGAGCTAAGTTTATCTAATTACCGTCGACCGCTGTCGTTAAAACGGCTTTGCTAAACGTAATAAATATTTGCGAGTGTGCCTCAGTTTTTTTTAATTGGCTCGCGAAATCACTCCGACCGCTGTGAATCGTCTTATCACGCAGTTTCTCCAGTGTTTACGGCCGCCCCTTAAAGCAGTTTAAAGCTTATTTTAACGAGCTCGAGCTTCTTTTACTCCCAAATACCATTGAATACGGGGTCCGCCTGGTGCATATATCAGGGGGCAACCGACTTCCTTTTAATTTGATTGCTTTTAGGGTTTAACGCACCGACGCAACGCAGGCGATGAGGCGCGCTGTAGTGGAGGGCTCCGGATTAATTTTGACCACCTGGGAATCTAACGTGCGCCCACATCTCGTACACACGGGCGTTTTTTGCTTTTCGCCTTCATCAGAAAAGCGGTCGCCGGACTTCATTTTAACACACGCAATTAAATTTCACGGCCTAGCTGAACGAAATACTCCTAAGGTTTTTTGATACTGCTTTTTGGGAGGGACAAAGAAATAAAATAGCATCAGTGTAGTAACGCGAATTAAAGTATTTACTTTGCTTGTTGGTAACTCGAAATTCGGTGCCGTTTTCGTTCCGGACAGTTCTCACTAGCAGCCCCTGTGAACGCATTTCTTTCTAAAACGTTTTTGCTTTGTTTTAGGCTTTCTGGCTTTGACAGTGTTGCCGACAATAACTTTACCCCACTATGATTCTTCTGTCACTGGCGCCGTCAACACATGGCCGTACACTTTATGAATCTGTTGTGCGTCCGTTTCAGCAATGCCATGAAAAAAA
This sequence comes from Haemaphysalis longicornis, assembly GCF_048455015.1. Lineage (NCBI taxonomy): Eukaryota > Metazoa > Arthropoda > Arachnida > Ixodida > Ixodidae > Haemaphysalis > Haemaphysalis longicornis. The sequence goes on from NW_027526335.1 coordinate 115,656,165, forward strand.
AAAACAAAAAAAAAAAACGTAGGTTTACGGTTATTTTGAGTGGGAGTAATTCGATCTTTTGTGAATCGTCGTGTGCACGTTTCCGGTTTCCGAACTCGGCTTCCATATAAGTGTTAGGCAAGTGGTTCACGTTAGGCAAAGTGTTTTTTTTTTTTCATTGCTCTTTGAGTTCACCGCAAAGTTCAACTTGTTTGAATCCTTCCTCTAGCGGGATGGGATGTTGCTGCAACAACTGCAACGCTGTCGAGTACGCGCGGTGGTTATTCTATTCTTTCTATTTTGTCCTTTCCCACCAAACGTGGACTTAGTTATTGTGAGAAACTAAAACGGGTGCTTTGTTTCTTTTCAAGAACAAATTAAATCTTCGAACGTGAATGTTGTACCTGACAAAGAAGCGCAAGACCGGGGGATTCGCTTCCCCTAATATAATTTGCACTTAATTATGGTTATAATATATGATCGACCGCACTGCGTGGGTTTCGGTTTTCTAGCCTAACCTGTTAAAGAAAGTGACTTTGTAAGGTCAAGAACGTTGTCGGCATATGCCAATAGAGATGTTATTGCTACCGGTAGTAATGTTGTGCACTTCTCAGCAGTTTTAAAAGCAACCAATTTTTTTTACTACACAATAGGCCAGACCCTCATTATCGGGTTATATCAATGTTTAAAATCGATGGGCATAACCCTGGCACTATATTGAAAGCGGGCAACCAGAAAGAAACCGAAGTTCTAGTAATGCCTTCCACGAATCTGCGTTTTGTATTCATTTACTTCGGAACTTTTACTGCCAGGAGTAACACTTTTTTTAGTTGTCAAAGTGTTCAACGGTTGCACTAATTACGAAGAAATAGAAACAGCGTGAATTTTTGAGCTCCCACCATCTTTGCAAGCATTTAAGCGGAGTCGTCTTCGTCATGCATGCGTGGCAAAGTCGGAGACCCTTCAATCCGTGACAACAAAAAACTCGAATGAGGCATTTGCTGCACACGTAGGCTGATGTAAAGGCGTCTGATAGCTTACTTTGACATATGTAGTTCAATTTTCGGAATTCTTTTTTTTTTTTCTTCAGGCACATGCAGACGCAACTCACTTGCAATCAAATTTTCGCAGGCCGTCTCGGAAATATATAAAACTTATAATGTTCGAAAGATTACTTTTGAGATCCGGAATAGGGACCGCCTGTAACTCACAGCTTTATCGTCTGTAGTCCTGCGCGTTAGTGCTAACCAGTACTATCAGGTAATACGGCAAACCTGTTTGCAACTGAGGTTATACCCTAGGGCAGGGTAGATTAACAGAGGAGTTTGGCACCGGGCTGGGCTGTAATGCGCTGGAATTTCTGTGTGACGTATGGTGTATGTAGAGTAGGTCGTGTGCGGCGGGGTCCTTTCGTCTCGTTCCAATGTGTAGCTTCTGTCTTAGGCACAAAACACCCTGGATAGGAGAGCGATGAAAAGGGGCGACAAAAAAGGTCGCCGCATTCGTCAGTGCATATATTGCTCGGTTCACCCATTGCGAAAGCAAGCAGCTTCGGCTCATGAAGGCAAAAACAGGTTCTGGTTCTACCGGTGTTGCGTACAACAGATATCCTGTGTACGAGTTGCGGAAAAAGAAGAATACAAGGCGTTGTTAGGAAAGGGAAAACCAACTATCTTTTTCCAATACTTTCGTTTTAAATAATAACAAAAAAGATTTCAACTATCTTGTTCTAACGAAAAGATGGAACAAGGTACAAAACGAGAAGCCGACGGGGCCTTTCAAGCGCCGTTTACCGTGTGCTCTGCGCGGTAGCCTATCCACTGCGCTACGGGGTAACAGTGTTGGTACCGGATAAACGGCAACCGTGTTGTATGTCTCTTTTGTCACCAGAGCTAAATGAGAGATGCAGGCCGCTTATGAGCTCTTTTACATTCAGCCGTGAAATGCTTTGCAATGACGTATGCCTTCCTCGAACCTAAAACACAGTGCACATGTGCAATTTCTACAATTTTTAGTTGTTAGTCAAAGAATCTTGCAAGGATATTTACAAGTGGGGTATATCTGCGCTTTCTTACTCTGGGTTGGCAGAATTCCAGGGAGAAGAAAAATGGTTGGAGATGTGTTACGCGACTTGAAACCACGATGGGCTCACAGAACCGCCTAAATCCGCACTTTTTAGCGCCAACAACGAACAAAATCAGTCATTCATGTTATAGATGTCGGTTGGTTTGAATTCCTGCACTATGAGGGCGTTGAATCTAACGAAACCGTAGTCGCCAACTTCGTTAAGCCGAACGCAAGTCGCTGCCGTCACTGGGCGAAATCACGCAGTCAACGTCCGGTCAGCCGACAACAACATATTAATACTTTGCTTTTGCTCATGTCAAAACTAGACTCTCGCAAGAACTACCCTGCCTGCCTTGTGCCGCTCAAGACAACCTCCTTTCGATTTCTGGCGCCTTGCTGACGATCGCGTAAGCCATCAATAAGCGTCGCAAAAATCGTAAGAAGAAATAAAAGAAGTATGGTGGCTCAAATAGACATTTAAAAAAAAAATCAATTGCAACGAGTTCGGTCCTCCGTAATTCCTAGTTTCCGGAATAGTAATTCCGCTGAACGTGCAGAATCCCAGTTCAAATCGGTCCGCAAAAAAAAAAAAAAAAAAAAAAAGAAAAAAAAAGAAACCAACTTTAAAACACTTCTTGCCTGCCCGTTGGCATTCCTGAACCTACTCCCCTTTCCATGTCTCCTCTTCCTCTCCCTCTCTGGTAAATTCATTTCGCTATACGCTCGAAACAGACGCTGATGGTTCGCCCCGCGTGCTGAGGTCGGTACCGGTTTGCATGTTTCCTGCGCTAACGACGCAAGTCGTTTGTCAAGGAGAGCCTAGGTATAATACGCCTTGACGCTGCGTCTGGCATTTTGCTAGACCAAGTCGCGGCCTTATCGTGTGCGCTAATCAGATACCGCTGATCAGTATGGCGTAACCTACGTCGTGATGTGTTTGCGGGGAATTCCTCAAAAAGGGCGGGGGGATAAAAAGGGCACGATTTTTAGACGCATCGAAGGTGCACTTTCGTAAAAGTTTCCTGCAAGCATCGTTAGCACAGGGTGCCGATTCTCATAATTGAATCATTTCCATATTGCTTGTATCTCCCAATTAGCCGCTAACGTATGTTATGTACTGCGGTGTTCCAGGTGGCCTTCTTATAAGGAGAGGAAATGCACTTAAGATAAAAACTGTTGCTGTGTACGTTCGAATCGAACATACTCGGAATATTATATGCAACATATACATAGCATCTGTCTGTATAGCTGAATGGTATGCGACCTTCATTGTGCAATGGCGTTAAAGCTGATAAAATTTTACCTTATGCGCGAAGGAGAAGTAGAGAGGAGGAGTGAGAATAAGACGGACAAGACCGATTTCTACATTTTTGGCGCAATGTTCTATTGTAGGGGTTATCTTTTACCCAGATTTTTCCATCTCCCATGGTTGCAGAAGCCACACGTCAGCGCTTTTGAGCGCCCTTTCAGCCGGAAGAGAGCGGAATGAATATTGAATACACATGAACGGGATCAAACTACTTCAGCCAAGTTCTGACCCAAGAATTAAAAAAAAAAAAGAGGGGAAGAAGAAAGAAATGAAACAAAATCTGGCTGGCTCAAGGAATTCAGCTTCGGCGAGGCCGTCGACGCGCAACGAAGATGGCGCACCGACGAATAGCGAGGCGCGAACATGGTTAACTGACTCAAGATTTCTCGTAAAACGGCAACTAAGGTCAGGAGTGATGTTATCGATTGTAGTTTGTTTATGAACTTGAGACGTTGCGGCTATGTCCCTCTTGCAGGTGCACCTGCGCCAGTCTTAGCGCCACAAGCCACACGCGTGTGCTCCCGGTGTCACGGAGACGGGAGAGGGACCGTGAGCAGAAGGGTCGCACCCACCCGATTCGAGCCGTATACACGTTGATTCCATAAGTAAGCTAATTTAATTTTGTATCACCGTGCAAGCGTTGCTGTAAGATGCGAAAGTGCTGAACTGAGCTGGTGTACGCTGTTGATTCTGGTGCTCTGAGAATGCAATCAGCTGACAAGTCTGTTTTTGACATTGAGGCCTCGGCCGACAGCATGAAAATGATAAGGCTGGCCGCGGAACGTGCGCAGTAATAAAAAAAATTAGGTCGCAAGAACAGGGCTATATTGCTTATTAAAAAATAAAACAAAAATGAAACGCGATAACTTGTCCTGGCATGTTCTCTTCACGTGAGCTTTTCCGGCTCTGTGGACCTCAGGGCAACGCAATCAACCCCAGCCACGTGTCGGTAGGGGTACCTCTAAAGCGCAACCTTTGAATAAAAGTTGAAATGTCGCTGAACATTAAGGACTGGGCAATTAGCCCATTTATTCTAACGCAGGTGAACTTCTTTTAGCTTGAAGATGATTTTTATCCGAAGGCCGCGGCTCGGGCATTGCCACTTCACCAGAATTCTCGTTTAGCAAATAGTTTCCTTTAGCTTTCGACGAATTCGGGTCTCCAGCAGTTGACCTATGTATTGTACCAGCCTACACCTGAGCATACATGGTAGTATCATTCATGGTAGCAGTAAGGTAGTCGAAAGCCGGGCAAGACCGAAAAACCCACGCCAAGCCAGAGGTTTTCTATCTTTTTTTTCACATGGTCATTGGCGAGCCAGGCGCGTAACATTGCATATTTTGTGACTCTTAATTACTTGTGAGCGTGTAGACGGCAAACTTTGTTTCCGCTTGACGAAACGTCAAAACTTACAACGAAAGGAAATTTTAACGCTAACGCCTCAGTTGAAATCGGTGTGATTACTGATAACATTCCCTGCCTCCAACCAAGCATCAAGTGCGACAGAGCGGACGAAACAAGTTCAAGCGCATAAAATGCGAATTAGAAACCCGGTTGTTTTACTCGGAGAAGTTATACGTTGCTATGGTAACGAAAAAAAAAGTTTCGTGTGACTTGCGATACTGCATTCCCATGAAAGCCAAATCTGAGCAAAGTTGAAGGAGCAGTAAAAAAAGGATATGCAATGTGGCGCAAAAACTTTTCCCTGTAAGATCAGTTTACGAAACTCAGCAACAGAGACCCAAAATTCCTATTCGCACTCTATAGGGGTAGCTTTCGGGAATAAAATGACGCTAGAAAAGCAAAGAGATGTTTGACGATACCGAGTCGAAGAACAAATAATTTGCTGTTTTGAATGAGGGGAAAGCTGCACAGTTGCATGGGTGAACGAGCATTTGTTTTTGTTTTTTGTTTATCACTCTTCGACGCGCGCGTGTAGTCTCTGCCGGCTTGAGAAACGGGAATAAAAACACGGAGGAAAGCAAGGGGGATATGCAGACGGGGTGAAAAACAAGTGCACGTCTCTTTGTACGCGATTGTGTGCGTGTACGTGTGCTTCGAAAGTCGATGAAGCGTTGCTGGTGACGACAAATACAGGCAAACTTATGTGGTGACGCCGTTTCAAAGGTATACATATATCTGCGGTTGGCGCCCACCGGAAACTCTCTCTCTCCCTTTTTTTTTCTCCCCTACAACCATGTGTACGTAAACACCGACAATAACTGCAACAGAAACCACATTATGTACAAAGCGATGGCTATATGATAAATAAATGTATATTTGCAGACAAAAACATTGATCACTCATTCATTGATGTTCCTCTGTCTGTTGGCTTGTGCGTGTGTGGTTCGGTATTTCTATGCGTGGTGTCTGCCCATAAGCGCGCCAGCAGACTGCCACTGTTTCCTGTGTGGCTGTCTCCAAGTGCAACCGGCTTCTTGCAGAAACTGGCCTCGTGGATTCAAAGTGGTTTAATGGATTTTTAAATTTTTTTACACTGTTTTCTCCGTTAACTAAGCTGGGAAGGAGTAGAAATAATTGAGAAGTGACGTAAAACGGAACGGACGTGATTTAACTGAATGGACCCAATTCGATGCAGCTGCTCGCGCTTCATCACGGAAGGCGTTCACGACGCGTTTGATGACATATTTGCCCGTGATTGATGACGTGTATGCTGACGTTTGACAACATGCGCTCTGAGCGCGACACATTGGATGACATGTGTGCGGACTTTTGATGACGTGTGCCAAGACAGTGCTACCACACGGCCAGAAAACACTTCGTCTTCGGCTGCCGCGTCACCAGCGAGGACGGACCCTAAAGTCGTGTTTAAACGCCCGCGGGCTGGCGAAGAACAAGCACAGAAGGCGTCAAACTAAGCTAACCCAGCGAGACAGTGTTATGAGGTGTGGACCGTTTGCAGTGCTTGTTGCGACTGCTGTCTTTCACCCGCGTAAGTTTGGTACTTGTCACAGCACTGCTAACATCCCGGTCGAAGGTTGTGAGAGTTGGCAAAAGGACCCTGATACGAGACGTCGGCCTTCCTACCCTGTTTCTGACAGATGGCGTACGCGAAACGAAAAGAGAAACGAACGTACTGCCTCGTTATTAAGCGAGCAGACCATCCGCCCCGGAACTACAGCAGCTTGTCTTAAATGGCCGAGTGCACCTCATCGAAGACCCTGGCGAGAACCTCTAAATCGTGTGTTTATTTCGTTTCTGAGTGTCTCGTGTGTGTGCGTGTGCGTAGCGAGGCATTAAGAAAGAAGAACAACGGAGTACTGTAAGTAAAAACAGCGGGCATCGAAATCGCGCACTAAGCCCCATTACACATATCCCTCGGTCAGTTCTGGAGCTTGCCCCGCCCTTGGGGGCCACCATGACCCGGGTATAGACAATACGGCGGCGGGGGTGGTCCGTGGAGTGTGCGGGGTTTCTCAGTGCGCACAGCGCGCGGCGGTGCTCTCTAAAACGGTACAGTTAACAAACAGGTATACACAGTCGTGTGCGGTCGTGGCACGCATGCGCAGCTCGGGCACAGCACAAGAACAGCAGCAGGGCGGCGAGGGGGAGCCGCGGACACTGCAGTCGTGGCACTGTCGAGACGCGAGACGCACAGGCCACCGACGGACAGGTCCCTGGGCGCGCGCGGAAGGCGGTCTGAGCGCCTTCCCTCGGTCCGTGGGGGAGAGCCTCCTCGCGAGGCTAGCGGGGTGATCGACAACAGCGGCGGGGATCCTTCGACGGGCGACGCTGCGCCGCGGCGGCTGCGGACGACGACGCCCAGGCGGCGCCCTGGAAGACGGTGCCGGGCCTGATGGCGGCGGCGGCGGCGCAGGATCACTTGAAGAGGATTTTACGGAAGGCCTTGCGGAAGTCCCGGTTGAAGATGGTGTAGATGATGGGGTTGACGGCCGAGTTGCAGTAGCCGAGCCAGAAGGCGACCGCGAACACCGCCTCGGTCATCTTGCACGACTTGCACAGGGCGCCCAGCACGTACATCACGAAGAAGGGCAGCCAGGCAAGGATGAAGGCGGCCATGATCAGGCCCAGGATCATTGTGGCACGGCGTTCGCGGGCTTTGGCCAGCTTGCGCTTGTGGCGGTCGGGGTCGGCCGGGCTGTGGCGCACCGCGGCGCACGGGAGGCCCTGCGGGGGCGCGGGCCGCCTCTTGGAGGTGCTGGGTCGAGAGTCGCAGGCGCCGCGCTTGTTGGCCGCGCCGCCGCCGCTGCCACCCGACGACTCGCCCCCGGCCGCGTTGGAAGACTCGCACAGCTCGCTGTCCTCGTCGCGATCGTTGAGCGACAGCGTGGAGCCGTAAGGGGATCGCGCGACCCGCGCATGCGGCGCGCTCAGCAAGCCTGGCGCATCGTGCGAGCAGCCCTGCAGAGGCGCCGCCTCGGACTCGTCGTGCCCGGAAGGGCCGACGTCCGGGGCCCTGAGCCCGAGGCCCTCCTGGCGGCGGGGAAGTAGCGGCGATGGCGGGGCAGAGCTGGGCTCTTCCGGCGTCTCGATGATGATCTGGGGCGCGGCGCTGGGGAAGAGGACCCTGCGCTGCGTCGTCGTCGCGCCGCCGCCGCCGCCGTTCATCTTGTGCGCCGCCGAGGAGTCCGGCGGGCTCGGGTTGCTGAAGCTGGTGCACGTTGTGGTCGTGGTGGTGGTCGACTTGTCGCGCGCCGGATCGTTGGTGAGCTCGGGGACGTGCCGGGCCTGCTTTTTGACGTGCCGCCGCGCGCGCGACCGGGCCGCCAGGAATATCCGGATGTACACAAACACCATGACGACCGCGGGAACGTAGAAGGAGCCCATGGCCGAGTAGAGCACGTAGCCCACGTCCTCCGAGACGGAGCACTGCGGGTATTCGGAGGTCTGCTGGGACTTCTTCCAGCCGACGAGCGGAGGCAGCGAGATGAGCGCCGAGAGGAGCCACACGAAGCAGATCATGGCCATGGCGCGGGAGGCGGTGCGCTTCTTGAGGTACTCGACGGCGTGCGTCACGGACCAGTAGCGGTCCAGGCTGATCAGGCACAGGTTGTTGATGGACGCAGTGCAGATGAGCACGTCCAGCGCCGCGTGCACGTCGCACCAGAGCGCGCCGAAGATCCAGTAGCCCATCAGCTCCTTGGCGAGCGAGAAGGGCATGATGATGAGCCCGATCAGGAAGTCCGACACGGCCAGAGAGGCGATGAACCAGTTCTGGATGGTCTTCAGCGTCTTCTCGGTGGCGATGGCGATGCACACCAGCATGTTGCCCACCACGATGAGCACCATGATGCACGTGACCACGAAGGCGGTCACCACGAAGCTCAGCTTCGAGTAACGGCTCGGGTACGGGGAGCCGTCCCACGAGTCGTTCCCCGTCCCCGGTTCGTCCAGGTACGTCGCATTGCCTTCGAGCGTTGCGTTCAGCGCCGCCACGCCGCCGTCCAGCCAGCTCAGGTTGGCCGCGCCGTTGCTCATGGCCGCGCGGCCTCGGCCAACTCCTCGCACCTTCGCTGCCCCGGGCGGCTAGGGCACGCCGCTCCGCCGCTCTTCACGGGCATGGCGGCCGCCCGCCGGGCGGGGGCCGCTGCTCGCTGGTCGTCGTCGTCTTCGTGCGCCGCCGCCGCCGGCTGCAGAGGTCTGCCCGCAGGTCCTCCTAGGCGCCTTCTCCGGAGACGCCTCACCGGTCTGTCGCCGCCGTCCCTCTCCGGGAGTTGCCGCTCGCTCTCCTCTGGTCCGCCGCGGGTCCGCGCCTTCCTCCTGGGCGAGACAAACAGGCGCAAATGCGTGAGAGTCGAGACTCAAGTGGACGAGCAGCGGCGGGGCCGAGATTACTAGCCCAGCCACGACACCCGTTGCTTCTACTGCGGAAACGCAGTGCCGTAATTCGACGGACGCTCGGCGGGCTGCACTCCCCTTTCGTTCGGTTCGTTCGGACTTTTGGTCATCAGTATTGACCCGAAAAGGTTCCTAGCCTATGCTAGCTGTTCAACACTTCGTGCTCCCGAAACGTGGAGCCCCACAATTGACTCATTGCTATGCCACGGCGGTGCCTAGGTTAAATGTTTGTAATTAGCAGCGTTACTCGCTGAACCCTTCGTCCCGAGATTTTTCTTTTGCGCCAAAATAAAGACAGTCGACCCCAGTTTCAGATTCAATAGTCACGAGTGTGGCGGGCCAAATTTCCTGCCTTTCAATGTTTTGCCGTGCCTGGCTATACTCCTCTAAGTTACCGTCAATCGCAGTACCAACTCCAGAATGTCCCTGAAAACGCCGTGAAATATTTTGTGCCATGCTGTGCCTCCCCCTCCCAGCGTCTATTTGAGCGCAAGAAACAGTCGTGCATTCGCCTTCTTCCGGGTTTATTAAACGACGGAGATTCGCAGCGTCAGCACCGTCGAGCCAGCGGAGCACTGCAAGAGTGTTTCTACCAACTAAACTGCTGACGCCACTTGATCCCCTGCCGGGTCTACACGCACATGGACGTGGCTTGCGCTGCGATTGGGGCTTTCCTCCTCTCTCACCACTGGAGGCGGCCTGCTAATCATTGTGCAGAGAGCGCGGCCAGCGCCCTCCAGCCTTCGTACGCTAAAGGGAAGTTGCAGAATCGGCGGCACGGCACGGCACGGCACGGCACGGCACGGCACGGCAGACGAAAGCCGGAGAAGCAGCGTAAGGACGTCTTACGTCAAAGAATTTAAGCCTGGCGAGCAGCTAGTCAGGTGGGGAAGGGCAGGACCGGCCGCTTATTCGCCGATCTGTGAGAGGCACGCCAAGATGACGAGGCGGATACGAGGAGAGGATGTGATTGATAGATGGAGGCAAGGAGAAATGAGGCCGCGACGTCGATTAGTTAACTCATTTTATTAATATGGGTCTTTAGTGTACTCGAGAACAAAACCAACAGCACAGGGAATTTGTTTCTCTCAGGTGCGAACGTGGACCTCGGATGTTAAATGGAGAAATAAATGGATGTTAAATGGAGAAATGGAGAAATAAAGGAACACTAATAACGATAAGAGGAAAGAAAAGAGGGAAGGAAGACAAGAAAGTAAGGGGTTCTAAAGAACACGGCAGAAAGGATAGGGTATAGAATGAATGGGGAAGTAGGTGATGGCGATGGGATAACTAGGGTAATGTAATAAAACGTTCGTGAAGAACGCCGGGGGTTCAAAAACCGGTAATGGGTAGTGCGCTTCATTGAGTTAGTAAGTTTAAACATGGGAAGTGCTAAGTTACCCGGTGGTGAGCGACGCAAGCGGAAACACCCCGGTTAAAGAACGTTTCTCGTATGCAACACGAGTGCGTAGCAATTTTCCGTACATTTTTTCTCTCATTCCAGTCATTGTTTCCGATTACGGTTTTGATACACCACCCCATCTAATGCTCACATATTCTGTCACGGATGTCTCAGAACCATAAATTTATTTGTCGACAAACCGAAGCAAAATCTACGTTCTGTTCGCGAAAAAGGTTTAAACGAAATTGGAGAATCCAGCTTCTTCCCAAATGTTTTTTTCCGTATTGCTGAGTAAAATTAATTTTACCTTATTGAAAAATGTGAACATGGGGAGTGTATTATCATCATAGTGTATTATTGTAATAGAATTTATGACAACATGATGGATGACAGCATCAGTGTTTTCTTTCTTCCTCGTTACTTCTTGATGTGGCACAAAATTGCAGCCGCCTCTGCAGTTTAAGTGAGCCGTAGTGGGAATCCCCCGCGTCGAGAAGGAGCGTTCACAACGAGAAGGAGCAATTCAATTCGTCATCGAATTGTTCAAGCGAACAGTTCAGCATTACATGGTGGGATTAAGCGGAAAAACACGAGCACACCAGAGGTTGAAGTCAAGGGTTTGACGGACAACCGTCTGGTCGGGAGGGTACATTTGAAAGAGAAAGAGGGCACCGACCAAGTAACGAAAAAAAAAAAGAGAAACTTAAAAGACGTTTCGGCTCCCGCACGGGAGCCTTGTTCACAATGAAAAAAAAAAAAAACGACCAAGTAACGAAAAAAAAAAGGAAAACTTAAAAGAAGTTTCGGCTGCCGCACGGGAACCTCGTTCCCAATGAAAAAAAAAAATGTCTGTCTCTATCACCAGAGGTTATTTCTGTCCTTTATCCGATGCATGCTCCTGCTTGTTTTAAACCAGCACAAAACCCCCCACAGGAACAAGCAAACGGCCATGTTCTTTGTTCCTGCATGCGGTCTGCGTGTGGTCTGCTATACACTTGTTTTGCGTGCGAGAAACGTTCTCTAACCACTGTGGTGCAGACGGTGAGCCCACGAGCCCACAACGTGCGCAGCATTCCCAAATGCACGATATAAAGGCAAAGTACGAGTAGCATACATCATCAATGTAACATATGTGTGCACGTTTTATAGTAATGGGCAGGGCGAAATCCGTATGACAACCATTATGCATCTATGGCAAAGTTAGCGTAGTACGCACAGGTGTTTTAACGCGAACGCATTAGCTGACTCTCGGTAGTTTGAAATTCCCGCTTAAACGAGAGACAGCACATAAAATGGCCAGTGGCGCAACGAGGAAAAGAAGTATTTAATTGAGTTGAGAAGAACATTTGGTAAATTACGGTTTTTATGGGAATCGAACCCAGATCCTCCGGAATGCGATATGAATACGCATACCCTACGCCACCGCAGCTCGGTGACTATGGCTGACTTAAGGGGGACGTAATGAATGCGCTGGGGCCTACGTCGGGAATTAGATCGTACTTATTTGATGAGGAGCAATAGGACCCCGAGAAAATTTTCCGCGAAACGTCCTTTCTTTGCTTGGCGATGCAATGCGTGTATGTACCGATGATGATGATGATGATGATGATGATGATGCATAGCGGATTTCCCTTTCTAACGGCGTGGCGCTGCACAGCGGCCTTAGTCGTAACGCTACTGTACAGTCCCCAGCCTCTACTGCTGTCCAATTCACTTTTCCGTGAACAAGCTTCCAGTTTCCAGCTTCCAAAAGCTTCCGGAAGCTGGATGGCTTCCTCACTAAGGACTGGACGGATACGTTTGCACTCCGTTACAATATGTCGCATGGTTTCTGGCTCCCTGCCGCAGCCTGCGCACAGTTCTTCGTGTACCGGCTCGCGGATACGCGTTTTTTTCCGCAAGCAACCCGCCCGGGCTTCAAAGAGCAATGCACTCCCTTTAGCATTATCGAAGAATTTTTCCTTTCTGATCTCCTCCTTTCCGATCCTGTAGATATCTGAGAACTTCTTCGCGTCCATTCTCTTTTTCCAGGTCATTGTCTCTGATTCTTTCACTTCCTTTTTTATTGCGTTGGTCGTTTCCCCTGCACTTCCAGGCTTCATATACTTTGTCCCGCGCCTTATGGTTCTTTTCCTCCACTGTGTGTCCACGCTTTTCATGCAAAGAAACCGTAACACTTTGGCCGCCCATCTCTGGTCATCAATTTTCTAAGTCGCTCTTCAAAACATATTTTGCTCTGTGCTTCTCCCACTTCAAAGCAGACCCATTTCATGTCTCCTTGCACTGCCTCATTTGTTGTTTTACTGAGTGCTCCTAATGACAATCCTACCGCCCTCTGATTTGCTTCTAGCCCTGATTGAATCTCTGATTTGACACACACCACTGCGCATGAAAAGGTGAGTGCTGGTACCGTTACTCCCTTTCAGATTCCTCTCACTACTTAGTATCTGTTATATCCCCACAGTGCACTATGCTTCATTATAGAGGCGTTTCTTTTGCCTTTCATTCTTAAATGATCCTCATGAGTTTTTAGATACGCCTGACCTTCGTCTATCCATATGCCCAGATAATTGCGTTCCGTTACCCACGGTATTGCTGCTTGTTGAACGATCGAATACCGTTACGGGCGTCTTCATTAAAAACCAGAACTCCCGACTTTGCTGTGCTAAACTCTAACCCCAGTTGAGTGGCTTCTTCCCCGCATATATCTGTGAGCTGTTGCAGACACTGTTTGCTATCTGCTAGTAGTACTATGTCATCTGCATATATCAGTCATGGGATACGTTGTTCCACTTCCTGTCCTTTGCGGCCATAACACAGATTGAAACCTATTGTACTGCCTTCAAGCTTTCTTTCTAGTCTTGCGATGTACAGCATGAAAAGCAATGGCGACAGATGACAATCCTGCTTTAAAGGAGCCATGAAGAGGAAACACAAGTTTGGTTCATCCAAAAGATTGCCTCGTTCGAATCATACGGACACCACTTTTAACGTAAACTTCGCTCAAATAAGCTACATAATTAGGAAAAAAGGGAATGGCCATGAGACCCACGAGCTCATTTCTCGCAACAGAACCTATGATGTCATACCAGACAGCTCTGCGATTGGCGGAGGACGGCAAAAGCAAACGCAAAAGGCAGAGCTCATTAGCTTGCCGAACCAGCTATTTGCGTTTGAATTTAGGGCAGATTCTTTTTAAAGCCCTAAGAATGGTGTGACAAACAGTGAAAGTTACGAAAGCCCACGTAAACATAGAAGTACCGATGCGTATACTGCTGTTGGTACTGCGCGCACTATGCTTGGTTTAGCTGCACAGGACTGCGGGGCTTTGGGGTTGTTTCAGACGACACTGGCCGATCGACGCAAGCGACTATGTCATACGTGACCGTATTTTTCGAGCGAGCACCATGTTTCATGAAACGATTGTGTCCATGAACAAAACAAGCCAGGCACAAATATGTTCACAAGCAAACCAAAGGCAGAGAACGGTTTGCCGCGGTGTGGTCGCGCAATCTAGGTTCACTAAAGGTAAACAAGGCCGTGTGATATCATTACAACCCGAAAAAGCACCATTTAGCGGGAAAATCAAAATTTTAACTTTAATTAATGAATTTCTCAGTGAATAAAGCATCGCTTGCATTCGGACAAGCGTTGGGGGCACTATAAGGCCCGAAATCTTTCGAATAACACTAACATGCGTTTTGTCTTCATGGCTCCTTTAAACCTCTATTTGTGACTACCGGTTCCGTGCACGTTTGGTCCTCCCAGGTAATTTGCACCTCGCTTTCATTGTAAATTCCCTGCAACAGCTGCATAAAGTCCTGGCCTAATCCCTCCCGCTCAAGTATGCTCCATAGAAGTTCTCTATCTACATAGCCCTGACGTCAGCAGCGCCACATTGCGGCAGCAACTGAAACCCGCGACGGTACGGCTTTGCCCAAAAATGAAGCGCGAACACCACTAGGGGGGGGGGGGGGTATATGCCATTCTGATGTTACGGCTAATGTTAAGCTCTGAGCTCTGGCGTCATCAAGCGGCGATGCTCGCAGCTCGACGTATGTCGAGTTTGACGTAGCCTCGCACGTAGCAAGTGTTAGCGTTATACCTGTGTACCCTTGGCCCCAACCTAACAAGGACCATTTGACGATGCCCTCAGTGATTGTGAAAAGGAAAAAAAGAGGAAAATGAAGAAAACAGAAAATGACAATGATGATAATTAGATAACAAGTACTGCAATTCGCATTCACTGCACCGTAACGAGCGTTTAGACGTCCTCGTAATTCTTCCTTCGTCTTAGCGTGCCCGGCGGCACTGAATGTTTCAAGATGACCGTAAAGAAAAAATTCAGTGCCCTTCTACTTTGGGAAGAAGGATGACCAGCGACGCTCTTGCGCATAATCTTAGAGTAATCTCAGGGGCTTATTATCATATCGTTTGTTTCCTGATAGCTCCGGTAAAACAACAGTTAGAGCCGTTTTCTGTAAACATACGTTCTCCGCAGATGACCATGCATTGATAACAGGCAGTAATTTTATGCTTTAAAGTTAAGTTATGTGTTACTGTAAAGTTACAGTTAAGTAAAGTTAAAGTTACAGTTGAAGTTAAGTTACAGTAAAGTTATGCTTTAGTTGAAAACAAAAAAAAAGGCTTCTACAAAGAAATTGCTCGGGCACTGAAGTCTGCTTACGGGCTTCGAAAGCGAAATCCAGCGATTATCGACGAATTCTTGACTTCTGCATCGTGTTTGCGACTTTTCCTTCGTTTTAATTTCTTCGTCTTGTGACGCGAATTACCCTTACGGGCAGACTTGGCGTAATTCACGCAGTGCCTTCCCCAGAGCGAGAGTTCTCCTCCACGTGACCTGTTCTGCTCACGCACCGTCCCGTTCACCTGCCACAGAGCACACATCAGGCGAATGATTGTTCCTTTCTGCCATGGTGCCGGGTTGGCCCTGGGGTTAGCGTATTGGCTGCTGCGCTGGCGAGCAGGGTTCACATGCCAAACTAACTAAGAAGTGTTCTACTTTATTTTCCGTTTACAGCGGCGGCCATTTTGGCACCACGCGTGTTGACGTCGACGACAACTACGGTCACTTTTCGCTTTGGTGACGCATCTAAGGCTTTCGCCGTAATAGGTTTTAGCGAGACGAGACCGATGTGCTGCGGAGCGAAGCCGTGGGCGGCGATAGTGGTGTAGCCGCATACAATATCACATTGGGCCTGCGCGGCCTGGTTACCACGTCAGCGGAACCACGTGATGTGTCTTCGCGGTCACGACAAGCAAAACATTTTAAGAATTCACGGAGCAAGGGCGCAGCGCCATTAACGGTGCCATCAGCTGGGAAGGGGCCTGATGAACCAAAGCTGGCAGTACGCTACGACTTGCGCCGCATACAACGGGCAGCTTGGGACGAATTTGGGCCACCCGGGAGTCTGTAGCCGACACCAAACATCGCATGCACGGGCGTTTGAAGCGAAGCTTACATAGAGTTCCATGTATTTTTTTTTTTGTGCGAGAAAGAAAGGGACGGGCCTTTGAAGAGTGAGGTGCTCTGCAGCGCGAGGCGTTGGAAAACGAACGTCCTGGTGTGTGTACGCTATTAGCAAGCAGTCACCCACAAGTCGGGCGCCCTTCAAAACATAACTTAAACAACAAAATTCTACGTGTCGTCATTTGGATATGCCACCTCTGAAAACAATAGGCGTCATTTTCCAGATCAAACCATAATTCGGACCTTAATTTACATGTATAATTACTGGGATATGCATTCTGAGTACATTAGCTATAATAGGGCACCATTTGCAATACCAGTAGGGTCAAAATAAAAGTGTGCGCGCGTATGCATGTGCCTCTCTTTGGAATTCCCGCCATCAAATCTCAAGAGAAATAAAACGTTTTCATACCTTTTGCCTTATTTCTGCGTTCCCTCCGTGTGGCGTTCTCAAAAGCTTCGCTGGTCACGCACCTTCACAGAGTGTGATGGCACATGTCTTTTTTTTTTTGTACTTTGCTTCCAAGAAGGGTGCCTACACAGCATTCGCAGCCAGGAAATAAAACCTCCTTTCTCTCGCTCAGCAGCAAAGGTCCGGCACCTGATCGTTCCAGTGAAGGGGCTCCAAATTTAATTTGAAGTGGCGTGGTACTATTTTAGAGGCAACACAAACGCGCCTACAAAGCCAACGAAGAGCCTTGGGGCGTTTGCCACAGATGCACAGGCACATGCCCCCTGCCTAGGTTTTCTAACACGTGATGCATGGGATTGCATCATTCTTGGCTGTGAACGACCGGCGCGGGCAGGGGTCATGCAAGAGCAATTACGAGTTTAGCACAAAACGCAGCAAGGAGTGCCTCTCTGAGACATTAAATGGCCTAGTGTGCTGTGCCCTTCAGGCCCCCAAGCACAATAGCCCCGAGCTGAATGGCACAGGGATGGTGTCGCTGTATCGTCGTGGTTTCGAAAGCTTAATGAGGAAGTAGCGCCGTTATTACGCACACTTTGCGCCGCGCGAGTGTGGAGCTCGAAAGCGACGTTATACCAGCTTGAAACCGGCGTTAACTTTCGCGTGTGCTCCAGGCGGGAGATTTAAAACCAGGTGGCCGTGGTGCACGAGTGACACGACCAGACAGAATGAACAAAAACAACGTCATGGCAGTTTGAAGGTGTTTTTACTCTTTAAATCAATCACCAGAGGCCGTCAATACGCATGGCGGATCTTTTAGCGTCATTTCTTTCTATTCCTACAGATGACACAAGGTACCGCCAGCGGGTGTAATGACTCCTAAGGGCTGTAATGGATCGATCACTGCAGTCAAATCTAGGCGCTCAATAGCAGAAGTAAGGTTAACCGCAGAAGCATCACTTCCTAATTTATGCATTTCCAAAAGTTAGGCTTAACTGACTTGTATTTATCTGGCGTCTCCCTGTACAGTAGAGTATCCAAACGCAGGATGCAGTTACAAACCTAGACTAGAGTCGATAAAAAAGGCAGAAACGGAACGCAAGTGCGGAAATGACCCGATTATTAGGGCGAACTCCATGCAGGTGAGTGTGACAGCGCCACCAAAACCAGTATTTTTGTTGAAACCAGTGGGAAGGAAGCAAAAGAAAAACTATTGATTGATTTATTGTTGGGTTTAACGAGCCGACTCAACGCAGGCGATGAGGCGCGCTGTAGTGGAGGGCTCGGGATTAATTTTGACCACCTGGGTATCTTTAACGTGCGCCGAAATCTCGTACACACTGGCGTCTTTTTTTCCGCTCCATCGGAAAAGCGGCCGCCGCGGCCGGGAATTGAACCAGCGTCCTCGTGCTCAGCAGCACAACGCCTTAGACACGGAGCCATCGCGGCGGGTCAAAAGAAAACCTAATACATGAACGCGGTCAGCATGAATTCTGTTGAACGGGTATGCAACTGATAAACCCGAAAGTAAAAGTCCCAGCATGCGTTGGGGTTTTTTGATCAGCCAGTAATCTATGTCCCCAGCTAAAGAAATAAATCAGCATTTCAGTCACCGGATTTTTAATGTGGTAGCTTTATATGTTTCGACCTCCGAAAATCGGGCGCCGCTCGTCGTTTCGCCTGCGGTGGCACCAAATATCCCATTGACCGAGTTACTAAAACACCCATCCACAGTTCTCTTGCCGTTGGCTGCGAACGTTGTTATGCGCCGTCCTACCATTCTCATTGAGTATGCGATGCTACGATGTATGCGATGTATGCATTGAGGACCGATGTTAGGCCTAGAGTTACGCTTTGAGGCCTAATGTCGTCAACCGATACCCCGGCTTTACGTACAGTGAGTTTGACGTCGTACCACTCGAGTACTGGCCACTCAAGGTATCCCCCGTAACACATATAATGTACCTGAGGTGACCGATTTTTTTCATCTATAGCATCTGCCACGTGTTGCTGTGAGACTTCGTTCTTTTGCCGTATTTCTCTGTGCCGTATTTCTCGCCACATCCTGGATTTCCACTTACGTGGTGTGCACCGTGGACAGGAGGTATTCCGGCAAATAGACAGAAAAAATTGCCATTTTGAGACCCACCATACAACAAAGAGGCACTCGTCGTTATTGCGCTATAACGCAATAACGGACAACGCCACACAGCCTAACGGCACGCACAGGGCAACTTCGTATACGTCTAGTACGTGCAAATAACCGCTTCTCACAACTTTCCGGACTTTAGCGAAAATGAAACTAGAAAAAAAAAAGAAAACAGCTAGGAGGACATTAAGAAAGTTCTAAAAGGGTTTTGCTACACCTTCTTCTCTCATCTTATTTTCTTTCAACCTTTGCTCTCCGCGCAGGAAAGACTGATATAATCCGGATATTACAAGGGCTGAACTGATAAACTAGAAGAAAACAAAGCGCCCCGGGGGAACACATCTCACAAAGACAGCGCATACCCCGATGGATACCATATCGCACGCACTCTGAGTTTCAAACAAAGCGGAACCAAAGGCGCAGTTCTCCTCCCAAAATAGACGTATACAGAAGCAACAAATGCCACGAACGGAGGACAGAACCTTCAAAGCCGAAACACGATATTGCAAGGATGATACATTCTCGTCGGGCGATATTTCCCTCCAGGCGCTCAGCGCTGCGATGAAACCAAAGATCCGGGCTCGGGATGCTAGGGAAGGAGAGGAGAAGGGAGCTCGGGGGGAAAGAAGCGCGCGTAGCAAGCCTCATCGCTCCGGATAAGCAACGGGTAGGACCGGAGAATGAAGAGGAAGTACCCAGAAAAAAAGAGTCGGAAATGAGAGAAGAAAATAAAAACAGAGGCGATGAAAACAGGAGGAGCAGCAAAGGGCCGCCTCTTTGCTCGGCAGAAACAAATGCCGCGCAGCGTAGCGTATCGCCGATAAATATTGTGTCCGGCGTGGGTTGCATTCGTCAGCGCCGCAATCGCAACAGCATCATCCCGGCGAAGGATCCGGCCGCCGCTCCTCCGCATCTTTCAAAGATGGGCGCGGACAGCAGAGGGCTTGCCCGAAGGGAATGCCGCGGCCGGAAGGAAGAGGCTGCGCGGATGGTGCCATGTGGGGGAATGAATTTCGATCGGGGGGGTAGACGCCTTTCGCAGGACACGCGTGAGCGTGAGTGAGAGAGATAGAAAGTGGGACCACTGATGACAAAGTTTTAGAATGGCGGGCATGAATTGAACTGCAGATTTATGTAGACGGTTGGAACGATGAAGGAAGAGTAGGAGCACGACGAGGACCTGAATAGAAACTTTCTTTTTCGATTATTCGTTTGCTTAGATAAGGAAAGGCTTTACGTCCGCGTATACCGAAAATACAGGGTGACGTTGTAGACTTGCAGCGGCCAGACGGGACGTATATACAACAATATGAAACATGAAACAACGGTAAAGCTACGAAAGAAAAAATGTGGCGCTTCACGGCGCACACTTCTCTTCAGACTGTTCGTGTGCACCCACAAACTTCAACAAAAGATGTTTTTAGACTGTTCCGAAAGCTATTAATAACAGAGCAGAATACAGCATCAATCTTGCCGTCAAACTCTTAATTGAACTCATAGTCGCGTTATTCATCGTTATATCTTATCGAACTCACCACTCTCTTCTTCGCCATTCACACCACACCCCTGATTGGGAGAGAGAGAGAACCAACTTTTGTTGAGCCCATTTCAGGCGACGCTCGCAGGCGTCAGACGGGGTGGAACCCTATTCACGAGTCCCATACGAGCCCAATAGCTCCTCACCCCTGCACGCGAGCTCTTGCGGCGTCGACAGGCCGAGGCTGGACATCAAGATCTCCCATCGCTCGGGTAGGTGGGGAAGGGAGAGGGGTAGGGAAGGCAGGGACGCCTAGTGAAATCCCCCCGTATACAAACGGAACGTATCCGCTTGTCAATATTCCCCTCCTTATCTCTATCACCGTCAAACTCCTCATCGCGTGCGTTTTAATCACCGGGTGTATACGAGACTTTAAGCGTGCACGGATATTTAGTTCTTCCGTTTCGACGGAAGCCTGTTGCCTTGTAACCGTAAGTTAATCCCTCTTTTCAGTCACGGCCGAGTCTTCAGGGACGAGAAACGCATACTATACACACAAAGCCCCACGATGTCGTCCATAGCATCGGAGCTTGCTTGCGCAGCGAATGTGCGCCTACCACCTGCCGGTTCACCGCCTCATTGAATTAGTAGCGTCGCACTTGGCGACAGGATAATTGTATTGAGCGTAACGCGATTCTGAAGAAGAAAAAAAAAACAATTATTCACATTTAGTTCAGCTTTTCAACTACACGGGTTGTTGTTACAGGAGAATTCATCGGCGTTTACACCGTATATACACGCACACTTCCTCACTGGTGGGGGCTGACGAGTGACGCGTTATTAAGCTGAACGAGACGCGGAATTCTATTTCCACGCTTCAAGAGGGTAAATACCGTGTCATTATACTTTGCTATTTCGCCGGCGCCACCTCCGCCATGATGATCATCATCGTCATCGTCATCAGCAGAAGCACGTTTGCGTCCACTGCACGACGAAGGCTTCTTCCATGATCCTTCAATAGTTCTCGTCCTGCGATGCCCTATTTCATTATTTTCCATTTTGTCGTTGAACCTCAGAAAGAGTGGGACGACTACCCTTTATGAAGGTGATATACTCATCACCCCATAAATGCTGCGCCCTCATAATGAAGCTGGTCATCTCCGGTTGGGGAGGAGGTGATAGATGATGGCTGTGACGATGTATCTTGATGTGCGCACGTACGAAAGAAAAATATTCATCGCAGGCAGGCACGCATCGTATTACAGTCAAACCTCGTTATAACAAAGTAGTATAAGCACAATAAATTAGTTCGTTATATCCGATATTCGTTGTAACAGTAGAGGTAAGAATCGGCTCTAACAAATCGGCAATATGGCTGGCGCAAAAATCATAGATAGAAAAATGCATTATCCTAGGCTCGGACCCACTATAGACGCGGGAATCCTTACCTGTTTCCTCGTGGCATTTCAATCTAAATGGACCGGAACAGAACATAAAATAACAGAAAAAAAAACGTTCGTTTGACAAAACAGGCCTGCGTTACTATTTATTTGTTTAATTATTCATAATCTATTTATATTGTTTATCTATTTATTTGGTGGCTTTTCACAGCTCTGAGTAGGATAAAGTTGTCCTCAGGTTTTACGCACGAAAGGGCCTTTTCTACTTGTGCAGTTTTGAACGTCGGGAGCTTTTCCAAGTTTCTTCAAAATATTTGTGTTTTCTTTTCATTATTTATTTTTGCGTTTTTATGCTAGCTTTCAAGCCTCGCGCGAACCAATAACTTATTTCTTCGTTACAGCCGATATCACGCAAGGCTCGCGGTTTCAGCTTCGTCATAAAAAGGCTGTCACTGAAATGAAGGGTGACCAACCAAAGTTCGTATTTAGTTCGCTGTAGCCGATAATTCGCTATATGAGTGTTTGTTCTAACCAGGTTAAAATGTATAGGATAAACTCATTCGGTTTAAGAACGTTTGTGCCAGTGTCATAAGAAACATGTACATTTATTTATTTATTTATTTATTTATTTATTTATTTATTTATTTATTTATTTATATTTATTTATTTATTTATTCATTCATTCATTCATTCATTCATTCATTCATTCATTCATTCTCTGCAATGCAATTGTAAGGTTGATGGCTATAACAGGCCGGGCAAGATGTCGGTTTATCGATAACACTTCGACCCGCCCGCCAACAGTTTCCCGATGATATGCATATCCAAATATCCCCGCTAATGCTTAAAGCCCTTGCTGGCGCGTTTGTGCCGACCGTTCGACTACGAATATCGGCGAGACCGCAGGAGAACGGCGCATACACGCTAAAGAAACATCGTAGCAGGACGCTGTGCACAGACGCACTCGAGAGGAGGCGAGGCCGCAACACAGGCCGTCCATTGTCCCTGTCTTTCCGTAACAGACAGCCATTCTTCGTGCGCCTTGCGACGTGCCGTAATAGATGAGCGCGCCGGCCGCAGGAGGGCGGACGACACAGCGAGGCAGCCGAGCGGGGAAGCCGCCGCCAGTCTGTTTGCCTCAAGGTGCGTCTCCGTAGGAACAAGAGAGAGCGGCGTCCCCCTTCATCTCCTCCCGAGCCGTGTTCCGGGTGTCCTATTTGTCACGGCAACCGCAAACAAGGCATGACGGCTGTATAGGCAGCATCCACCGACGACGCGTCTTCCCTACCCCCTCTCACAGCGCGCACCCCTCGAGATTTCCATCCTTCGCTGTCGTTCGCCCTTCGGCGCGAGAAATGCGTGGCTCTGTTTATCCACCACCTTCCTAAGACGTTGCTTACTTTCTCTGGTTCGTAGGAGCGATTGAGGTGGCGGCGACTGGCCCGAGGGCAACATTCGAAGCACAACCAGGCAGCGAGAGGCAAACGGAGACCAGAAAACAAAATAATTAAAGGACGATTCTTTGCAGATCCGTTATAGGGCCGTAAGCATCAAAGCGTCGTCGTCCAGACTACAGCCCGCTACTATACGCGGCGTCATTAACACACGTTCGACGGTCCCTGTGCTCAGCTTTGTCGCGGGCGCCGTTGCTGATCGCGGAGGCAGTGCACGCCACGGCAGTGCGCAGGCGCGGCGTGTGCTCGAATCACGCGTGCTGTTTCTTTTTTGCTTTACTATCGTCCGTTCTATCCCGGTGAGCGCTCGCCTCTCCGCGGCTTCAGACACGTGTGACACGAATTCCTACGATTCGATTCCGCCTAAGCTTACCCGTAGCAGAAACTCAAAAAGAACAATTAGCGTAGAGATCCTCCCCGAGACTCCCCGATGGATGGCGCATGTCCGGAAAATTTCGCGTCGCTCCACAGGGCCGCGTCGATCTGTCAACAGAGAGAGTGGCAGAAGAGCACAGAACGACAGAAAGCTAGCTGCGAGAAAGGGGAGAGCTGTCTTCGCAACAATGCCGACGTTGCCATGGTGACTTCAAGCGCCGACGCGCAACGCGCCACCTGCCTGCGCGCCGTCTCGACGTGCTCTGTGACTCCCGTCAGCGCTTACACGTGCTGTATAACCGTGTGTGCAGCAGTGCAGGGCGGAAAAACATGAAGCTGGAGCAAGGAGTTCGCATTGGAACGAGCCTCAAGTTCGCGAGGGGGGGAGGCACAAGATGCATTCTTAAAGACCCGCCAATGAACCTTCAAACAATTTTTAGTATACTAGAAAGCTATTTGCGAGAGCACCTAGCGGTACGAGGTCCAAGCTATGGAAGTAAGTTAATGCGATTTCCGTAATCGGTGAAAACTCGGTTTAATTGTCCGTAAGCGAAGTATAAAACCTTAGATCATTGGATTCGTTGCATTCAAACATAGAAGGCAGACAGCAGATACACTATCTGCGATAGCTGGAATATAGTACATACACCTTGTTCTCTGCCTGACCTGCTTTGATAAAAATGAAACGAAACAAAGGAAAAAGAAAAAAAGAAAGAGTGAATGCCATGCGAATATCAAACGGCCCAGGACTGCCCACCATACCCTGCTTTGAGCCATTTTGAGAGCTACAAGCTCACGGCGTATACACTCGGGCCATTGCCCAACAGGCTGCTGTCGGCGCCGAAACGCCGACCTAAACACGGGTCATATTTCGCCTTTCGCCGCCAATGCACAATATTTACCCGTATCGGCGATAACACTAAGAACGGGAGGTGCATCGTCTTTTTCCTCCGCTGTTTGCCTTCACGTATAACTGCAGCTTCGCGAGGCACGCCAAACGCCCTCACAGCGAAGCCGTTGTTTGCGGGGAACACGGTTATCGTGCACCCAGACTCCGGCCATGAAGAGGAAGTGCGGGAAAACAGAGTGGAAGCCACTTCGCTTCCGCTGCGCTTATTTGTCCTGGACATACAAGTGTATATATTACTCGCTGGACGCATCGACGGCTCGGTGGCTCTAAGTGGAAGTTACGTGACACCTTGAAGGGGCGGCCCATGCCCAGCTCGGGACGAAGAGGCTACTGCGTAGCGATCCGCGGGGCGGTACTAGACGCTGACGTTCTTCGACCTCGGGTTCATTCGGAAGTTCTGGGTGGGCGACGACAGTTTTTCAGGCAGCTAAGAGAGTTCCTCGATTCGCTGATCGTCGACGCTCAAAATTTTCGGCCAAATAAAGTCTTCTCTCTCTCTCTCTCTCTCTCTCTCTCTCTCTCTCTCTCTCTCTCTCTCTCTCTCTCTCTCTCTCTCTCTCTCTCTCTCTCTCTCTCTCTCTCTCTCTCTCTCTCTCTCTCTCTCTCTCTCTCTCTTATGTCTCATCTTAAATATACCGATTGCTGATGCAACTCCCGGTGAAATTCCCGGATGTTAATTCGACGGTTTCGAAAGGCCAATAATTAAGTCGATATCAGGCAGTGAAACGATACGCAGGTCCCCAAGTGATTCGAAAGAGATGGCTACTTCGAGCTAATGTGCCAGATAACGGCGGAACGTACTTGTCCATAGTTTGCAATCCGCCATTGCAAACCGCCCTACCTGTCCCATCGCCGAGCAGTAGTCCAAGGCCAATCGCCGGGTCCGGCTTTACCCTGCAGCTTTGCTTTGATGCATCGTAAGAAATTATAATGCCGTTTTGTGAATTGGACCCTCCATTTGAAGGGCTATACCAGGGAGGGCGTGATTGCTATAATTTTATGGCGCAGTATACGTATATTTGTTTCTCTCTGGCACTTAATTTAATGTATGCCTGAAGATAAAGTATTTTAACCCGGTAGAAAACCTTGGTAGAAAACTCCCACTTCGTCAACGACTGATGCTACTCCTCAACAGAACTTTTATTACATAATAGAGTCTTTTGTAATAACGTTTTACGACCAATAAATCGGTAACTCAAGGAAATATTTGCTTATTCGTGTGTACCATGTTTGTCCTTTTACAAAAAAAAATCATTTTTTTGTCTAGAACAAGTTGGTTTATGATAAACGGGCAAGCAAAATCTTGGAAATTGACACTGCAGTATTGCCTATATTTTTCGCAGGCAGAGCACACGCACTGATCTCCACGTCCCAGCCAGAAAACACAACGTTAAGTCGTCGCTGAGACCTGGTGCGCGGTACAACACGGTTAAACTGCAGGCTGGATGAAGCGCTCCCTTTGAAAAGCAAAACGGCGAGCAAAAACGTTTCTGTGGACGATCACTTGAAGGCAATCCGGCATTCAGCGTCAGCGAAGCCATTTATAGTATCTCGATGTAGACGAAATATCGGCACATTACGCTAACATGATCCTCCTCTGATTATTTTCAACTTCACATCTTCATAATTTCTGGTCAACACCGCTGCAATCCGCTTTCGGTTGGAGACAGGTGGGGGAATTTATCATCAGTTGTTTGTCTAGGGAAAAAAAAACTCGTTAATGCCGCTTAATGAACGGTAGGTCCTAAAATAAATGCATAGAGTAAACTGTCACTGCAGGAAGTAATGGCTGAACACAATGATGGTCGCGCACAAAAAAAAAAAAAAAGTACGCCGAAATTCATGAACCTTTGTGCGGAAACAACACAGCAAGTGGCAAGAGATACGGGGCACGAACAAAAAAAGCAAAACATATCAGGTCTGCTATAAATTCCGGGCCATCTCCACTAACGTGAAACCTGGGGAGGGGCGAAGCGTGCAGTGTACAAGTGTAT
Source organism: Haemaphysalis longicornis (assembly GCF_048455015.1). Classification (NCBI taxonomy): domain Eukaryota; kingdom Metazoa; phylum Arthropoda; class Arachnida; order Ixodida; family Ixodidae; genus Haemaphysalis; species Haemaphysalis longicornis. Next base: position 115,682,401 of record NW_027526335.1, read on the forward strand.
TCTTGGCGCCTTGGCGTTTTCGCCCACCGAGATGAAACCGTTAGGGGGTAGAAGCATACAGCTTTGCTGCAAGTCTTGTGTCTTTGAAGCACGAAGGATTCTAGCGCGAGACGTCGGAAAACTAGTGTCCCGGTGTTTTAGCACAATGACTACATGATACTACGACGACATGAGACGACGACGACATGAGACACCGACAGTTCTAGCCCCGAGTAGTTTGCCTAGGAAAAAGAACATCGTTAATAGCACTAAATGAGCGGTAGTTCCTAAAATAAATGCCTGGAGTGAACTGTCACTGCAGGTAGTAATGACTGAACACAAGGCCAACCCTTTTACGGGGCTTCACCCTATGAAAGGGTTGGCCAGCTTAGGAATGCTTCCGACCGGTATGTCTGAAAGATTCATGTGGCTTGCTGAGATCCAGCGGGAATAATAATCTTTCCTAACAAGAATTATTTGGAGAAACATGAATTGCATATAGAGAAGGGAAAATAGTCAATCAAGGTGAGGACGAGATAGATAATTCGGGGCAGAAGAATGGGTTCCTAAGAGGCATAACTGGAGCGGTCGGAAGTTTGGAGCGGCCTTCATCCTGAAGTGGGCTTGATGATGATGACGAAGACGATGACGACGATGATGATGATACCATATAATTGAAAATAAGTTCAGAGAAGAATCGCGTAATTAAGCAGTAGATTAGCACGGTGCTGACCTTCTTTTTAACCCCCGGGCCGTGCCTCGAGTGTCTACGACATGTCGAGAGTGGTCGACCAGCGTTGAACCCTCTTAAGCTCCCTATGGCACCAAGACTGCTAGAACAGAGGCCCTCGCTATGCATATAGCGAATCAGAATAAAAAATGAAGGGCTCGTTGAAATAAGACAGAAATAAGGGTTGACAGTCAAGAAAACCTCCAAAAGCAAAGGGGAGGATGTGGTAGGTCATTGAAAGAGATAAAGAATTTGTGAAAAAAGAAAGTCGAGAAAACTTCATATACACACATATTATATATATATATATATATATATATATATATATATATATATATATATATATATATATATATATATATATATATATATATATATATAAACTGTCCGTCTAGTAAAGGTTAAATAGTGAAAACGCAATAAAATAACTTTACTTCGAAATATCACTTTACATCGACGTCTGAGACTAGGACCGCCCTTTATCAAGAGATAAAGGACTCCAAATAAAAGACGGTCACCTTCCGAAACGTCGATGCAACGTTATGTTTTTATTGTGCCACTTTTTGCTATATATATATATATATATATATATATATATATATATATATATATATATATATATATATACACGCATCCGCACACACACACACACACACACACGCACGCACGCACGCACAGCTGTTTAGAGGTGGTGCCGAGGTCTGGTCGCATTCAGCCAGTAATGGCAAAAACAAAATAGTTCGATGCGCACAACAGGCTTTCCCGTGAAGGTTTGTTCATCGACGTAAATCTGGAGGTCTGTTTTTTGTTTAATATGATAGCCCGGACAGCGTTCGTGTCAAGCGACAGCTGCTGCACGCTTGTTACCTTTGGGTTTTCAACTACAAGCACCTGTTGGGGACACGTTACGAGGAGAGAAAGGAACAGAATAAGACAGAAACGCGTAACGCTGAACAAGAAAGAAGTGCAATGTCTTGAGATACCTTGACGGACCTATTTCGTTTCATATGTCTTCACATATATATATATATATATATATATATATATATATATATATATATATATATATATATATATATATATATATATATATATATATATATATATATATATATATATATACACGCACAGAGAGATAAAAACAAATTTATATAGCTAACCACCTACAGGCGGAGACAGCAAAACAAAAAAACCCTTGAGTGTCTGGGTCTCTAACAAAGGAAACTTGAAAGGGAAGTTGGTATCCGGTGTTCATTTCAGATAAGGTCCCAGAACGGAAGCGTACTTGTCGACGTGACCGTTCGCCGCCACGAGAAGAGCAGTAATGAGATATAGCAAAAGAAAAAAAAAAGTTCCCTCCTGTAGCCGAAGCAGAAAGGTGCGGAAAGTTGACCTTCCTTGAAGACAAATAGAGCGGCCTTATCAGGGTGGAGTGCGCCGGGCACTTGCAACGGTTGCAAATAATACGAAGCGACAGGCAGAGGGGAAGGAAAAGAATTTAAGATCACAGAAATTCCGAAGGCAAGTATACGGTGCCCTTTTAGTCTTGTCCGTATTGAGAAGCGCGGTTCATGCTTACTTTGGGCGTTTCACTCTAAAGGCTTTTTTTCCCTGTCGTAATTCTTTTTTCTATTACCCGATGTAAAGGTAGCAGCGCAGGTAGTTGAGTAGCTATGCTCTTTTTTTTTCCAACGCAGGTATTTCAGGATGGAATGGAGAAAGAACTAGAGTGGCTGCAGAATGTGTTGTACTAACCGGATGTACTGATTTCAATGCAGCACAAATGTTATTAAAGCGCGACGGATTGTGAAAGCTGTGTTGTGAAGGCTGAGTTCAATTAATTCCCGCTGTTTCGGTTATACAAGCGCCTTACTAAGCGCAGGCCGGAAGGGATATCAAAGAATCGCGGACATTTCTTTCCCTTAAAGGAGGCACCGGTTTACCAACATCCTGTTTATGTCTACTGCAGGACGAGGGCCTCTCGCATGCCCTTCTAATCACTCCTACCTTGCTTACTTTTCCAAATCACCTTTGATGTCCGCGTGTGCGTCTCCGTCCCGCATGTGAAGCGAGGTCATGACACCTCCATTAATTGCAATCATTGCTTTGGAGAAGATAGGATTGAAACGCTACTCTTTAATGATACCTGAAACCCTGTGACGAGCGGCATCGAATTCTTCACTCTCCTTTTCACATTAGAGGAAGGAGGAGGAGAGAGGATGACGAGGCCTCACTGTGCCGAACGCCCAAGTGGGTGATGATCCGCACAATATGCACCGATAAACTACCAGACTACCAGGTAAACTTCGAGTACGTGCATACCGGGGCGAGTGGCATTGCGCGCGACCCCCGCCTCTTAGGGAGGTGGCCGAGAGAGTGCTGAAGTAAGCTCCGCTGTTAGAGCAGATTTTACAGGCGTGCAACTGGATTTAATTATCTTATTCGACGAGGAAAGCGAGTGATAGCGCCATGCTATTTTGGGCCCATGTTTCTGTTTTTACAATTCGGAGTCTAGACACGAGAACTTGATTGTCTTCGTTCACATTGAAACGTCAATCACGCTACTAAATACCATATACAAATATCTTGAACTGCAATACAAACGTTCCCGCCGCGGTGGCTCAGGGCTAAAGCGTTCTGCTGCTGAGCACGACGATGCGGGTTCGGTTCCAGTCCGCGGAAGCCGCTTTCTAATAGAGGTGAAAAGCAAAAACGCCCGTGTGCACGAGATTTCGGCGCATGTTAATGATCGCCAGGTGATCAAAATTAATCCGGAGCCCTCCACTACGGCGCGCCTCATCGCTGGCGTTAGGTCGGCGCGTTAAACCCTGCAACCAAATCAATGCAGTCGTGCCTAATTCTAGACACGTTAAACGTTTCAAGTGATACGTTGGCACATGCTCTACAGTCGTTTTAAATCCCATAGCACATGCATGATTGTAGAAAGAAGTGGCTGGTTTACATTCGAAATCGATTCTTTAAAAAAATTCAGGAGCAGGATGTTGTAACAAAGAGACACCGAAGTACAAAAAAAAAAAAAACTGCACACAGAAGCCCGTACAACCATGGTCGCACTGCACCGACCAAGCAAGTTTTGGAACGGCTCCGCCTCTCCAAACCGACTAGTTTATTTCGACCCGGGAAGGATATCGGCTCGATCGAAATTTATTCCGCCACACGACTGTTGTCCCCGAGGAGGTTAAATGTTAAACGTCTTTCGAAAGCCGGGTGCCGGTTTCGCACCTCACGAGGTTACACAGCCGGATCAGTGACAATAAATGCGCGACTGCGAATCGCTGCCAGACGCTAAACACGTATACGGCCAATTAAGTCTCCGAGCACGTTCGGGAACACGTGCGGCGACGTGACGAAGTATAGTCGCCTCTCCGCGATCAACCGCGCTTTTATCCGCCAGATAAACACCCGGGCCGAGGAATTCCGCCATTTCGGTTGATCCTATCGCCGCGCGTATTATATCCCGCTTATTTGCCTGCCAAGTCCTCTTGCTCAGGTTGTATCCGATATTCTCCATCGCCGTCCGGTCATGTGCTTGCACATCGGCGCGTTGCCACACCCACGACTTTAAATTCTGCGGCAGTCCTCTACTGCTAAACGCAGTTACGCCTCGGAGGCAGCTGCACGCACAAAACGTGCTGATGGGTCTCATCGCTAGGTGTTTCCTGTACACGAGGAAAATTTTTCGCTTACTTGTTCCTAATCCAGTGCGCTGGAGTGGTAATCGAACATCCGCGGAACGTTTTTCAGTTGTGTCCGCAGCTCCAGCGGCCGGCATTTCGATTTAGTTCGGGTGCAACATTTTCATCCGACGTTTAAAGTGTAGGCGCGCGTAAAAGCAGCAGGAGAAAAGATAACATTACACGCGCAAGTTTTCAGCGTCGGGCGTATAGCGAACTCTGAAGACGGGGATCGACGGAGTTCTGATGCTTGCGAGGCGCGAAACGGGAACGAACCTTTGCGCAGCTGCAAGTTGAACCCACATGCAGCGGCTTCTTCCATAAGGTCGTCGTTGGGCGGGGAGACGCCCTGGGGCTTACCTGAAGCTGCGCCGCAGGGGGGGATTTGTTTATTTCTATCACTTTTTTGTTCAGTCGTCAGGAGCAATACAGCCCTTACGCACACTCCTTGTTTTGCGCCAAACAATGATATCGATCTCTCATAAAAAAACGTGCGGCATTTACCCGGAATATTTAGAGATGCATCGTTTATCTGTCTTGAATGTTCTCACCGGTATTGCGGGAAGGGAGAAGGCTACGTGGGTGCCGAAATTACGTAATTATGTCGGATTCATGGTGGTCAGCCCGAACGGAAACAACACACAAAGAAGAGAATAGACGACACAGGCGCTGACCTCTCTCTCTTCCTTGTGTGTTCTTTCCGTTCGCGCTGACCACCATGAATGCTATCCAACTCGCCCAATTTGCTACCTTGTTATAATTGCGTAGGCTAACGTTCTCATCTTATTCCATAGATTTTCGATTATTGTTACTTTGAACTATGCCTCGACTGTTCGTGCAGAAGAATGTCCAGAAGCTTTACGCCGTAGCATCATGTTGCTCGTTTCGGCGCAAGTTAAAGATCCCCCGGTGGTCAAAATTAATCCGAAGCCCTCCACTACGGTGCGCCTCGTCGCCTGCGTTGCGTCGGCGCGTTAAACCCCACAATCAATCAATCAATCAATCAATCAATCAATCAATCAATCAATCAATCAATCAATCAATCAATCAATCAATCAATCAATCAATCAATCAATCAATCAATCAATGAATCAATGAATAACTGAATCAATCAATCAATCAATCAATCAATCAATCAATCAATCAATCAATCAATCAATCAATCAATCAATCAATCAATCAACCGACCAATCAATCAATCAATCAATCAATCAATCAATCAATCAATCAATCAATCAATCAATCAATCAATCAATCAATCAATCAATCATCATGTTGCTCGATGTTTGGCTCGAAATTCGGAGATACTCGTGTCGTCAATAACCCTGATTGCATTCATCCGGTAAAAATAAAATAAAAGTAGGGGTTCAAGTGAGGAATTTTTTACGAGATATTACATCTGTGCAGTTGCGCACTTGCATAAAATAAACGAAAACTGCCTTTATTTTTTGCCGCCGTAACACCATCTGCACAGAGCATAGGTTCATTACGGAACTGAGAAGTTGAAAGGTACCTAGCGAACACGTCAAATAGAAGAAACTTGCAATTTTCTTGCAATGGCTGCGACATTTCGCAGAAATGTCTGCTGTGCCACAACGCATTGTAGCTTTAGTACGCTAAAAAGAATAATTAATAATCTGAAATTATATTTATCTGGTCGTATACAGGAAGTCATAACTTTAACCAGCCACAAAAAGTATTTGCGCAGCAGTAGGCCCAAAAAAGGCATTTTGAACATTACCCATAAAGAATCAAAAAGGTTCACGCGAATACCATAGCTCTTCCTGTATCCAGCTAGGTCATTTCATCCCTAAAAATCTCACAGGTGACATCACAAAGCACGGGGGAAACTTACGATCGCGTCAGCGTGCCTAATTATCTTATTATGTTAGCGTCCTTCGCCATGAAATGGCTGCGAAAGTATTGCAAAAATATTACAAATACACCACAAATTATGAAAAAAAAAAGCAGGATGATTTTTTTCGTGAAACATTATTACGCCCCGTAAACGCCAAATGGCGGACTGTCCTCTGCACAACTTCGCAGCTATTGGTAAGCTCCAAAAACAAACGCCAGACAGCATCCCTATGCAGAATAGCAATTAGTTAACCGCAAATTAGTCGCTACTCCTGCGCACTGCCGCACAGCTGTCGGTTATAGCGAAGGGACCGGGTGCACGTTCCCCTTCGACGGGAACCATTGGCACCAAATACAAGAAAATAATTCTCCACCCTACCTTTTCAACACGGTAGCCGATCATGGAAATATAGAAACGATGACTCCGGGAAAAGTGTATGGCGGGAGGATAAACTATATCCCAAGGCAGGTTCTTCGTTGCACCAATCCTGAAGTTTTCGAACGGAGGCAGCCGCATCGGCGACCCCAGCTCAGAGCAAACCGCACCTCACGCGCACGCACGCCACGCACGCACTCTGAAGAATCCGTCGCGCGATGCATTAGCCGTAGCCGCCGGCACAAGCTTTTTACGACGAAGGAAAGAGCGAAAGAACGCCATTGAAAGAAAACAGCCAAGAGGGAAGGGAGAGGGTGCCGCCGAGTGAAAGAACACTTCTCCGCACGGCAGCGGTGACATGTGCGCTCGCTGCTCTCTTACCGACAAGGGGACCCCGTGACCGCGGTAGTCGTAGCAGTAGTCGCAGCAAGCAGCTATCGCGGGACTTCAGTCGCAGCAGCTGACAGAGCACAGCACCGGGCGCTCTGCAGCGCCTACATACCTTCTCCAGCGCGCAAGCTCGTTCCCGAAGCGGTGACGGCTACGCTGATCAAGCAACGGCGCCGTTTGCCGTCACCTCCTCCGGGAAATAGCAGGGCGCCGAAGCGAGCGAGATGCCGACGCTGGAGACCGGGGAGGACTCATCGGTGAAGGTGAAAAAATAACGGAGAATGAAAACGTGGAGGAGGAGGAGGAAGAGGAGAGTGGAGAGAGACAGGTGGCGCTGTGTGCCGTATGAGGATAACGCCATAAAGGAATAAACGCGAGCGAAGCGGTGTGCTTGACAGCAAGAGCTTGTTCAGATCAGATGAAGGGGAGAAGGAGGCATGAGAAGAGAGAGAGAGAGAGAGAGAGAGAGAGAGAGAGAGAGAGAGAGAGAGAGAGAGAGAGAGAGAGAGAGAGAGAGAGAGAGAGAGAGAGAGAGAGAGAGAAACCGAAAAACGTAGATGAAAAGGAGCGAAAGGGGTATACAAGAAAGGTGGAAGACCGCTATGCCTACGCGTGCAGTGTTGACCTAACAGGAACCGCGCTGCAGAATAAGCAAGAGCCAACGATTCGGTGGACAAGGAAAATCGAATAAAGAGAAAGTAATAGAAGCGAAAAATAAGAAAAGCGCTAAACAAGTGCGGTGTGAAAGCAACAACAACAAAAAAAGCAAGATTGATTTCGGCGACGAAGCGCACTATTTCCAAACACCACACACGAGGATGAACACGAGCGAAAAGCCCGTATTTAAAGGACTCAGCCACACGCGTAGGGCGGAGCTCGTGCGTGTTGAGCATCAGTGCGAACGTGTTGACACCGAGAGCGCAATTACTCCGACTGACCTTACACAAGTTTTACCTACGACAAGTGCGCAAGAGAGAAGCGAGAGCAACAGGCGGTGGCGGCCCAAAAGGAAACAATTTGGGTCTCTTTGTAATCGCCGAAAAGAAACCCGCGTGCCTTTTTTATCCAGCTTTTCTTTCACCCGAAACTGCTTTTTCGAATTTCTATTCCTCTTTTGATGTGTAAGCCTTGGACTGGGGTGTGTTGGGTTATTTCGCCAGTTTTCAAGACGTTTCTGACTTTCTGAGTCCCGGCGCTTAAGGACACAATGCGCGTGAGAAGGCGCTCAACAATGATATGCAGTGGAATCTCGTAAAATTATAAAGTTGCAACCGGAGGTGGACGACCTTTAATTATTCGCTACACTGCCTCCCAACCCTCACCTTCTTTTTAACGCTGCGAGGGATTGCGTGAGGCATTTGAATATGAGCGCGTGTCAAAAGCAACCGGTAAGAGTCAAAAAGAGTTAAGCGAGCGCACAAAATACCCGAGCGCCATAAGATTTCGTACGTATACTGTACAATTTGAAAAGTTGCAAAAAAAAAAAAGCGTAACACAGAAGATAAAATTCTTGATCGAAGGAAGTTTTGAATTCTCCCTTGAAGTACATGCACACGTATCGCAGTGCACCATGGAGTTTCACCGGCGCCTTTGACATTTCCTATTAGGCACCGGGATTCGCTTTGAAAGCGGGGTTATCAATACCAAACTACGAGCTGACGTACAGGTTCCAAGAATTTGAAAACATTCCGATGACGTTTATTTGTATAGGGATGCTTTTCTAGCCGTGTTCTGTTTTGTTGGGTCGAAACAATTGCTGCTTTTTTTCCTCTCAGCAATCGTGACACCGTCGAAACTCCTCGAAGCCCCACCTCCGAAGTTGATTAAAAAGGGCTCAACAGGACGTAACATACAACAACTGAAACAGGAACGCAGCAGTGACGGGTGTCGCGCGGACCAGCATGGCATGTTGCTTGAGCTGCGGTAAATTAATTCTGCTTCCGCGTGCTGGTAAAGGTGGAATTACTATCTTATGGCCACCCCGTATGGTTTTTTTGTTCGGGAAGTGAAAGGGCTGGGAAGGAAAAAAAATCGCGGTTCTGTTGCCGTTGACGAGTGGATGCGAAAAAAGCTTCTTCCGCTCTGCTGGGTTACAGAGGGCAGAGAGTTTGGTTGGTCAATCATGGGGGGAATACTTGAGCCGTTCGAGGTTTGCGGACGGCGTCGTCTCGCCCAGCGAGTCGCCCGTGCAAATGCCCGTGCAAATGATTGCACGGGCGTCAAGGCAAAACTAGCTTGAAACGAAAGTGCGTGTAGCATTTTTTTTTTCGCTCGTCACTTCTTAGCTATAGCTCGAACGACGCTCGTCGTCTTTCATTGCCGCCATTCGTTGTTGCCTTTACTCACTTCTACGAGCCCACGAACCCAGCATACATTCGTGGGCTGTGCCACGGTGCGCTGTTAGGGAAGACGCTCCTCTTCTGCATGACATTTCTAAGTTCATTTACAGAGTAAGTTCCTTTACAGAAACTTACTCCACCTTGGGGATTTCCCCTAAATCTGGTCGATTAACATTTCTTTTGGGTCTTCCTGGATGTCGTGGACGCTTCGGGAACGTTTTTGAGCAATTTCTCTGACACTTGTTAACGCGCGGCATTCGCGGAGACCACCGTCTCGTGCCTTTGATAGACATCCAGGACGCTCTTTGTGGCCACCGGAGCCGCGGGCGAAGAGGAGACGTCGGACACGACAGGCTTATTCAGCTAAGGCCTTACATTCAGCCACGGGCACGGACGCCAGCAGTAGCTCCTCGAAAGGGCGCGAGAGCGGCAAATAAAGCTTTGCTTTAAAAAAAAGACACTGAAGTGAGCTGAGGAGCAAACGAAAGATGATAAGAGTAACGTTTAGAGGCTGGAAACGATCATCAGATATCAAAGAACCAACTCGGGTGAAATACATTTATAAGGATATATAGGAAGATATAGGAATTATATAGGAAGAAGTGGACATGGTGAGGGAATACGATGCGGAGACGTCATAACAAGAGGACCATCAGGGTTAATGAAGTGGCTAGCGAGAGACGGGACTACAAGTAGAGGGAGACCATTAGCTCTATCTAGGGACAGGATAAGGAAATTTCGGCGCAAAGAATAAACTGGGTCATGGAAAGACAGGAACTGCTAGAGGAAAGTACAGGAGGGCTTTATCCTACAGTGGACACAAGCAGGATGATGATATCATGAAGCTTATGTATGTATGTATGTATGTATGTATGTATGTATGTATGTATGTATGTATGTATGTATGTATGTATGTATGTATGTATGTATGTATGTATGTATGTATGTATGTATGTATGTATGTATGTATGTATGTATGTATGTATGTATGCATGCATGCATGCATGCATGCATGTATGTATTTATGTATGTATGCATTTATGTATGTATGTATGTATGCATGCATGTATGTATGTATGTATGTATGTATGTATGTATGTATGTATGTATGTATGTGCGGGCATGTTTGGATGCCAAAACGGCGGAATGAACTCTATGCAGGATCAATTCGCTCATGAAGTCGGAGAAAAGTTCGACTACAGTTTCACTAATCTTCCTTCAGAAAGGTGATAGGATATGGCGCGCGCTGAATGCACTACAAAAATGTGTAGCCGCAATGAATAAAGCGCCTAATCCACCCCGGGCGCATTCCACGTGTGTACAGCTCCACCCGCAGGCATATTGCAGGGTCCCCTTCGGGACTTAATGCTGCTGATATGACGTAATCTTGAACGTAACTTGAGCCTGCGTAATATAACGTAACGTAACGTATGAACGCAACTTGAGCCTGCGCTGCCAGTGACTAAGAAGAGAATCGGTATGTGCACTTTCGCGCATATCACTTCCGTATGCAGCATCTAGCCGGAAAATTTCGATTTTGATTGTATTTTACCATTTTTCGTGCACCGGAGAAGCATAAAGTAGGCACCAACGTTTCCTGAATGCAGTCATGCAAATGACAGGACTTCCTGTCAGGCGTCTAACCGCCAAAAAAGGACAAAAATATGAGTCAAGATATTCGCTGGGTCGGGCGAAGCTATCCGCGGTTTCCGAGGCGAAAAAAAAAAAAGATTACCCAACAGCGAGGCACGTGCGGAAGGAGAACATGATTAAAGCAAGCAAACGCAGACAAAAATAAATCCACAGAAAACTCTTCCGCGCCTAAATGAGTAGCGGTAGTGTGTGTTTGTGTGTCTTTCCGCTCTATTATCGATTATTCATTTTTGCAGCACAGAACAGCCCCCAGGAGAGAAAAAAAGATGAGACGAAACACGAGCTCAGCAAGCCACTAGTGCCGTGCGAAAACCTCGTCGCCTCAGCCAGTGGGCTGATGGACGTCTCCTACCTGTACGCTCATTTTTACGCTTGCTTTCCTCTCTTCCCCCTCGGTAAATAAAAAAATAAAACTTCATATAGTAATGGATGGAGCGATATTGTTTTGTGCGTTTTGTTCCCGCGTACGAAAAGGCCTGTAGGTGGGGGAGGATGTGCGTTAGAGCCCGGGTGTGAGGAGGGAAGGGGCATATACTTCATGTCTCTATATGGAAAGACACGTCGCGCAGTGGAGAGGGCGATAGTAGGCTATATACGCATAGAGTTACCGCGCACGTGCGAGACGTAACAAGAACAACAAAGGAGCTAAAAGAATGCCAACAAGATTGATTATTTGATCGTACGCGCGTGATTGATTCACCCGGTCCTTCCGCACGCTTGACGGGGTGTCTGACGCTTCGCACCCGATGCCGGAAGTGCCAAAAACATCATCGAGGTGCGGCCGCGTCCCGAGAGCAAGCTAAACAACGAACGACAAACAGTGGCGTCCGCTAAGTTACATTATTCACAGCGAGGCGGTGTCCCTCGCTGCGGAGTTGATTAAATTTTGCCTATAATAGCCGGGGAAGAGGAAACAACCACAAGAGAAGCACGCAGCTACGTGGCAGGCTATCTATAATATCTCAGGGACCTCTAGTCGGGTTCACCTCATTGAAGTGAAGTGAGAAGAGACACGTTCTTTTTTTTTTGCCGTGCTGTTGTCGACAACGAGGAGACGGGCAGTGTGAAATCAATATAGACGTAACTGTGACCTGATGTTTTGTTTGGGTCAGTTGTCAGCTCGAGGCGAAAAAGAAGCATTTTCACCTAACATTTGTTGTCTATTTACTAAAAATGAAATAAACAACGCCTTATTTTTGTCGCTATGCCCCTTTCAGAAGCTAATTTGGAAAACGCAGTGATGGGTACGTGCAGGTTGTATTCATTATCAAGATCAAATGATGCGCTGTTAAGACAGTGTGCGCGTTGGTAAGCATTGATCGTTCTGAGCGCTTAATAGTATGGTAGACCAGGTCGATTTAAGGAGAATTTGTATTAGTTGCTAGCCCCACGACGACGTGAGCGCTTCTCATTCGGCTAATTCCTGCCGCAAATGGTACTATCGCTGTGAATAGCAGCTTTTGGCCTTTGCATTACGCGCTCTTCTTCCACGTTATGCTGCTGCAGTTTTGCTGGCTTTATTAACACATTAATTCCCGGTTACGAAAATTGCCTTCGAAACACAGAAATATTTTCGCGGGCTTCGCTTAGGACAACAAGGAGCAGTGAGTAACACCAGTTGCTTAAGAGGTGAAATTTTGTACAGGTAAAAAAGCTACGCGATTTTGCATATCTGCAACAGGTATTGTGGCGTTAATAAAATAGAGAGCTCGCTTGAGCTTACCACACAACCTGCTTCTTTGCTTAAATCACACATCGGTCTAGCTGCCTCGGACATACATCAACGGAAAGAAATCCCCCAGTTTCACCGCCCGTTTTCCGTATATATGCTTTTCAGGTCATGTTTCGTACAGAAAGCATGCAGTATTACACACTATATGGCAGTAACACGGCCCACCATTGGGGTGAGCGGCTAAGTTCTCCGTGGTACAAGTGACGTGACGTGGGTGCTGCTTTTAAATGAATCTTAAGCCACAAAAACTGTTGCCCTGTATTGATAAATTGCAACACCAGGAATAAAAGCATACCGCAGTAGGCAGCGGTACTTGCTTGCAACACGCAAAGTACCGAAAATGCGAGCATAAAACTACTAACGATAACGCCAGATTTTCTCCTAGTGAGTCAACTATTGCTTTCGCAGTTAGAACAAACACTTTAATACCCACTTGTCGTACGGTAATAAACAAAACACGCCCAAATAGGTCGAAAGATACTCTGCAAGCTACTCTGCGCGTACACACTTTAAGTGGATAAAGCCATTAGTCACTGTTCACGACGATCTTCGAGTACATTTGACGACATCAGAATTACTCCTCGAAGAAGATCCAGACCAGTAATGCCGATGCGCGCAGTCTTCGCACGTTCAAGTCAAATCGTCACTGCGTGCGGCCAATAAATTTGAACGACGAGGGGAATGCCCATTCACAGTGCAGCACGTGCCCGCCTTGTCCCATTCCTTGTCTAAATCACCGTTCGTTTGCCTCCTCAGTCCGCACCCGGCCTCACTCGCCTTCCGACGAGTTTTATTGCTCACACGAGGTTGCGTTAAATGCCAAAGCCCTGAAAATTTACAGCCCTGTACTAGCGGAAAGCTACATTCCTGAAGAGGTTTGCCAATTGCGAAAACTAAGTAACTTTCGCCGGTACTCCAGAGTTTCTTACGTTATAGTTCCCTTTTAGTTCTTTTATGGCTTCTTTGCCTGTCGTTTGCTTTTTCTTCAACGCGCAGGGATTCAGTCACTTAATGGGTTTACACTTTTTCTCGTGGAGATGTTGACAGCGTATGTGCGCGTTGCGTGGACATTACGGCCTGTGTATGCTTTTTAGTCGGGCCACTGATTTAAAACATGGCAGATTGTCCTGCTATGAATCAGCTGCAGACGCGACCACTGCTACGCCCTCAACGTGGTTAAATGTTCAGCAATTTCGGGCCAAGCGGGCAACTTTCAAGAACGAGGTGGGCTCATTTCTCAAGGGGCGTATTTTCCATACGGCCGGCTTTCACGTTCAGAACTAGCGGTGCGCAAAAGGTTTGCGGACCCCTCAAGACCTCCTGTGTGGTTAGCCCTCCAAGTTAGGCGCCAGTCTGCAACTGCGCTGCTGGGAGCTTTCCTTTCTCAGAAATTGGTAAAACTGCCGCCCAACAGCGCCGTTGAGTGTCTACTCAGTAGGAATCGCTAACTCAAGAATGAAACTGTGAAACTGCTACCTCGTAAACACAAAACTTATATATATATATATATATATATATATATATATATATATATATATATATATATATATATATATATATATATATATATATATATATATATATATATATGCTTTAAAGAGCCAGTGCTTATTGACCGGGTCATTCGGCTGCTTGGTAAGTTGCTTTCAATGTGACACAGGGATGAAGAAATAAAAGTCGACAATAACTTCGCAACCTGCGCGTTACGCCGAGGTTGTGGGTTCGATTTCCGCTTCTGATTACGGAGCAGTTTTTCTCTAATTTCATTTTTCTGTCGCCGTGTCACAGACAGTCTTACCTCACTGGGCACTATGAAATCACTTTCAAGCAGCTGAATATGCTGCACGGGCAACGGGCAATAAGCATTCCATCTTTGATGTGTGTTCTTACAGAATTACCAGGTATTTCTGTTCTGTTTCCTCCCTCTCTCTTCTCTTCTCTTCTCTCTCTCTCTCTCTCTCTCTCTCTATATATATATATATATATATATATATATATATATATATATATATATATATATATATATATATATACAGAAAGATGGGTCGGCAGTCTACAACGCCAAAGGAGGTGTAGAGGTGTGGTTAGGCTCTTTTTTTTACCACGGTTAATGAAGTTAATGTTTTTTTTAAATATACGGAATAAAGAAAGAAAGAAAAACACGCGCCCAGAGTGGGGACCGAACCCACGCCTTTCGGTCCCCACTCTGGGCGCGTGTTTTTCTTTCTTTCTTCCGTATATTAAAAGATATGTTAAGTTCATTAACCGTAGTAAAAAAAAGAGCCTAACCACACCTCTATGCCTCCTTTGGTGTTGTAGACTTCCGACCTATCTTTCTGTATTTTCTCAACGAGCACCTCATTTCCTTACAATATATATATATATATATATATATATATATATATATATATATATATATCATCATCACCAGCCTATCTACGCCCACTGCAGGGCAAAGGCCTCTCCCATTATTCTCCAATTGCCTCGGTCCTGTGCCAACTGTGACCAATTTATCCCCGCAAACTTGTATGTTGTTAGGCTCTTTTTTTTACTTCGGTTAGTCAAGTTAACACTTTCTTTTAAATATACGGAAGAAAGAAAAGAAAGAAAGAATCGAAAGGCGTGGGTTCGGTCCCCACTCTGGGCGGGTGTTTTTCTTTCTTTCTTTCTTTCTTCCGTATATTTAAAAAAAAGTGTTAACTTGACTAACCGTAGTAAAAAAAAGAGCCTAACAACACCCCTTGCCTCTTTTGGTGTTCTAGACTGCTTCCCTATATATATATATATATATATATATATATATATATATATATATATATATATATATATATATATATATATAATTTCCACCTACAGCAGGACGCTGGTCTCTGCCATAAAATTTCAGGTGCTCCATGCTCTCGTCTTGCCCTGTCGGGGAACATACATTGCCATCAAATTTTCTTATCGCATCCCTCCATCGACCTCTCCGCTTTTCCTACTAGTAGTATCCTTCCTGGGTACCCGTTCTGTCCCCCTGTTCGGGATGGTTCACCTATTGCACTTCGTCCGTGTTACACCCCATTTTTTCCCCTAACTTTGCGCCGGGCTGTCTTCCACCCGAGTGTGCTCCTACTTCAAGACGCTAGTTTCCTGTCCCTAGGCGTTACTCCTGCCATTCTTCTTTCCGTGGCTCGTTAGGCAGACCTAAGCGATCTTTCGGGGTGCTCACTAAGTCCCCGAGTTTCTGCTCCATGAGTCATTACCGGGAGGACGTAGATTTGTTGTATACCTTTCTTTTTAGCCACAGAGGTTGGCTACTGGTCATTATTTTTTCGTGCCTGCCGAATGCTTCCCAGCCTATATTCTATGCACCCGGTTTCCCCCTTCTCTCTCTCTCTCTCTCTCTCTCTCTCTCTCTCTCTCTATATATATATATATATATATATATATATATATATATATATATATATATATATATATATATATATATATATATATGTATATAGCAAATCAGAATGGGAAATGAGGGGGCCGTTGATTTAAGACAGAAATAAGGGTTGGCAGTCAAGAATCCCTCGGAAAGCAAAGGGGAGAATGCGGTAGGTCATTGAAACGATAAAGAATTTTGAAAAACAGAAAGAAAGTGGCGAAAAAATACCCACCGGGTGGGATCCGAGTCCACGACCTCCAAAATACGCGTCTGGTGCGATATATATACACTGTTCCAGTTTCGTTGGTGAGCCTCCGCTGCGATGTACTGGAAAGCTTATGATCATGCAACAGACAGACTGCTGCAAACGACGCTTCATGTTGTTGAACAGCGGCTATGTTCCAACATAAGCAACAGGTATTAAAATTAGGTTGTAAAAACAAAATACCGCAAACCGATGGCCCCACTTGGTAAAAAAAAGGTAAAAAAGGTAACTTGAGCATTCCTTTACATTTACTCTAATACAAATGTTTACGATATGCTTGTTGCTGTCTGTACGTGGCTGGGCAACTTGTATGCATTAAGGTACTCCGTTTTGAGGGACGCGTATCAAATTGTTTACCCACCAGTTCAAGCACGAAACGGTATTTTGTTTATCCGACTCTTGACGCAGAAGGAATAATCTGCGAGGAATTAACTGAAAAGTTCGGAAAAATTTCTGCCGTAACATCGCGTGGTGCGTGCGCAAACTTAATTTGAAGACGCCAAAGTAACTTCACAGAAAATGTGCGGCGTTGCGGCTTATCGGAAATTTTGAATTCCACCCTAAAAAAGTTTGTAGTTAACGTACGCCGTATGTTGTATTAAAACCTCGAGCTCCACGACAAACTGACACGCCCCACTATGCACCATTCGCTATCGGCCATTATTTATTTATTTGTTTATTTATTGAACACACCGTCTCAAACTTGCATGTTCATGCGCATGGAAGTAGTGTGACTTGTTGAGGGTAAAATCCCGCCGTGAGGTCTCCCTGTCTGTCTTTGCGTATGCGAGCGTGTGTGCCCGTACTTCCTGAATTAAAAGCGAAGCCTCCAATCGCACCACGAAGGAAAAAAAAGAAGATGGTTTTACCGAGTGTCAAGCGTTATGTAGCAGCGAGCATCTGCGCATCTCTCCCGCTGCCAGTTGCTGCTGCAAAATCCGCTTGCGGGTGGCACTTTCTTCGTTGATTGCGAAACCCGCCCGTAACAGGCGTCGTTGTGGGATTAACGCAAACGGCATTAAAGCTATACGCCTGCAAGGCCTTGAGCGCTACTTATGCGCTTTTCCCACGAACCAGAGATGCCAGGGATCTTTGCAAGCAGTCAAGACTTCTGTGCGGCCGGGAACCTTTACGTATTCCTTCAAGCCCTGACGCTCAAACAGCCGCCCGCTCAGGAACTTATTAAAGCCACACGATCAATAGGATATTTATCACAGAGCAAGCAGTCTATGTTTACTTTAAAAACTTTGAAGAACCATTAGTCGTTTTTGCGTAACCCATTGTTTAAAGTTAGGGCCAATACATTTCAATGGAACAGTTTCCGGGGCCCTGAAACCAGCATGGTAAGGCCAAGCGAAACTTGAAACTACGCCCAAAGCACGATTTTGCCCTGATAACCTGTGCGAAATTCCATTTCACTTCGCTGAATAGTTCTAGCGCAATCACTTCTGAAGGAACTTAAATGAGTCGCAAAGCTGCGCTCGCTTACCTCGATGAGGACACATTAGAAACTGCCTGGTCTTGGGGTATGAACCAAAGTATGGGTGCGTGTTTGCGAGGAAAGTAAAGATTTAACAATACTGAACTGTTATTTCTACTACCACTTTTCAGTGGCCGGTGTTAGGTATCTAAATGGGTGTGAACTGTAAAGAATGAAGCTGTGCGAATCTCATAAAAGCTGAAATATATTACTGCGCACAGCGACGCTTTAAACAGTACGATTACACATCGACAATAAGAATTAGCAAATTAGTGTCTCCGTCGTTTCATCCCGAACGGCGTTCATATAAACTTTGGTTTTGAAAGCACCTGATGTTATTACTGTAGGCAAACAAGATAGTCACTTAGATAACAATGTCGCCGTATTCAGGCTAGCTTTCTTTTGCCACCGTTATTCATCAAGAAGTATACCATGTGTAACAGCTATCAATAACGTATGTCTCGGTATATATCATTCATGCTTTAGGTATTTCCCCATTAATTGTAATGCGTTTCTGTTGGCTGCTCCACATAGTGATGGGCTAGTTTACATATGAAATTCGACATAACGGAAATAGGAAAGTATTCGTTTGATACCTCCCTTTTCTCCACCCCCAGTCTCATATACGTCTTCGGGTAAAGTCCCTCTGCACACGTGAAGGCACTCACTATCGCCGCTACTACACCGCCTATTTCTTCAGACGATTTTACTGAAGCTTAGATGTTTGTGCATAGGGCTTACCGCATGCATGGTCTAAAATAATAAACAGGGGACGCACTCGCTATATTTATCCCAAAACTCACACAAGGCCGTGAACGAGTGCATTTGTGCAGTTGCGAATTGAGGAACCTACTGAGCAAAACACAGAAAAAATTCGCGTTGCATTTAAATCTGCTCACGCGCTTCCAAAGAGGAAGACTGGCGTACTATTGCGACTGATACCTTTTGCGCACGCGTCCACCCATGTACGCAGTAGTCGGACTATTTTACCGTCCTTAATTTCACCTTCCTCTCATTAATCCGCTTTAGTCTACCTTAATGCAGCTTAATACAACCTAATCCGCCTTAATACCTATCTTAATACCCTTTAATCCAGCTTAACCCCCTAATTCACCTAATCCTAATCCATCCTAATAAATCTTAGGACACCTTAATCCCGCCTTAATGAGCATTGCTATTGCTACGAGGAGGGAAAAGAAGTAACCATTGGCTCGTAGCGCCAGATTGGATCCCCAACGAAGAAGCAGTGCGTCTAGCGTCAGCACTGTCAGGACCATGGCCAACATCACGTCAACAGAACGCTTCACTATCAACCATTGTTCGTCTCATATGTCCTGCCGCCACGTAACAGTATCAATCACTGACAAATCAATAATTTACTAGTGATACCTGTAAGAATGTGTCCTTAATTATTCGCCAATCGATACGCACCGGGCCAATTCTTGTTACCCTCTGACGGTGTGCCGAGTTGGCGCAGCGCTAACGTTCTGGACTCCTGTCTTGGAGACCCGGATTGAAATACCACACGAACCGAAAAATGTTTGTTATTCTCTTTACAGCGGCGGCCATTTTGGTACCATTCGTGTTGACGCGTACGACGACGGTCACTTTTCACGTTTGATGAGCACGTAAAGCTTTCGCCTTAAAATAGAGGGACGAGCGTGCGGAGGAGGCGCTCAGAGCTTCAACGTCAACAGTTAACGGATAGCTGTCGATTCTGCGCAAGGAAACGTGCAGGTAAGCGTTCTTAGAGCTCCTCACGCATCTCATATCCCGCTTAGGGCAATGCCCCACGTTGGCATGTTCCGTGCGAGTATCTGGTCGTTGGTAGAAGCTTATTATGGATGCGGTGGCTGACGCGATTGGAGGAGCCACGCCACTCACAGCTGGCGCTGTGTTACGAAGACACCATGCCTGACAACCGTAGCAAAAGAACAACATAATGCCTTTAAAATTCAAGGTGCGGCTCTCCATAGTATGTCAGACATTGGATATTGTTATGCAGTTGAGACTAAATTGCCGATAAACGGCCCTTGTAACTATACAGGCCTTAAGAATTTTTTTTTTGGTAGGGGGGGGGGGGGGGGGGGGGGGTCGGAGGCAAGAATTGCTTGGGAGCCAGAACGCCGGAAACCCCGTGATGTGGGCGCCTAAACACGCGGCACTACGGCGCAACGAACGGGCCAACAAGGCTGCTCGAGATCTCATCCACCGAGAGCTTCCTAACCCTGTGACTATTCCACGGACAGCTCCAAACATCGCCTCTGTACTTGCGGAGACGTGCTGGATCACTACAAAGGGAAAGACGAACCTACCCGGCTGCCTACACCTCGCTCCTCAAGAAGGGGGTGGCGTGGAGACGATACAAACCTTCCCTTATCCTCAACCAGACCTCGAAAGGCACTGCCATCCAGTAATGCACGACGGCGGATGCAAACAGTGCCCCGAGCTTGCAAGATTGGCTCACATGCTACGGAAACGCAAGAATATGCAGAGGCAAGACTTTACACATTACGAAAGGCGCATTTATTATGACTAGTATAGAGCAATGGGAGACCGTGCTACTTAGCAAAAACACGGACACCCAACAGTGGGCCGTCCAAATACCGAAGAAGCCGCGAGGAGTCACGGCATCTTGCCCGTTGTCTAATGGGCCACGGGCTGAATATAAGACTCTCCTCTGGATTCAGAATAGTTACTCTTGGACGCAATAAAGTTGGACTCTTCGAAGGGACACCTAAGCCCGCTTGCGTGCTTTCGATGCGAAAGCATATGGCTCCCCACGACCGTACGTAGGCAAACGTGATTGCCCCAATCAATTTTAATCATTTTATTCCCTGAGTATCGAATAAACGCAGTCAGCTTTACTTACGCGCCTACCTCCTCAGAGTTCTCCGTAGCTAGGTTGCACCTGTTTTTCTCACGTCTTCTCCTTCAAGGGCTGCGCGCCCCGAGGAATTTCGGCACCATCCGCTGTGGACGGTCACCAACGCCGACGAATTTTTCGACTCAAGAGGTATATGAGGCTTTCGCCTTGAAATAATTATTAACCTCTCTTCCTGCACCATCCTGCAGATGACGCACATGTACAATATTTTCAGCGGTGCCGTGAAAATTTCGGCGTTGCCGTGAAGCGGTCGCTCGCGCGTACGTGTGGCGCACAGTGTGCAATGCGGGGCGTGTTTCCGCGTCTGGAATTAATGACGCGTCGCTAACGCCGCGAGGTTAGCGCACCCTCCCGGAGAAGCTCGCTGCCCAAGAATTCGGCGGCCGGCGTAGCAGAACGCACGGGGTCTCCGGGGCATCGTTAATCCACCGACCCAGGCGGCGGCGGCGGCGGCGGCCCGTCGCTGTCTCCGGCGCCGGGCGCGCGCTCAAAAATGTTCGGCCGAAGTCGAGCGCTGCCTTTTTGCAATGTATTAAGCAACATTAGACGGGGAGAGAAAAAAGAATAGAGAAGGGGCGCGGCATTAGGGAGCGCCGATCTCCTTGAAAGAAAGTCGCTTTGAAACAGCCGCTACGCTACGGTCGGCGCTGAGTGCCTTTGTGAAATTAATTCCTTTCTCTTTTCCGTCTTTCATTTGCTGGTCGACTGGCGGTAATTGCGCGCCGTTTAAAAGAGAAAAAGTTTTCCGCCATCCTTGAGGCAGCGCTGCCTCCCGGTCATCCCCGCAGTCTGAGCGCGCTTGCGACACGCGGCTCGATATTTAATACGAACTATTCCTTGCGCAACCGCTCTGCGCCCAGTCGACCCGCAAAGATAACGCCGCGAGTCGATGTGAGGGGTAACACGACCCTTCCGTACGTGTTTGAAATCAGCAGATACGCTGAATCTGCCAAGGTAAAAATTTAAGGCAATTTCTCACACGCCCAGTTTACGCCAAGCCGAGGAAATGCTGGAGCGAAGCGCGTATGTATCTGCGCCAAGGTCATGGGACGGGGGTAATTCTGGTTTACAGGTCAAGGCTGGGAGGTGTAGTGACGCCCACTGAATTCGCTGGTTTTATTCCGAACGGTGGAGAACATGCTCCGACAAGGCGAAGTTCGCGGGAAAGCATTGCCAGCATTTGGCTGCAAGATAAAATTCAAATGACAAACGCGCCAGAGTCACGCCTGGACCCTGTAAAGTAACCGATCGACCTGGCGATCGCTAATGCGCGCCAAAGACTCATATCCGCAGGCGTTTTTGTTTTAAATATTCTGCGTTCATTATAAATGCCACCACACCATATCCTCACTACCTCGTACCAAACGCTATCGCGTTCACAGCTATTAAGATGCGTTCAACAATCACTGTTGTTTCAGTCTTGTCATTTTTTTACTTTATGTGGCAGTGCGGCATAATTCGCTTCCTCGGGGCCAGTCACGTCATACGCGTCCGCGGGAATGTCTCTAGCCCTCGCAAACATCGGTCGTACCAAAATTCGCGGAAGGGATTGCATGTACACACGCACGTTTGTACGATATTAAACGTGCTGTCATAGCGAGGCCTTAGCAGCGTACGAGTTCACAAAAAAAAGTGAGTCGGGTCTAGCGGAAAACTTCGTGGAATGGGTACCCCTCCCCCCCTCCCCCCGGAAATGACATAGTTCAGTGAACCGTCGGTATAATGCAACCACTTTAGTCGAACCCTGTAAAACCTAAAACCTTCTTGTTTTACCCAAAATGTCCAACGCTTCCAGTTGTAATGCGTGGAGATAAACTCATTTCAGTTTTGAAGAAGGATCGCTTAAAACCAAGTCAATTTCCTTTTCCGACGACCTCGTTTAATAGCCGGCATTATTTTATCAAGGTGCCATAAAATCGACTCGCTCTTGCCGGAACTCAGAAAAGATTGCATGGACGGGTTTCTGCAAGTCTTATATCGAACAACCATCCTGACGAAACCGATGCAGCCCCGTTCATGTCGCTATGAAGGAAACGCAGCGATCCTTCCGAAATTCGTGAAACTGTAGCGTGATGGCCTACCCATGCCAGAAGTCATATCACATGGGTGTCCACCACAGAGCTAACGCAACCTTGTGGACCTATATGCCGCGATTTGGCCGCGGTTGTATTGCGCAGCGTTATCAATTCGTAACAAAAAATCAGTTTACCTAACATTTTGCGAAATCGGCCAAGTGGCCACCCCTCTACAGACATAGAACGTGTTGAGGCACACGGGGGACAGAAGCATGATATATCCTATATCCTACCCTACCTCAGATATCCTACCTCAGAAGCATGATCCCACATCCTATCATATATTCTGCCCCAGAAGTATGATATATCCTATCCTATCCTATCCTATCCTATATCCTATCCTATATAGGATATATCCTATCGTATATCCCACCCCAGAAGCATGATATATCCTATATCCTACCCTACCCCTGATATCCTACCTCAGAAGCATGATCCTATATCCTATCATATATCCTACCCGAGAAGTATGATATATCCTATCCTATCCTATATCCTATCCTATATAGGATATATCCTATCGTATATCCTACCCCAGAAGCATGATATATCTTATATCCTACCCTACCCCAGATATCCTACCTCAGAAGCATGATCCTATATCCTATCATATATCCTACCCCAGAAGTATGATATATCCTATCCTATATCCTATCCTATATAGGATGTATCCTATCGTATATCTTACCCCAGAAGCATGATATATCCTGCGAAAGCTCCCGGTACGGTGACGCATGCAGATATCCGGAAGTTTGGAATCGAACGATTTATCAATACGACACTACTGCAACTGACCACAGCATTGCAACTGAGAAGTTGCCCGATGCACGTCGCATAATATTGCGAATCGGACTTCCGCAAAACTTGGGAAGCAGTATCAGTCATAAATGTTTTTCATTCATCCCCCCTGGCGACTTGTCTCCGAAGCTCAGTTTTCCTGTAATTTTCTGCGTTACATCAATTCAGTCGAATGTATAGAAATCAAGAAGGAACGCGCTATTTTTTGGACCCCTTGAAGCACATTCTTAGCACAAAATAGCTCTGTGGTTGAAACACTGCTCAAAGGGCCCCTTGTTATATAACATGAAAAAAAAATGTATTCCTCCAGCACGTACAGAAACAACACGTATTTTTTGGTAGTGGTCACAACGCAAAGTGGTACACCCAAAGCGTCTTTTCGTGGGTGGGGGCGAAGCTCTCAACGTGTCTACGTCCGTCCCCCGCACGAGCTGCACGGTGCGTCTCGAGTTTAGGGTTTCTCGGAGTGCTCGGCTTCCTGTTATTGGTTATTTTACTTTACTTTGCCGTTGGGCTTGAGGTGATTTGTTACAGCCCTCTTATCTGTGGACTGCCAACCGTCACCGCATTAAATCAGTGACCGTTTGTAAAGCATTCATCATCATCATCGCCATCATCAAGTCTATCTACGCCCACTGCAGGGCAAAGGCCTCTCTCATTAATCTCCAATTACCCCGGTCCTGTGCTAACTGCGACCAATTTATCCCCGCAAACTTCCTGATCTCATCTGCCCATCTAACTTTCTGCCGCCCCCTGCAACGCTTGCCTTCTCTAGCCATACACTCTGTTGCTCTTAATGACAAACGGTTATCTTGTCTTCGCATTACATTCCCTGCCCACGTCCATTTCTTTTTCTTTATTTCCACTAATCTGTCTATTAACAATACTAATAATAAGGCGTTACCTGAGGCTAATAGGCGTCATACTTTCTCCACCAGGTCTTCCTGTCAAGTGCCCGCCTTCGTAAGCAACGTTGAAACATTACACCTTTAAAAAACCTTACCATCACTTCCTAAAGAAGGTCGAGAGAAGAGTGAGAGGTTTCTCACACTAAAACTGCGTCAAAAGTGCGTTGAAACCTTCGTTTAAATTGCGTCCAACCGTCGCTGAAAGTGCGTTCAATAGATTGGCAAACCTCCAAAGACCCGATATGCAAACGAAGAACAAACTCATGCGACGATATTTCGCGTACTGAGTAAACGCATCTACAAACGATTAAATGTTTACCGATACGTTGTTTATGAGATAAGGGTATACTATTGTACTCCTTGGGTCGATGCGTGTATTGATTTATTAAGAACCACGATTTTAAAGTAGCCGTTTTAACCAAGCCCAGTTTCACGCACGCATGCGCCGTTGAGTACAGAAATTTTATCGGAGCTTTTCGGTGGACCAACCAGTCTATGGGGAAATGCATTAGTTTTTTGACAGGACGCCACCGGGAGCACTAAGAAAGATTCCGCTCAAAACACACGTGCTCCGTAGAAATTGCTATATATACACTGAATTTACGTTCCGTTATCTCTAGCTGACCGCCTCATTTCGAAAAAACCCTTAGACGACAAGCTCCGCCGGTCATGTTTTAGCATCCGCAATTTGTCACTTCCCGACTGGTAGTGCCAAAACAAAAAATGTACGGGGCGATGACAGAACTTCTCAAAACTCGGAGTTTTCTGCGCTCATAAACAACCGCGGTCTCTGCAAGGCATATGCTGGTATTTACGGTGCTGTAATCTACCGATGTAGGCCGATTTGACTTAGCACTTTAGTGTGCCGCTTCAAATGACATTCGGGTCTACACCCGAATGCCATTTGAATTCAACCATTTTCAGCGTTTTTCGGTTCGCCCGCAAAACAGTTTCGTGCGGTTGCGTCGAAAGGACTTATATTGCAAAGGCAAGGCAAGCGACGTCAGCAAAAGGGCGTCGATAAACAAACCTCTTTAAAATTATTCGCAGCCCCCCGGTAGCATTTCGGCTGTTATAGTGAGAGCTTATTTGTGCCAGCCCAACATAATTGTTACCTGAGTGTTCAAGACAGCCGGATAGTCGAACCCACAACCTCGAATTCGACAACGAAAGTAACTTGCGAGGACGTACACGGTGAAATGGAATCTTGCTTGCGAACCGAACGTCTCTCCGTTCAAGAAGCGAGCAAAACATTCAACTAAAAAGACAGGGTTTGAAGAAGGGGGAGGGTTGGCGTAGAGAGAGAGAGAGAGAGAGAGAGAGAGAGAGAGAGAGAGAGAGAGAGAGAGAGAGAGAGAGAGAGAGAGAGAGAGAGAGAGAGAGAGAGAGAGAGAGAGAGAGAGAGAGAATGTGTACCGTTGTATTTCGGGCAACCGTTTTACTGAGCCGGCGGCTACGGCACGGGGGTATTTCGTGGGCCGAATTCAAAGCAGGCTCTACGCGGACGCCGAGGCGTGCCGTTCCGTTGCGTGCGTGCCAGCCGCATATCTCACAGCGAGATGATAGAATTTTAGACAGGATTTCCCGCCCATAAAACTTGGAAGCGTGTCGTCTACGGGCTGCCTCCGAAAGAAAGCAAAAGTAAACAAATAAAAGAGGGGGAATAAAGAGCGAGTAGGGGAAATGGAAAATGCGTGTCCGCGTCGGGATTCGCTCACCGTGTGTTTACGCCGAGACAGACTCGGAATCGAAATCTGAGAAGGAATGTGCGCCCGCGTTGCGAAAGGTAGTAGTAGTATATGCACGCCTGGTCTGGTTTCTGTCAGCCGGGCGACGGTATATCCTCAGGTAACCCGAGTTCGATGTCTTTCTTTTCGGTCTGCCCTCCAATCTTCCCTGCCAGACGAATCAGAAAAAAGGCCTGTGTTAAGCTTTTCTAGGACTCGCCTGTTAAACTTTTGTTTTCACTTTTTCTTCTTGATTGGCGCTCCTGCATGTATTACTTTGTTTCTTTTTCTTTCTGCTATCCTGTAGCACACGGTATGCGATTGTGAGGGTGCCAGGGAACTACCAGAGGCCGTGGCACCGACACCGATGCAGTGGAAAGTCCTACTGACCAGCGAGGTCCTAGAGAATTACTGCGGCCTGGTGACCCGAGCCATTCGATGTGCAGCTGGCCATGGCATCCCTGACTATAGAACAGTGGATGATCGACGACGGTTCCATTTTCATTCTTCCCTATACTCTGGGAACAATAAACGCTTATATCTTTCTCTCCTCCTCCTCCTGTGAATTGCGTTGTCCTGTGAAGCTGCTTATGTGGGGCACGCGGGGCCTTGGCTGAACTTTCGGCTCAGGGAGCACCGATTCCAAGTCCGCTCAATGTGCTGCCTGTAGGTGTGCTCCGAAGTTTGAATTCAACAGTGTTATTAGGTGCGGAGTACCTTAGGACCTCACAATGTCCGCCCGCGTCCGCGCGCATAGCATTTACAATCGCACAAAATCACACAGGCCCCGGCAGGATTCGAGCCTGTCTGGTGGACCAGACAGAGTCAGTGTCAGTCGTCTTACCCATTGAGCTACCGACCGTGAGTTAGTACCCGAGAGTCAAACGGCTTACTCGCTCGCCTGTAACGGTGCGCAGTACCTTAGGACCTCCCAATGTCCGTCCGCGTCCATCCGCGCGCACACCACCAGCGAAAATCAAGCGAAATTCGATTTGAGCCGCGAGTTGCAGTTTTATTTAGGGAATATTCAAGGTGCAACTCACTGCTCAAATCGAATGACGGTCGTCGCGCAAAAAAAAATCGGGTGTCACTCGGCGCGCAACTTGGATGTCAGTTTGAGTCCCCGTACTCCGCACCCTCGCCATCATCCACGGAGTGGAGATGCTGCCATTTTTCCAACGCAAATATCAGTACGAAAGGTAAATAGTGGAAAATTTTTCTTAGCCTTAAGAGTGCGGAAATGGCAACGAAGCAAGCTGTTTGTTCCCCTCTTTTATTTTTTTTGAAGGGGGGGGAGAGGAAGGGGACGCGGCGCCAAATATTGCGTAACACCTGAACCTACATACAAAAAGGGTTATGCGTTCTTTTTAGATGTTTGGAGTATTATCTTCACACTTATGTGCTTTGTGTGAAAGACGTTCGGAAACTGCCGATAAGACCAATTTAAGAATTTAGTCGAGTAGTGAGAGCATGATAATCCTTGCGCACGGGGCTTGTACCGAAGGGAGGTTATGGACCACAGTAACAAAAATTAAAGCAAAATACACGTGCCTGTGAAATCTGCTGACACGGTGGAGCTGGCTGGAGAACGCTGGCGGCCACCTCCCACAGAGGCTGCAGGGGTCGCTTACAACGCCACTCACCGCGGTATGTGCAGTCATGAATAAATGAAGCACTAACACGAAAATATGAATCCGACCGAAGAAATAGCGCGATTCCTTTCCAGGTGTTCGCTTTCAGCCAATCAGGGCTTGCTCAAAACGGAAACTTTTGAAACGGACACCAAACGAACGAAACATGAGAATACCGCACCAGGACTATGCGTAGGTAAACCAGTCGCCTTGCGGACAACGCGATGCAAGCGACGTGTAGGGGGAGAGGAAGTTGAGGACGGGGAGTATTTTGTTTGCGTGCTAATGAAGCGACTTTCCCTGGACTCTAAAATGCCGAATCTTCCTCGCGGGCTCTAAAGCTCGGCTTTGCATATTCAATTTGGCTAGGAGAAGAGACGCCCCAATTTTCGGCCTACCGGAAAATGCAGATATGGGCCGATAAAATGGATGCGGGCGCACAGCGTGCCCGAAACGCCGGCTAATATTGATTCCTCAAAGAACGGAAATAGGGCCACGTCGGTATCGACGTAATCAGGCACTACAGCCCGACGAGACAAAAAAAAAAAAAAAATCTTTCGGCAACGCAGAGCGCGTCGGTAGCTGAGCAAGGGTATAATGAATTAACGGAGGAGAGACGGTGGAGGTATGGGGAAAGGGAGGCAATGGCGGCGCGAAGTAAGCTCAAACACGGACACAGTCAGAACTTGTTCAAACGAACGGAAATGAGCGAATAAGTTGTGAGAGTGATCTAGCTTTAAGCCATCACCGACTTAAGTTTAGAGCGAGTGAATGTTAGGGCAGAGCGCGGGAAGGCCCCGGAAGTAGAGAGGTTCAATGAACGAATGCAAATGAATCGATTGACTTGCTAATTATTTCTCCGCGTAAATCAACAGTTCCTCGGTTGCGTGTGGCCAGAGCAGCGGCAGGAAGTGCTGCGAGGAGAATTGAAGATTCCTATTAGTGTAGACGTCACTTCACTTCACGGTCCTTGAGCTAAATAGGTGTCCAACCGCGCTCGCTCGCACGAAAGTGCGGTTGCTCCAGAGAATTATGTCGAACGGTAGACGCAGCCGCCCAGACCCTAATTATATGACTTGACTATATCTCCGGACGACAAACAGGCGTGAGGCGTGGTAGTTTCCCTAAGGAGCCGCGTCTACTCCATCGCTCGTAGCCTGCCATCCCATTCCTTCTAGGTCTTGCAGCACATTTCCTATCCAGGCCAAAAGGACATCGCTATTGCATAAGCGTGCTCGTATCCCCGTCAGCGATGCAATTGCGCGAGCGGTGACGACCGCAAGAGCGATTGCAGCGCCTCGTTACGGAGCCCACCGGCGAAATACGCTAGGATAAGCGCATGCGCTGTAAGGACACGTGAGGCCTGCTCTGCCAAACATGACACAATCCTGGACGTGGTAAGGAGCTTAAAATGCCTTCGGTGCGACGCAGCTTCCGAATGGTTGCACTAGAACACTTTCTCGCCCTTCGTCTGTTCTCTCGCTCGTCCCCTTGGGCCATGAAGACCAAACACAAGTTTGGTTCATTCAAAAGATTGCCTCGTTAGAATCATGCTGACACCACTTTTAATGTAAAATGTGCTCAAAGGAGCTGTATAATTAGGAAAAAAAGGGAATGACCATGCGACCCTCTAGCTCATTTCCCGCAACAGAACCTATGATGTCATACCAGCCAGCTCTGCGATTAGCGGAGGCCAGAAAAAGCAAACGCAATTAGGCGGAACTTATAAGATTGCCGAACAAGCTCTTAAATTTAGGGCACATTCCTTTTAAATCAGTAAGAATGGTCGGAAAAACAGTGGAAGTTACGAAAGCACACGTAAACATAAAAGTACCGATGCGTACGGCCGTTGGTACTGCACGCACTATGTATGCTTCGTTTAGATGCACAGATCTGCGGGGCTTAGGGGTTGTCTCAGACGACACTGGTCGATTGACGCAAGCGACGGTGTCATACGAGACCATATTTGTCGAGCGAGCACCATGTTTCACGAAACGATTATTTTCTCCGTGAACAAAAATAAACCAAGTTTAAATGCGGTCATAACAAACCAAAGGCAGAAAACAGCTTTCCGCGGTGTGGTGGCGCCATCTGGGTTGACAAACAGTAAGCAAGTCTCCGCTCCATACCAAGTTTAGCCGAAAGACCCTTATGATGTCATTTCAAAAGTAACGAAAACACACTATTTGGCGGGAGAATCAAGGTTTTAACTTAAATTGATTAATTTCTCAGTGAACAAAGCATCGTATGCTTCCGCACAAGCACTGGGGCCACTAGAGAACACGAAATCTTTCGTGTAAAGCAAACTTGTGTTTTGACTTCATTGCCCCTTTAAACGCTTTCTTAAATGGCACTCCTTTCCGCCGCATGCCCGTTTTCTCGCTTGTTTCCTTACTTAACTGCTTCTTCAAAGTTCATGTAACGCAAGGCATCACATGAACTTACGGCTTTGGTGTCAAAGCGGTGTATGCACGAGGGGATGTCGTAATCCCTAGCACGGCGTTGCTTGTACTCTCCACGATGACAATCCTTGTTTGAATTCCATGCACTTACCAAAGTCCGAATTCCTGAGGGCGAGACCTGGATGATTTTTTTTTTGTGACCAGTCACGACGGGCAGTGGTTCTCGTACGCGAGACGAGAGCATCAAAGTTGGCGTGATACATTTCATGGTAAGCATTGGCTACCAGCCTTGTGTTCCTAACGTGATCCTGCTCCCCCTCCCCCTCGGGGACAGTGATGGATGAGGAGTTGAGTGTAATGATGCGTCATTGTTACACGATGTCATAATAACTTCCCCCCGTCGGGAGAACTTCCCCCCGTCTTATGTCAGGAATGAGGAGCACAGCAGCGCTTCTTCTGCTTGACGACACAACGGGAAGACAATAAAGTGACTTCTGTTCTTTACTGACGTCCGGGATGGATTTTGTGGGGGAGTGTGTACCTGCGTCTCAGCACCTACAAATACTCCCCCCCTCCCCCCCCCTCCCACACACACATAACCACAGTTGTCATCCTTTGTGAATCTCTTTCCGATTCGTTCGGTGAAAGCATTTACTCAGATCTGTTCCCATCCGTTTACCTGGCATTAGGTGGTAGTACAACGTTTATTACTTGTTAGTGTAAAGTGGACGCTTAATTCAGGTGGTTGGGGTTACCTGCGACAAGATGTCACTACCCTCGAAGGTCAAGTTCTGCCACAAAACCAGCGGCACGATTTAACCACGCAACGCCCCCTTATGCCACCATCGAACAGATGCGCGAAGACGGGGGAGATTGTGTACCACAGTACCACAGGGATAGACTGCATTCCGTAGTCTAGCCATGTGGGACTTGCGGAGGTCCATAGGGACGTGACAGTCTTCTTAGGGTGAGCCCCGATCAGGGGATGTGGTGCGTACTGCAAAGGGGTCTTCGTGCTCGGCGGAAGATATCTACTGCTCATCGCCGCCAGTCCCCCGAATTCCAGCAGCGTGCAGTGTATTGTGTGAGCATCCCCAGTAAGTGGCGTGAGTTACATTAATCACCGGACCTCTTCAGCACTGTCCCAGTGGTGCTCATGGCCCAGTGACATAAAAGCTGGAGCGGAGTTGGTGTTCGTTAAAGGGGTCATGGAGACAAAATACGTTTGTTTTATTCAAAATATTTCGTGTTTTATAGTGCCCCAGTGCTTGTCTGGAAGCAAGCTATGATTTAGTCACTGAGAAAATATTCAATTGAAGTTACAATTTTGATTCTCCCGCCAAATCGTGTGTTTTCATGACATCTGCAATGACATCACAAGCACAGGTTTTCAAGCTAAACTTCGTGTGATGCGGAGCGTTGTTTATCGTTAGTCAACCTAGACGGCGCCACCAAACTGCGAGGGGCCGTTTTCTGTCTTTGCTTCGTTTTCGACCGTATTTGTACCTGGGTTGTTTTTGTTCAGGTAGAAAATAATCGTTTCGTGAAACATTGTGTCCGCTCGGCAAATATAGTAACGTAAGAAACCATCGCTTACGCCAATCGGCCAGTGTCGTCATAGACAACTCCAACGCACCGCAGGGCTGTGCAGCTAAAACAAGCATAGTGCGCGCAGTACCAACAGCAGTACGCATCAGTACTTCTATATATGATTACGTGTAACTTCGTAACTTGCACTGTCTATGCCACCATTCTTTCTGCTGTAGAAAGAAGGCGCCTTAAACTTGAGCGCAAATAGCTCGTTCGGCAAGCTTATAAGCCCGGCCTAATTTGCGTTCGCTTCTGCCGACCTCAGCCAATCGCAGAGCTGGCACATTTTACATCACAGGTTCTGTTGGGGGAAATGAGCTAGTATGTCGCATAGCCATTACCTTTTTTCCTAATTATATAGCTTATTTGAGCGATTTTTACGCTAAAAATGACGTCAGTATATTTCTGACGAGGCAATCTGGCGAACGAACCAAACTTGTGTTAGGAATACCAGCAGAAAGTATTGCTAGTGGAGTATAACGAATATTAGTGGTACAGGCCTGATTCATCGCAAATAGATCCTGCTTACTCCATTCACTGACTTACTTACTTAACTGACTTCATTCAACCTTAGATCTTAGCCTGGATGGGTATTTTATATCTTCCTGGCATTATTCGGTAAGCCACAAGGATGAGGATTATGGCGCGTATTAGGCGAGAATTTGAGAGGCGAGCAACAGCCGGCAACATGTGCTGTTTTTTAAGCTTGTGTACAAGATTTCGGTGCAGGTTAAAGTACCCCACGCGGCTTAACTAGCCCGTAGCCCTCACCATACGCTAGCGACACGTTAAGTGCAGCTTTGGCGCTTAAAGTCCGTCCGTTTCTGCCCTTTTTGAAGATAACCGAGTTGCAAAGCAGAGATTTTCAGACGTGCATACTCGAACAGGCCAATTTTTGCTGGCTCTAGGAACTTCTTCCCACAAAAATAAAGGCACAAAAGGGCACGCGCAACGCAGAAATTGAGGCTCATTTGGACCCTCACGTTCCCTAACCAATAAATATTGTTAGGGTTGGACGAAGCGACGGCGGGGCGAAAGGCTGGTAAGAAGCGCGGCTTGTGTGTAGAGCCCAAGGCCGAGCCTCGGAGCAGCTGGGGTGTCGACGCGGAAGTCTTTCTTCGTGCAGTTCGACAGTTTCAGTGATTCATTACTGCCGGAGTTCCACCACCGCACGGAGGGTTCTTGGAGGGGGGAAAAGACGGGCGAGGGCTACAAAGGGCGGCGGGGTCGAAACCGGAAGACGAATGGCTTTTAATTCGTCGGTCCCCCGGAAACTCGCGCTGTCCCACTGACTGCTTCACGGGCACGGCATTCTTGCACTGACATTGAATCACGAGCGGCGGCTGGCAATACGGCCAACGGAGTGTATCGCGGGGCCAAGTAAAACTGCCTGGACGCAATTAAGTAGATGTATTTCCGCTCTCACTACCACTCTCCCTTGATGCCTTCCCCCTCCCTCCGTTGCGTTCGCTCCAGCTATTCATCTTTTATCTCACTTTCTCTGGGCACTTCCTG
The DNA here is from genome assembly GCF_048455015.1 of Haemaphysalis longicornis. Classification (NCBI taxonomy): domain Eukaryota; kingdom Metazoa; phylum Arthropoda; class Arachnida; order Ixodida; family Ixodidae; genus Haemaphysalis; species Haemaphysalis longicornis. The sequence continues at coordinate 115,715,842 of NW_027526335.1, forward strand.
GTGTTTGACGGGCATTGCAAGCTTCGACGATCTTCTTTAAACCCTAGTTTGCGCCACAGATGTGAAGGAATGTGCGCTTGGTTGAGCAACTTTCGAGCTTTGGAAGTGACTTTACAGGCCTTGGTATTTGGTTCTGAAACACTGTGGCCTAGTTGCGGCCGGAAAAATCCTAGACGTGCCTTTTGGTAAATTTCAGAGGAGTAATATATCTTTCGCCGGCGTCTTTAGAAATTAGCTTCCGGCCAAGGATAGAAGCGATTTACGCTAAATGCCACATAGAAAAGCCCCCTTAACCTTGGACACTAGTATTAATGGTAACTGGAACAGCTCGAGTGCTACTTGGGAATAGTTTGTCGAAACACTTGAGGACGTGTATCTGACTTTCGAAACCAGCTTTTATCTTTCAGTCATTTGTCGAGGTAAGCTTCACAAACATGTTGTGCTGAATAGTACTGAATTCTGAAGTTGTTATTTTTGTTTACCATGGCTGCAAACGAGAAAATTGCGGGGCGCTATAAACGGACCGGAACCGCGGAACAGCGAACGTATCTTTTTACATTGTAGTACTCCCTTTTACAGTTTACGCAAGCCATGTAAAACTGCAGTTGTGGAATAAAGTATCGAAGGAAAGCGGTGGCTCAGTTTGAGTTCAAATTCCCGCGGTTTAGTCTTGAGTTCCGTTCTTGTAAAAGCTAGAGTTCGGACCGTTCGGTTAATCGAGTAACTCCTGCAGCAGGTAAAAGTACAAAAATCGTCACATCCTGCGCTATTCCATGCTAATATGCAGCACGAAGTAATAGCGATTGAGAAATGATAAATCATTCCCCGCAAAACGCCAAACAGCCCCTTTCTTTTGATATTACTGTTCTCGTTGGCAGCGTGTCATGCGAGCAGTGTAGTGGTGGCGTTTCTCCGTGTTCTTCAGACTAGGCACGGCTACCTAAGAACACTCGTTCTCACGAGGACACTGTAGCCTTGCATCTGGCTAAATTCGACACAAGACCTGTGCTCCCTGGTACACACTACCGAAGCTTAATTGCAGTGATACAATAACTTCATATCGTTAAGCACGCTATTTAAATTGGACTGGGTGGAAAACGTGTGCAAAAAGCGAGGTATTATCAACGCACACGGCGTGCAGGGAAGCCTGTTTTATTAATAATGGAAATTTGGTTGTCTAAGCCCCTGGTTAGAAGATAGGGGGACAGTGCTCGTTAAAGGGACCCTGCAACACTGTTTTCAACTTTTTTTGAAATCTTTTATTCTTGGAGAGCGTAATCACCCAACAGACCCAATACTTAGATTAGGGGGTCGCAAAGTAGCTCAGTCAAAAATTACTGCTCAATACCCATCAGATAACTTGTAAACTCGCTCAAAATATTTTGCTCTCTTTCCCGGTCTTGACGTTCTTCGACCGCTCGAATTACGTCACTAAGGCCATGTAGCGGCTGTTGGCCGGTCTTCCTTCAGTTGCAGCAATAAACGCTTTTCGAGAGCAACTTAAAAAAGAGCCACAAAAGCAAAGCATAAATGGAAGGCGTATCTGTTGCGACGAGCTAATCACGCAGTTCCACTCCGTGCGGGCGATAACTATAAATTTCGCAGTGGTTACAGACGCGAAGGAAAAAGTGAAAGAGCTTATCGAAAGTGTTGCAGGGTCCTTTTAAGCATGGTCACAAACACACATGCATGCGCATGCGCATGCTCACTCCTTTTGTCATCATTTTCATCCCTCTCCCCTATTTACCTCCGTCTCTCTCCGTCCTCCTCTCTTTCTTTTTGAGGCAGCCGTGTTCAGCAATAGAATGCTAGAATATTCTGAACAGTCTCACTCACGCGCGATCGTATACGTGAATAGAGAATTTCGCGCTGCTCGTGAAATAATCATGGAGAATACAGCTTTTCCATTATAAGTCCTTAGTCAATGTCATTAAATGTCTGTCGTAGCATGTAATGCGGACAGGCTAGGCACTATGAGCAATGGCCAGCGTAGCGTGCAGCTACACGGAGCACTTCGTTGCTCAGTGCCTCCAGGGTGCCACGGAGATCAGGGACAGAATACAACCCGGACCGTCGCTGCCAAGCAGACGAAAACTACCAGAGAGCGCGTACAGAGGTTCATCGACACAGCAAACAACATTACGGCCACAGAAAAGGAAGAAACTAAAGTCGCCCAGACAAAAGGGCCCACGACAATTGGGCACCGCTCCTTACGCAGACGCGCACGCGGGAGCCCAGCGCACGCACTAAAACGACCGAATCGCCACGGTGCATGCCAGCCGGAGAGCCAGACAGGAATCGGTCGAGCGACTTGCAGCGTCGGGGTCCACGTGCCCCGACTACGCAAACCCGTGGACTCCGTCCCGCATTCCGCCTATTATTCCTTTTCTTCGATACGTATTCCCGTACGCTGGGGCGCGGCGGCCACTGCAGTAACCAATTCTTTCCCGTGCGTTTCGCCGACACATAAACGTGATTGGAAGGGGCACGCACTGCACGCAGGAACAAACGCGTTCGGCATGCGTTGCTTTCTCTCCGGCCGCGCACCCACCCTCGGTGAATCGGGAGTCCGACGTGCATGGCAGGCTTGCGTGTACGAATGCGCGCACGTAGAGAAGCCGGTTTTCGGGCCCGAGGAAAAAAGCAGCCGCGGCAAGTGTGCTTTAGGCAAAGCGAAAAAGCATCGACCGACAGCCGGGAGGAAAGGCTTGGCTGCTTTGATCATGGGAGAGTGTCCGGCTTTTGTGACTCGCCCTGCCGGGGTGCTCTGAGGTGTTTAAATATTGGTACGCGGCCGCAGAAAATTAATATGCAGGAAACTAAAGTAATGATCAATAACCTCGGGACAGCACAGCGGGTTCAGATAGGTGGCGAGGCAGTGGAAGGGGTAAGCGAATATACCTACTTAGGCCATGTTGTGGACCCGCATCCCAACCATGAGGCAAAGATAATTAGAAGGATAAGAATGGGGTGGAGTGCATTCGGCAGGCATTCTCAGATAATGAATGGCAGCCTACTATTGTCCCTTAAGAAGAAAGTGTATGACAGCTGCATCTTACCGGTACTCACCTACGGGGCAGAAACCTGGAGGCTCACTGAGAGGGTTCAACTTAAATTGAGGACGACTCAGCGGGCAATGGAGCGGAAAATGATAGGTGTAACATTAGGGACAAGAAGAGAGCGGAGTGGGTCAGGGAGCAAACGCGTGTTGAGGACATATTACTAGAAATTAAGAAGAAATGGACGTGGGCAGGGCATGTTGTACGAAGGCAAGATAACCGTTGGTCATTAAGGGTAACAGAGTGGATCCCTAGAGAACGCAAGCGTTGCAGGGGGCGGCAGAACGTTAGATCGGCAGAGGAGATCAAGAAGTTTGCGGGGATAAATTGGTCGCAGTTAGCACAGGACCGGAGTAATGGGAGAATAATGGAAGAGGCATTTGCCCTGCAGTGTGCGTAGATAGGCTTCTGCTGCTGCTGCTGCTGCTGCTGCTGCTGGTGGTGATGATGATGACGACGATGACGACAACGTGCCAGCAGAATGATGAGACGAATCATGACAAATGAGGCGATGATTTAATGGTTGTGAGCCATTTTGGCGCGAGCACGGCTACGTCACACTATGCACTGGCGTACTCAAGGGGGAGCAAGGGGGGGGGGGGGGCGAGAAGGCCGCGGTCTTCTGCGAAATTTTTTTTTGGGTTCGCCAGGGGAGGAGTATGGGACAATAAAACTGACACCGCTTATTGTCCAATTAAAACGACTCAAAATTATCGTTCTTTCTCAAGCGACAATCCAACCAAACTTGCGCAAATTGGACGTCTGCTCTCAACCCGGTCAGCCATTTAACGATGCCGTTAAGAATAAAAATCTGTTACACAATCGCCTATATTGCACCCTCAGTGAATTCAGAGGTTCTTTTATTGATTTCTGGCCGTTTTTTCGCGTTGTCTTTCTTTTTACTTCTTCCCCTGGTTCCGGCCCTCTCCGAAACAAAATTCTGCGTACGCCATTGACATACTTGCACCGTCATGTTCGGAGATGATGATGATGATGATGATGTCCTCAAAGATTTTCGCACGTACCCACAAGGGGAGATTGAGCAGGCGGTTGCTACCTGCGATAGTCCATTTATTCGCTATCTCCTCGTGAGAGAGAGAGAGAGAGAGAGAGAGAGAGAGAAAAACATGAGCTCAAATGATAGAGTGGAACCCTACACCACCAGGGCAGATCATGAACGCGGAAAAAGCCCGGGAGCTTGATACGCTTCGTCCCAAATACTACCGTTATATATAAAAGGGCCCACATCTCAAAAGCAGCGTCACAGTTATTATTCTTTACGCTTCCCGACATTCTAGCAGGGTTGGTGCTTTTACTGGGAAGATGTCGAGGTATGCCTCGAAAGGGTGCTCCCCAACAAGTACACTCACGTTGCGGTTAAGGGTGCGAAACGAGCTTTCCGGCAAGTCAAGCTCTCACGGCGTTAGCAAATGACCATTATCATCGTCTCATCGTCACCGTCCTCAAGTCTTCCCCTTAAAGGTTGCTGCACCGCCAGGGTACATGTGCTGTTGTGAAGGTATCAAAACAGACCAACCCACGACGGATGTTTTCTTCAAGAGCGGCACGTGGTAATCGCAGTTAAAACGCAAAATATTATAACCAGGAAGAAGCAGCAGCAACAGGAGCTAACATCGGAATAATCACAATAAATTTGTGTAACATGCCATTTTTGCTGCTCTTCCTTCCTGTTCGAAAATATTGTTGCGTGGCGGAAGGGCGAAAGACAGGAACAATCGTTGAATGCGAAGTGGTATATTTACATGATGCCGTCCATCACCGTACCAAGCAAAGCAGTGCACCACGCACACAACTTCGTCCTCTTTGTATCATTGGACACGGAAGCTATGCGTAAAAAAAAAAAGCCCCAGGTACTTAAAGCGCCCATGCAGACAAAATACAAGTTCATTTTACTCGAAAGAATTCGTGTTCTAAAGTGCCCCCAGCGCTTGCCCGGAAGCAAACGTTGCTTTATTCACTGCGTAGATAATCAATTTAGGTTAAAATTTTGCTTCTCCCACCAAATAGTGTGTTTTAACGACGTCTCCAATGACATCATAAGAACGGGTCTTCAAGATAAACTTCGTGTGAAGCGAAGACTTATTTCCCGTTAGTGAATCTAGATGGCGCCACCATACCACAGCGGACCGTTTTCTGCCTTTGGTTTGTTTTTGACCGTATTTGTACCTGGCTTGTTTTTGTTCAGGCAGAAAATAATCGTTTCGTGAAATATTTTGCTCGCTCCAAAACTATGGTCCCGTAGACGTCGTCGCTTACGCCGATCGGCCAGTGTCGTGGACAACCCCGAAGAGCCACAGTGCTGTGCAGCTAAAACAAGCCTAGTGCGTGCAGTACCAACAGCAGTACGCAACGGTACTTCTATCTTTATGTGTGCTTTCGTAACTTTCACTGTTTATCCCACCATTCTTACTGCTATAAAAAGAATGTGCCCTAAATTTAGGCGCAAATAGCTTGTGCGGCAAGCTTATAAGCTCTGCTTGATTTGCGTTTGCTCTTACCGGCCTCAGCCAATCGAAGAGCTGGTGGGTATGACATCATAGGTTCTGTTGCGGGAAATGAGCTAGTGGGTCGCATGGCCATTCCCTTTTTTCCCATATATATGTAGCCTATTTGAGTGAAGTTTACGTTAAGAATGGTGTCAAAATGATTCTAACGAGGCAAACAGTCGAATGAATCAAACTTGCGTTTTGTGTGCATGGCCCCTTTAAGTCTGCTTACGTGTTTTGAAGGCGAAAAATTAGCGATTGTCAAAAAGTTCTTTCTGCAACGTCGTTTCTGCGTCCCTTTTCTCGCTTTTGCTCCATTTTCCCATTGTTCCCGATATTTTTTTTAGTTCCAGATTTTTCATATTTGTTTTTCTTTCACTTGGCACCGCTCGCCACTGCACGCAGTATATTTTTCTTTGTATTTTGTTTTTGTTATGGTTTTATGCCGCCAGTCTCTGACGCCGTCGTTATTTCGGAGTGCGTCTTCTTTTAAGTTAATCGCGCGACAGCGTCTAAGCTCAGACAAGTGGGCTGCTGCACAACTATACACCATATTTCTCTAAAGCGGCTTCACAGCATTACGTTAGAGACTTAAAAAGAAAACCCACAACGCAAGGGTTTAGGGAATGTAAAGTAACGCTTACTGCAGCACACGAAAGCAAAGTGGCAAAGCTAACTTTGGAAAGACCAGGTGAATGTGTAAGCGGTCCTAACTGCTACACTCCAAGCCACTGCCTGCCATTCACCGTGGGTCGTTGCACGTAGTATTTTCAAGCTTAAGCGCAAATTTCTGGACGAGTTGCTCCACAATATTTCTAGTTAATCTTTAGACGATACCGGACCGGATATTGTCGCTTTTCCGGTGAGCGATGCTCACATAGCACGGAAATACGCCAGTTCTCGTGTCTAATTTGTAGGGAACGATTTCAGTTATGAGCACTGAAAACACGGCGCAGTCGCCCCCATGTCTGCGAAAACAAAGGAACCGGATCAGACGATAATTCGGAGCGGAAAAATACTCCCCCGAAAAAGTCAACGACCCAGCAGCTCAGCGCGCGTGGTGAACTAAACACAGTCATTACAGGCGATAACAATTAGGTGGCGTCCGTCGGTGACGTTTTTCTCTCAGCACTTTACCTGACGAGGCGGCTGTACAGGAGGGTTATGACCTTTAACAAAGCGCTATGTTATCGCGTTCTTTTCGTTAAATTGCACGGTATATTCAGCTCTTTGTATGCCTTCATTTTCAATCTATACCTTACCTGCGCTCGCGATTCCTCGTATACCTGCCATTAGGTTATCCGAGCTCTCCAAGCGGAATAACACACTGGCGCCATTCATTCATTCGCGAGACAATGCAACTCGCAGCAGGAGGGCAGTGGTCTCACAGCCTCGTGTGTATTATGATCCCTACCACGTGTAGCTCGGCCGAAACAACTTAGTCGGCTCGGGCGTAGCGCTTTTGTTCGCCGCGGTCAGGTAGTTTCGAGTTTGGTACGCGGCCTCACTCTGTGAGCAGGGAGTTTTTGTTATGCGTACCTCGTGTGTCCGATGAAAGTGCGATGACCGAACATCCCACGAAAATTTGCCCGATTATCACCGATAGGGGAATGCATACATTATATACGAGACCAAGCGATTGAGAAAACGTCAGCTGTGGGACGTCGAGGGGCCCTGGCAATGACAGCATTATGCAGGCAGCAAATGGCCGATATCAAGTGAGGAGCCAACACAGAGGTGTTGTAGGTTTCAACAACGTTACGAGTGTCATTGCCACGGAGGAGCCATCAGGTGGGAGTTACCTGCTTCACTCAGCGCCATTGAAAGGCAGCGCCCTGGTCGTGCTTTTCCGAATAATTCTGGATTCGTTTAATTGAGAAGTGTTGTGGAGTTCATTTTTTCTATTTCTTCTGTTAGACGTATGCGGCCCGTCTGCACCGGCATACTGCGACGCCACCACATTTCGCACCTAGATGCGGTTCCGGAAGGTGACCCTGCATGACAAGAGATGTGTTTAACAATGCAGATGCAGTTTTTCGATAGAAACGTCCGTATGCATGATTATACTCCTTATGTCGAAGTAGTAGCGCTCAAATGTGTTCTCGACAGTGACATATATCGTTGTACCTGCTTAGTAGTGCATTTATGTCTCCTGGTATAACCCGTTTCCTTTAGAGCAGAACTCAATGAAAAAACCGCTCGACTCTCTCAATTCTTCCTTCTTTTTTTATTACTTATCCCTTATCCCAGCATCCCCTTCGTAGCCCTACCAACGTCTTCTTACCGGGTGTAACCGTCCACGGCAAGTCTAAGTGTGCCGACAGGACTCGCGCGTGAAAACACACGACAGTATATAATAACAGGCCAGACACCCGGGTGTCGACGTAAGGGGCACCTTGTTGCCCCTAGATACGGCGATATTGACAGGGACCTTTCATATCCGAGTCGTACGTTTGACAAACTGTGGAGACTGTAGGTACCTTATTTCGATCCTCGGAGTGTCAATCTGTGTGCGTTGTTTAGTACTTTTTTAAAAGCTTCAATATCTCGGAGATATCCTCAACTTCTGACAGGCCCGGGTGGCCGCCTATTTGTTATATCGACCAGGCGGAGCAGTGTTTCGAAGAATCCTGAGTTTTCCACCGGCTGCATACGCCTCCAACTCCTTGATTCTTCCGACAGGTGCTTGCTTAGGCAGTGATTTATTACGCTGCCCACGCATGCATGAAATAATGACAGTACAACGGCGAGAGAGGACGGTGCGGGTGAGACTGCCTGTTACAGCGGTGATCGCGAGTTTCCTGCTTAAAAAGCAGCTGGAAGTTGTTCAATTTTGCCCCTGTTCGGTGTCTATCAAGCGGCCTGATCTACAAGAAGAAGATTCCTCGACGGCTCAGACGATCCCGCGCGAGGCCCTGATTGACACTAATTAAACCAAGTCTGAAACCTTCCCTGGACGACAAGAATAGCGAGTGTGTAGAGCGCAGAGAAGAAAAAAAAAAATGAGGCCCGAGGAAGAGTTTGCTTCACTTTCGGAGGTGCTGCGAGTCTGCGTTTTTCCTTTCTTCTCTTGGCCATTCACTTTCCGAACGGTGGCTCCGCTGCCTCGTGCGATTTTACTTTTGTGTGCAAAAGGAGGTGTCAGAACCTCGGGTTGGGCGGGAAGAAATTGAGCGGACGGGGCCCCGTCTGTAAGACGTTGAAAGAAGAAGGAGAAAAATGAAAGCGGTGCATGGTGTCTGCCGAGAGCGCATCGTCTATATTGCGAGCCGATCTGGCCGGTCGGTAGGGTGAATGAGCGCTTCGTCGCGAGCGGAAGACGGCTCTGATGCCCCCAGCTGGTCGTCCATCTTGCCTCTAAGCTCTGCGCTGACGGGGCCGTAAAAGGCCCGAGAGTTCCCCAAACAAGAGACCAAAACGTCCGATGAAATGCCTAACGCGGTACACGTGTCATTCTGCGGCCCACACTCATCCTTTTTTTTTCTCCCTCTCTGCTCGTGCGCTGGCAGCGAGCGGGACTCGCGTGATTTGCCGCGCTTTCTAATAACTGTCAGACAACTCAGCAGAAGACACTACTGACATCGCCGCCGTCGGAACGCCCGCTCGATCTTTCGAAACCACGGGGCGCACAGTTGACAAAGAGAATGACTAACTAGCTTTGTAGACATGTCCCTTCGCCCATCCCATACGAACACGCCCATTCATACAAATGCCGGTCGGCTTTGACTCGCTGACCACTCCAGCGCCGCGGAAGCTCACGTCTATTTATTCAGAGTGAATTGAGAACATAGTGTTGCTATTGCTACCAGAAGCTGTTAAAGACAGCTAGTAAGGCGTATGGGGGGGCAAGGAAGAAAATTGGTGCATAAAAAAGGGCTTCCGCATCTGGCAGAAGACAAACCCCTGCGTGAAAAATAATCTCAGAAGGGTTGTGTACACGGTGAAACACGGGACTCGTGGACATGAAACAACACGCAATGGCATCTGCTGGATGTCCAGGGGATGTCGCTGCGTGTTCTTCTCTGTGTCTCTGTTACTGCGAGCTGGTTAAATTCAATTTGCCATCCCAACTTGCTGCACTTGTAAACTAAGCAGTGGCAAGGAATAACTAACAAGGCCGCGTGACGCAGAAACATGAAGGGCATGATTTGCATATTAGGGTTAGCACCAGGGGAGTGGCCATGGGGATATGGTGCGCTCGCAAAAAATACCAAGAAAACAGTTCACGTGCGTCCACGCCTCAAGGGGGAGCCCAAGACAGCTCAAGCTACAGATGCCCACCCAGTTCGCGAAGCCGGTTGCCGCCGGTTCTAGCGCGTGCTGACGCGTTCCACTTTGGGAGAATTGTGGAAGCTTGTGGACAAAACGATCCTGGCCGCGTGATTCCAGACGCTTCGCTGCACAGAGCACTTACGTGACATGTCTGACGTCACTGAGCGCGCTATTCTTTTGAGCGCCTGCTAATACGAGCCCACTGTTTGGGCTCTGTTGTCTCGATGTGTAGTACCGAGTACTGGCGCTGAAGGCTTAGGTTCGAGCCACAGCAGGCCGTTTTGCTAGTTGTTTTTTTCGATTGCTTAATGTTTTTTTCTAAATGTTTTTTCTAAACTGAAATCTACGCTTTGTTTCTGTTAATAATGGTGATTTGGTATGTTTTAGGTCACTTTAGGTTTGAGGCGCAAACAATGACCACGTTAAATTACCGTTCTCCATCGCGTGAACAGACACGTCACGTGGGTGCATTGTGCAGCGGAGCGTTTGGAAATACGCATCCCGGCCCGCCAGTCATGCATGAGGAAGAGGGCGATACAGATGGATATGACAATGACTACTACACTACAGTGAAAAGCGACGACGGAACATGTAAATAAACAATTTCAAACCTAATGCCGCGCGTGGTGCTGTGTCCTCCAGTGTTCACATAGAAAGAAATCCTCCAGCTTCACTGTGGTACATGCCTTGCGCAACTTAGTAGAAGCTTCGCCAGTTTTTTTTTTTTTGTAACACCTATTTTATGAGCCGCACAACGCGCGTACTTGAAACATAGATATATAAAGCTTTATACTAAAAACAGAGGTTTTAGGACATTATCATCTTGGTAGTGGCTGTCAAGGTCCATGACGGCCTTTCGCTCTGTTGCTCAAGGTAGAGAGCAAAAGAAAAGCAGTTGGTCTACCTTTGCAGTGCGCGCTTCAGGCGTCTGTTATGTACACGCATTCAACGAAGCTTTCCACGTGGTTTGGCGGGTCCGGGGACCGCAAAGTGAAATAAATTATGCATCGGGACGAGGGTAGGCAGAGCTTGCACGCGTTGCTCAATCTTTGAGCGTAGTTGAAGCGAGAGCGCCGTAAACAAAAAAAGTACAGACCGCTGTAGCAACCCCGAGGGCAAGGAAAACCGCTTCAAAAATATAAAAACCTAGTTAGTTTTTACGAAGGCCGGCATGTTCAGATGTTCAGCAACGCATCAAAAACTAAAACAGGAAAAGATCCATGAACTGCAGACGAAAACAACGCGGACACTCCAACCCTTTCATGTTTCATGCGGTCAGACATTTGGATGTTCCGCCTGGAAACAAAACCGCGTTGTCTGGACAGCTGAACTTACACCAGCCGGGTGTATGAAACAACAGTGGGCAGACACTCTGACGAATGTCCTTCTCTCTCTTTCTAGAAGCTTAGTCTTCCTCTTTATTTGCATTTCTATCCCTGCCTCTGTGTCGCGTCTTTTGATGAACATGTATCGCTGTCCCCTGTAGTGCACGTGTTTTAATTCTTTCCTTGAAACGCATCACCTCATACTGCTTTTCACAGAAGCACAATTTTGTTGCGGCGGTGTCGGCTGCAATTATTTCGCGGAACTAGAAGAAACGTGAGTGCGAGAAAATAAAACAATTAACGAACCTCTTCCCTCTGGAAACAGGGCCGTACAGGAACGATCTAAGGTTTACGGACCAGGGAAATGGCAATTTTAGGTCATTTCTCTTCCTATAGCAGCCCGACAAACTGTCGAATGCATGCGAGACGTCGTATAAGTACTGAACTAATTAAAACTACCGCACATTGTACTCCGGCCCGCCATGCGGCAGAGAAATATCAAAATTGCTGCTTTCGTGGTCCGTAAACTTCCGATCTTGGGTGTACATCAATAAAAACGACCGAAATCGAAAGGCAATGACCACAAAACGAAAACAAAAACACAAAAAAACATTTCGCTAAGCTTTACCCGAACGCAAATGTCTGGTATACTTTACTCTTGATCATTCTTCTCCGGGTATTGGGAACGTGTACGTTCTTCAATAGCTGCCCGCTGTTCTGCGCAGCGAACCACGCATGGCCTACCCATGCCGCACTAGAAGGTGAACTGCCCTACGAGAGCAAGCGACCGCCTCTGCCAAGAGGGTTGGTGCGAGCGACGACGCTGATTGGCTCCCATTAATGCGTGAAATAGGGCAACACCTGTGCGCGTCCGCCAGCGCCAGCTGCGAGCGACGAGCTACAAAAATCTGTCTATAAGCTTCAACAGGGCCACAGTCTGCACTTTATCCTTGGCTGGTTCCACGACTGGGTACGTGCCAAACACTTCAAGAGTATCGTCATCGTCGTTAATAAAGCACGCGGATAAACTAAATGGTAGACTGCCATTGTTTATCTCAGAATTCCTGCCGAATGCACTCCACCCCATCCTTATCCTTCTAATTATCTCTGCCTCATGGTTGGGATCCGGGGTCACAACTTGGCTCAAGTAGATATATTCGCTTACCACTTCCACTGCCTCGCCACCTATCTCAAACCGCTGTGCTCTTCCGCGGCTCTTGAGATTTAACTTTAGTTTTCTGCCTACTGATTTTCAGGCCAACGGCTCTACTCTGTTTGTCCAGTGCGGTAATCATGTTTTGCAATTCGTTCATCGAGTTTCTTAGCAAGGCAACGTCATCAGCAAATCTAAATCTGAGGTACTGAGGTATTCTCCATTATCCCTTACCCCCTCCTGTTCCCAGTCGAATGTTCTGAATACTTCTTGTGAACATGCTGTGAATAACATTGGTGAGATGGTGTCTGCTTGTGTGACGCCCTTCGCTCTACGCATTTTACTGCTCTCCTTATGGAGGATGATGGTAGCGGTGGACCCATTGTAAATATCCTCTAGCATATATATATATATATATATATATATATATATATATATATATATATATATATATATATATATATATATATATATATATATATATATATATATATATATATATATATATATATATATATATATATATAGTAAACTTTTATTACCTCGAACTCGCATATCTGGAAAAATTTTTTAAGTTAAGTCAAAAACTTTTCTTGGCCTGCGTTTTTTCTCCCATAAGGGCCATGTATGTGCCCCTTTTCATCTCGAGACATTTTTTCGGAAAACGACGGATATGTCTAAATGTTGACAGAGAGGACACAACGCAAATTCCACTGCAGGCAGCTGATAAGGTCTTCGTACGAACTTTTAGCTCCCACTACGCGTCGAACGCGGTCGTGAACGGCAAATCTGAAATTGGTGCCGCCGCGGCAGTTTCATTGCCAACATGTCAAGCAACTACGATACTGATAACATGTGCGTCAGTCACCGTGGCGCACATTGGTGACGCCATTTGTGCGTGGGTGATCACGGTTTGTTTTATTGTAATTTGAACCACGTTTTTCCTGCGAATTATTTTGCCTTTATCACGGAAACTCTCCAGTGCTATGGAGCTTTTGTTCCCAGCACTAACTCTGATGTTATTTACCTCACCACAAATTTTCGGTATTTCGCTTAACTCGAAAATCCGCTTATCAAAACATTTTAGGGGATTTTACGCCTCTGAATTAACGAGGTAATAATGTATGATGTATGTATGTATGTATGTATGTATGTATGTATGTATGTATGTATGTATGTATGTATGTATGTATGTATGTATGTATGTATGTATGTATGTATGTATGTATGTATGTATGTATGTATGTATGTATGTATGTATGTATGTATGTATGTATGTATGTAACTTAACTAATGTGGGTAATAAATGAACGCTGATAGCTCTCAAAAGAAATTTTGACAGGTAACTATATCCTTTATTGCAGCAGGTAAAGCGAGCAGCAATATCCCGCTCCCTTTCAGCGACGTTTTGTGCCTTTGAAGAAAGCAGCCTGGCCCAGCGCATAGTAAGCGCTTTCACACGGTGGAAGAACGCCCCAATATCCTTTTCTCAATATTAACGCAACATCGTGCGATAAAAAAAGACGTCAAAATAACGCGATGCCTTCAGGAGAGAGCGCCTCCCGGTTTCCCTCGCTGGCATCGCACGAATTACCTTCGACCGGACTCATTAAGGCGTAATTTATCGCGACATTACGTTGTATTGCCTTGGGTCGCGTTGCGTAGAATGAGGCGCGTCGCATGCACCACTCTGGTGTGACCCCCGCCGTCCGGTTCTGGACTGCCATCGTAATGATGAGATAGTGATAGAGAAAAGATAAGGTAGCCGCTGCTGCACCTGCAACAAGGCAACTGGGCCCTTTACGCATCAGCTGCTATTACACGTCGGGAAAATCGTCTAATGCTAAAAAATAAACGAACTGGCATGTCGGCTGGCGTTGCTACAAATTTCCGCCTTTTACTTAAATTTTGCATATAAGCAGACATCTTCAGTTACCGTAGTGGCTTCTCAGCCCACAGGGTGCACTGCCATCTTTCTTTATTTCTTTCTTTCTTTCTTTCTTTTTTTCTCACACACACAAGCACACACACACACGCGCGGGCACGCACATGCACGAACACACACACATGCACACACGCACGGACACACGCGCACACACACATATACACACGCACGCGTGAACACACACATACACACACACACTCACACACACACACACTCTCCCTCTCACACACACACTCACACACACACACACACTCACACACTCACACACACGTACACACGCGCACACACACGCTCTCACACACACACACTCACTCACACACACACACGCGTACACACGCGCGCACACACACACATACACACACACGCACGCACGCGCGCGCGCACACACACACATATACACACACGCGTGAACCCACCCACCCACTCACACACACACCCACTCACACACACACACACACACACACACGCACGCGCAAACGCACGCAAGCCTGCACACGCACACACTCACACTTACACACACGTACACACGCGCACACACACACGCTCTCACACACACACTCACTCACACACACACACATACACACACGCACGCACGCGCGCACACACACATACACACACGCGTGAACCCACCCACCCACTCACACACACACCCACTCACAGACACACGCACGTGCAAACGCACGCAAGCCTGCACACACACACACACACTCACACACTCACACACACACACACGTACACACGCGCACACACACACGCTCTCACACACACACACTCACTCACACACACACACACGCGTACACACGCGCGCACACACACATACACACACGCACGCACGCACGCACGCACGCGCGCACACACACACATACACACACGCGTGAACCCACCCACCCACTCACACACACACCCATTCACACACACACACACAGGCACGCGCAAACGCACGCAAGCCTGCACACACACACACTCACACACACACACGTACACACGCGCACACACACACGCTCTCACACACACACACTCACTCACACACACACGCGTACACACGCGCGCACACGCACATACACACACGCACGCACGCACGCACGCGCGCACACACACATACACACACGCGTGAACCCACCCACCCACTCACACACACCCATTCACACACACACACACGCACGCGCAAACGCACGCAAGCCTGCACACACACACACTCACCCACACGTACACACGTGCACACACACACGCTCTCACACACACACTCACACACACACTCACACACACACTCACACACACACATGCGTACACACGCGCGCACACACACACATACACACACGCGTGAACCCACCCACCCACTCACACACACACCCATTCACACACACACACGCACGCGCAAACGCACGCAAGCCTGCACACACACACACTCACACACACACACACACACACACACACTCACACACACACTGCGCTTGGTTCGCTACGCCTTGCCTTCGGGTAAAAACTTAAGCTCCGGTTTCGCTGTCGTCGGTCAATGGTTTTGCGTTTTGATTTCCGCAGAAGGGACTCGTTTTAGTTTTCGCTGAGGTCAAGGTTCGCGTGCCCCCCTGTTTCTGGAGGGAAGGGGCTCTAATTTTTTTCCTAGTTCATCTCCTCCACATCTCTCCTACTACGTACCCGCCAAACTGCCCCCAATGTGGTGAGCTAACACTACCAGTCATCTCGTCTGGACGTGGCCCACCAATCCTCCACCACCCAGACCTCGTACCCCTGATCAGAGGGAGTGCGCGTTGCAGAGCTGCCCGCTCGAGGACCAGAAGGCCCTGATCTCTCGGGTAAGGATGGCAGCCGCAGCACGCTTACTACCGGAATAGGATGGCCACCCACCGCTCCTAACTCTTTCTCTCCTCTACCTATTCCCTATTGTTTCAATGAATGTTCTCTCTCTTTTTCTCTCTCTCTCTCTCTCTCTCTCTCTCTCTCTCTCTCTCTCTCTCTCTCTCTCTCTCTCTCTCTCACTCTCTCTCTCTCTCTCTCTTGGAAATCTGCCGCTCCACACACGAGCCGTTCTGCGCGTGCCCAAAACTCTTGGGGGTTGGCTATAATCGGAAATGGGGCTCCTCTTTCTTGCTGGCTCGGCAATCTCTCGCTCAGCAGGCGAGCTCTCCTGCAAATGCCTAACGCGCCTGGGCGTCGCTTAGCAACGGAGACGCAGTCTTCTCGTTCTTGCTGGCTCGGTAATTTCTTGCTCAGCAGGCGATCCGCTCTGCGCATGCGCGTTGCGCCTGGGCATTGCCTATAGCGACGGAGACGCGTTCAGCTCTTTCTTCCTGCCTCAGCATTCTTTCCCTCCCCCGGCTTTGGAATCAGTGCTTTTCATGTAAACCGGGGGACCGTCTTTAGGTGTACTTAAAATAGTCAGACCAATAGTTAAGACACTCTACTTTGGCAATAAATGTTTCGGTAACTAGCCCAGCGCTGTGTATCCGGAACATGTAACTGAGTTGGTTTACGCGTCACGCGAACAACGATATAAGAATCTCCCGCAGTGTGTGGCCTGATGATATTCAAAGACACAGCAAAAAAAGGGCTACAACTTTGAAAAATTAGCAAATTCGACAAAGGAGACACGACGGACTTGCAGAGACGTAAACGTCTCGCCCACGACGGCCTTGTTACGGAAAGGTCAAACAATTCGCCTTGTACCCCGTGCTTTCCAACAAAGCTGCCGCCGCCGAGACTCAAAAACAAAGTTCGCGCCGCCAACCCACGCAGACGGGCATTTTTTTTCTCGTATACCTGTCCCAAAGTTCTTTATTTGTGGTATATCCACATGCATCGTCCTCAGGTATCGATGCAAAAAAAGGAAAGAAAACGGAACTTTCAGCCGCAGAGTTCAGCGTGCAAATGTAGAACCAAGGAGAAAGCAAACAACCGGTCCACATCCTTTCCCTTAAGTCCGCAGTCTCCTTTCTCCTCGTCTTCCCCATGGGGAGCAGAAGATGGAGCAGGAGGAGCAACAGCATTGAGCGAGGCGACTCGAGCGGGCGCCCCTGTTCCTGAGCGTCCCGAGGTCGTCAGTCACAGGAAGCGATGCGTGTAGACCAGCCGCCTCCGAACGAACCAGTGGCCACGAAGGGCCATTAATCAGGCCTCGCTGTTGCGCACTGCTCGCCCACTTACCGTCTACCTCCTGCCTCCTCTCCTCCACCTCTGCTTGTATCGCCTCCTTCCTTTCTGTCAACGGGTACGGAGCAGCGCTTTTCGTGGCCATGCGCACAAAAGCCGACGGTCTTCGCGAAGACGTCTCTCTCCGAGGTGGTGTTGCTTACGTGCTTTCAAGGGAGGCTCCTTTCTTTTTTCACCCAGCTTTGCCGGGCATAGGAGGACTGTATAAGGCATTCAGTCCATCATCGCTGAGCGCCCAACTGCAGTGGAGTATCGCGGTGCAACTTTAATCTCCCTTCAGTGGGCTCCGACTGAGCGCGCCTTTGAAATTCGCGCTGGACAATTAATGGGCTGGTCTTAAAGCTTTGAAGAGACTTTGGGTGTAATGAGACGGCACATAATTTTGGATACCGTGCGCTACCGCCAGCTGGTGGAAAACTGTGGGTCTCTTCGATGATCAGACCAAGGCTCACCGCTGCTTCACCAAGAATTATTCAAGCATTCGTTCTTCAGGTATATTCCTATGGCGTGGAGAATATTCGAGCTACCAGTGTACTAGTTGCGGTGAGTCCGGCAGCATAAATTGAAGAGCCCCAGTGATCGAAGCTGTCTGTGACGAATTTTCAACGGGCGCTAACAAACCATGCGTTCATCAAGCGGGTTCGTTGCTTACACCTCGATCTCCCGCCACGGTGAACCTGTCTTTCCCGCGATTAAAGTTTTCGGGGAGCTGCCGCACCGTGAATTATGATGGACTTCATGCGCGACCGAAATCACCTCGCATGCAGCGCTTATCTTGTACACGGGCCATCCGCTCAGGCGGAACGCTCCTGTGCGGCCTAGCTGATAGCTGAGGCAACAGTCGTAATATTAAAATTGGCCGCGGAGACCAGTAGCGGAGGAACACAGTCGGCCGCTGCCGTTGAAACGCGTGCATCTCGGTGGAGTGCGACCAGATTGAATCCGCCCGTTCATTCGTATTATCTCGCGCCATTTTTATCTCATTCCGCTTTTCAGGTGTTCACGTAGCATTATTTAACGTGTGCGCGATGCAAACATAGTCATTACGGAAAATTTACTGCGCAAAAGAACGGCTTCTAGACAGTACACAGGCTAGCGCAGTCTCACATCCAAATTTTATTGAAAAGCCACACAACTAATATATGGGGTCATTGTCACTAGATAAGGTTACAGAGTATTGACACTCTTTCCTCCTATTGTTCCGTGCCGCCGCCGTGATCATTGGTCAGTTCGCATCACGTGGCACTTGTTTACACTGCGACGGTTCATGGGCGCCGCCATTTTGTTGTTTCTGCGTTTCCTGTCGGTCAACTGTGGTAGTCTCAGCTTGCGCCCCCTGCTCTGCGGCTGCGCGCGGATGGCGTGATTCCCAACGCGAATCAAAGATAACGCGCTTCGCAACATTTAAGCTGCAGAAGTGTGTCCGAAGATGCCGTGTTGCTGCGTCTTCGTCAGTGTTGTTTACAAATGAACGAGTTCGTTAAATTTAGCGGTGAGACCACAGAAGCGGCAATCTGGCAACACTGATAAACACCAATATGGCCGCCGTTGCTCACTTGCGCGCCTCAGTGAGGGTACCCTGTATCTTATCTAGTGACACTATATGGGGTAACACGTCTCTTCACGTGATGCTGCACGTAACTTTACAGCAAAGAACCCTAAAAAAACCAACCCCCCCTCCTACCGGAAACAGAGGTGCACGCGAAGCTGCTTCTACACTCTCAAACAGGAAATAAAATCGCTTGTGAAATGAACCTACAATCCCAGCTTGGCGTACCCCATCTGTGGCCCGCTGTCGTTTTTTTGCCTGGCTTTTGAATTTCCGAAACTCAGGATTAGCACACTAAGCACGCGCATGTTAGCGGGCCCACTCCTGTTGTCGTTTTTTTTAGGGCTGCCTGCTCTAAGGTGGAGCGGACCAAGCGCGGCCTACCTATGGCGCAGCTGGCCTTCAACGAGCTAACCTCTCTTTCCCTTCTCCGGAGGGAGGGAGTGGTTGTGATTGGATGGGAGCATGGTGCTATCCGGCGCTGCAGTTGTGGGAGCGGGGTTTCCGGCTGCCAGCTGCGGTCTAGGAGTGAGGACAAGGGGTGAGGAGGGAGCTTTGGCGAACGACGCCAACCGCAAAACAGACGGCGACACCAGTCAGCCAATACAAGGTGCGCTTGAAAACCGAAGAGAGACAAAAAAGGACGCCGTGTTTAAAACACCCGTGCCATTATGGCGAGGCACTTTCAACTGCACGTGTTGTACGGATATGCGCACTCCTGGCTAAGTGCAACCGACGCCTGGCTGATGCAAGACCTGACGTGCAAGACAAGCTGAACTTTCCGGCGGCGGTCAGGCTTACGCCATCAAATTTAGAGTGATTACTATGCCTTGTTCTCAAGAGCTACGCAGCGCCAGCTCTTGGGACGGCACCACGCTTCGCATGCACTTCCGTGAACACATTTTCCCGTAATTGTGCTCGAAATGAGCGCTGATTGCGAGTTTCTTTCGGAGTCGCCCGTGCATTTGAATCCTGATTTTATTGCGTAACTTGTGGCGCAAGTCATGCGCGTGCGCACATGAAGAAAAAATGACAAAAAAATCACAAATTCAATACATGCGACGGCTGCCTGTTTAATTCAATGTTCGCTATTTGGGGCAGACTGTTTCACCACATTTTGCCAAACCGACAGGATAAATACTGCTAAAAAGACAGATACGTGCCTCTTCTGGTGCATTTAACCGGGTTCAGCGGATAAAGTGTCTGTCAGAAGTGTCTGCAGGCCGAACAATCAAGCTTCCCGGACGTGATTTTGTGTAAGTTCAAGGAAAGCGTTCACGACTTCACTGTGGCGACCATCGAGCTACGGCCGGTTCATTTTTACAGTGAAGCTATCAAAGGCTAGGTTTTGGCGGATCTCTGCTTCGCGTACAAACGGTGCGTAGAACAATATCGGCCGTATCGAAAAATATATAGAAAATAAAAAAGTGCTACTGGAGCCTCCATATTCGGATCATAACAGCTTTTAGAGCCCCTAAAACTGTCTTCTCAGCAATGCACTAGCACTTACAGGTGAAGCCAACTTTAGCGACATGGGTGTAAGCTTGGTCTTTGTAAGCAGGTTTGCTCACGTGATGTGTTGAACAGTGAAGCGTGGCTGTCTACGGAGGGAGTATGGTTGAAGCCCTAATTTTAGGGGCGCAGCCCTTTAGGGGTTCGGGCTGTCGTCTTCTCTTGTCGTCGTCGTTTTATGTAGTCACGGTACCAAAACACCGGGACACTTGTCTTCAAGAACTTCCAAGCCACTCTCCCTGAACCCGCTCGGCAACTCTATACTCTTACAGAAAGAACTCCTCAAAAGCCACAACATGCCCATCAGAATGGATGGATTCCAGGCCCCGACGAGAACTGCCCAGGAAACAGTCCGCACCACAAGGCGGCACAGGAGTGTTGGAACTTTAAGCCTCCACTGGTTCCCCTTTCAGCCTCCTCACCCACTCCTCCAGCCCTCTTACTTCTCCGACTAAAGAAAAGTAAAAGACAACGTTACCAACAGGTTACACCCCTGGGTATCTTGACAACATTGTCTCCTGAAGCAGATCCGAGAAAGTCTTCATCAACAAGCTATGCGCAGATGCCACCTACACACCTCACATTACTCAGAAATGAAAAAAAAAATGCCCTAACACACACCCACGATGCCACTATAGTATGCGACGCTGACGCCAAATCAGGTCTCTACCACCTAGAGTGGACGTGCCCACACTTTGTCAGACATCGCCCAGAGAGCTTAACAAACTTTAATCCCAACACCCTACAACATGAAGCACATACTGGATTAGACGCATCTTTATTACGAACCATTGCCGCTTTTGCAGTTAAGAGTGCTCTGGCGCGAGTAGTCTAACTGGGGCCGACCCCGGTGAAGATTTTCAGGCCCCCATAACAAGAATCCCCTCTTTGAATACTGACCTTGATTAGTAATCCCCTCCCTTCCATCCCTCTTCCCTCCTTACGGCAGACGACCTCCTTGCTCCAATAAAAGATTCAGTCAATCAATCAATTTCCAACGACTCGTGCTAGAACGCAACGCGTACTAAAAGAACACACCGGGACATCTGTTTTCCAACGCCTCGCGTTAGAACGTTTCTTCTCTGTGGGCAAAAATGCGTACTAAAAGAGCACATCGGAACACTCGTTTTCCTACTCCTCGCGGTAGAGCGCTTCGCGCTTCAAAGACACGAGGCTTTTACAGCAAAGATGCATACCTCTACCCTTACAACGGTTTCATTTACATAAACCAAAACACCGAGGCGCTAAGTATACACTTATGCACTGCCTGCTTCGTCCCTCGCCCGGTTTCACGTTAGTGGAGATGGCCCGGGATCGTCTTTTTACTCCTTTTCACCGCCGCAGCCGCTTGCGCAATGCCGCTCGCTCTTCGTAGGCCACCTGCGCGGCGCACTACAGCCTGCGCTGTGATCGGCAGAGCCGCGCTATAATAAAACGTCATTGTCTCTGCCCACCAATCGCGTGTGTGTTAGTCTGTGGCGTAGAGATCGGGCCGCTGTCCGAGTAAATCCCCAATATAGCCAGTCTAACCAGAGCGCCAGTTTCGCTGAACTTCCCTCTTCACGGGGTGGAAGGGCACTTATTTTTTGAAAAGCATGAAAACGGCGTGCCTTGTGGCGAAATGGCTGCCGATGTGATCAAAAATGAGATCGTCCGTTCGTTCTTCTTCCTGTTTGCATTGTTCAACGCCATTTTATGTCGACTTCAAAGCGGCGTGATGCTACAAGTTGTCCCGATGCACTTCCAGGCAGTCTTGGGCAGCAACTAGTTACTAGTAACGGGTTACCCGTGACTAGTCAATTTTTTCAGTAACTTGTGACTGTCACAAGTTACGTTTAAGTTATAGGAACTTGTGACTAACACTGTTACTTTTTTCAGAGTAACTGTAACAGAAAAGAGCGTTATGGTTCATAGGGAACTATCCGATAGCAACAATCGGTAAAAGGTCAACGTACAGTTCGCGCTTTCTACTTTTTTCGGACTTTTTTCTCCCCACCTTTCACCTTTTCATAACACGGCTCCCCTCGCAGATTAGTGGAGGAGCTTGCTAAGGGAATAGATTATCTTTCTTGCTCAAGACCGAGGTTAAAGGTCGGTCTTGGAGGTGATGTCTAAAACTAGTCATTCGTCTTGACCGAGCAGCAACAAGAATAGGAAAATAAAATGGAAATTAGATCTCCGAAAATAGGGAAGCTCTCGGATGCCGATTTTGAGAAGCAACTCATCCTAAGTTACAAAACGTTTTGCAAATGAATTCCCTGACACCAAGGGTGCATGAAAAAAAAAAAAAAAAAAACGTTGATGTGGCAAAATGAGGCGTACACAACGATTGTTGGTGTTGGGCTTGAGTGCGCCCCCTTTTATGTTCCCTTCGTCTAGGGTTCTGCCACGTGCCATTTTGACTCCCCGCACGCCTTCGTACGTTCATTAACTAAACCCTATAATTTTTTTTGTGACCTATTAGTTTTATGGAGTATCGAAAAGGTAACGACGTTACTTTTGTAGCGTAAGCTACACTGGCCGAGGTTGAGCAGTTTCGCGTGTGCCGTGAAGGGCCGTTCTGCGCAAGCGCGAGGGACATTGGATTGGATTGGCTTGGATTGGATTTGGATTGGATTGGATTAAAGTGGATTGTGTTGGATTGTGTTGCGTCATAGCCGCGGCAGACGCACTGGCGCCGGCGCGTGCCCAGGTGTGCGCCTTAATTGCGCAGTAGCCAAGTCTGACGCTGCACCGGAGCCGCTTCATAGCCGTTTCGCGTGGCTCGTGGAGAGCCGTGCTGAGCATGCGCGAGGAGCAGTGAGTGGACAGGACTTGATTGGACTGGACTGGACTGGACTGGACTGGACTGGACTGGACTGGACTGGACTGGACTGGACTGGATTCGACGGAATTGGACTGGACTGTACTGATTGGGGAACCTTAGCTCACGCTACGTATATCCTGGCATAGCAGAGCTAAGCCACTACTAATTTTTTCGGAGTAAGTGTTGTTGTAACAAGTTACTTTTGAAAATTCTGTAATTGTAACTCTAACCGAGGTGCTTTTTAGGGCACAGCCCTTTGGCGCTCGGTAGCTGGGTTTAGGGGTGGTGGTGGCGAAGTCGGCGTCCGTCGCCATCCGCGTAACCGTGGGATCGAACAAAGCGTCGAAGGCAGGAAGAAAACGGGGAGGAGCAACGGACGAAAGGATGAGGGCGGCAAGCGCGGTTATGGCGTCATCTCTCTCACTGCCTCCCCCTCATACTTTCCCCAGACGCTGATCCGTCCGTCGCTTATCCGAACCACACGGCGTTTGCGCGGGAGGTTCAAACACGATTTGCAACAACACGCTCGTCGGCAGCGGCAACGCGCTGTGGGATAATAGCGCACGCCGCCATATGCGTTCGCTGATCACACGATCACTTCCTGAGACGCAGCAGGTATGCGCCGTGACCGAGAAGACTGAAGTTCACGCTGCGCACAAATTTCGCGTTAGGGAGAACAGCAATCGTGAGTGCATTTTTTGGGGGTTTGGCAACTGTAACACTGTTACTTTTTACTGGTAACGTGGCCATGACTCCTACCCGGCACCATTTCTCGTAGGAGCGGGCATGTATTTTGTACCACTTCCACGTCGTGGTACACAAACCTCGACCGAGCGTTTCGGGCCGGAGGCTGAAGCGCCGGGTGCTACATTTTCCCGAATGCCATATATATCAGCCGCACACTAAGGGACCTTATTGCTTTCCAGATCGATCGTTTTCGGCGCAATTAACTCGAGCAGTAAAAGAAACCAAGGAGACAGGCAGGGCCATGGACAAGGCCGAGAGCGAAGCAGGAGCGAACGCAGAAGGCTGCAAGGACACGTATTTCTTGATTAGCAAGTGACTCTCTGCAATCTATACAACTTTTTCTCCAATCTCATTTCGCCCAACTTTTCTCCCCCCCCCCCCCTTTCTTCCGAGTTGCCGCCATAATAAGAGAGAAGCAGTTGGCGGCGCTCTTTCATTGTGGCTGCGTTGCTCTTGTTTGGTAGCGGCGCCCAGCACCGGTTGACAGTCTAGCTGGCCGGGCAAATAGAAAGCGGAGACAGAGGGCGCAGAGATTGGGAAGAGAGCGGATAAGGGATGGCCCGAGCGAGCCTCGTCCCGTCGGGGGAGTACGGGGACGGCGGAGGCGCAGTGTCAACACGTATCGGGCAAGACTGAGATGGGAGATAGAGATGTCGCTGTTTCTCTGGCCTGTCCCAGAATTTCCCCCGGCGCGCGGAGGGGCGGTCGGGAAGCTGACACTTAATAACGCGCTCTGAGAAGACAATCGGACGCAATCCAAGGAGAGCACGCGCTGCCTGCCACCGGCAGCCCAAATATTAATGCTCGGATCCTGGCTGTCGACCGGCTTTCTGTCTGTTCTGGTTTTTTATTTTCTTCTGTCATATCTTGCTTTCTTTTTCTTTCTTCCTCGATTCCCCGGTGGGGAACTCCGGCAATAAGCCGCGACCTAATGACGTCATTTAAATTGAAGCAGCTTTCAGAAGACGAAATGGGCATAGCAGTTTATCCATTGGTGACGCTGTTTTCTATCCATGCGTCCCCGAGGGTTACAGGCGGACCACTTTCTGTGATATGCCGGAAACGAATGAAAAAATTGAAAATATGAATGTGCGTGTGCGCGTGCGTGCGTGCGTGCGTGCGTGCGTGCGTGCGCGCGTGGTGAGGACTAGGTGTATAACTGAAAAAATACAACCATATTGATCTCCTACGTCATGAGATGAATGTAATCCCGAAGTTTCAAGTCCTAGGTCCAGCGTTGATATCACCGTGTTAGGCCTTTTTAAAAAACTCCGCGAGGTATGTAATTGCCTTTTTAGGTCTTTCTTACGACAAGTGTGCATTTTTATGGGCAAAATGTGTGGCAATTCTATATATACACTGGACGCATATTGATGAATACGTAAAAACACGACTTCCCCCGAATTCAGATTTACCCCTTACACATGAGATGGCTGAATGGGAAATCCTGAAACCACTTTTTATGTTTGTATTGGTTAGATAAATTAGCACATACAGTTCGATATCTTAACGGGACTACGATAGTTTAAGCAGGTGCATAATGAATGGAGGCCAGTTTCCCGAAGAGGTGCATGAAGGCAGTGAACATAAATTCAAATAAGGTTCACGCGGAAATGCTAACTCGAATACTCGTCGGTGTTGATGTTTGATGAACACTTCGGCGATATATACGCTATTAGATGAATTTGCATAAAGGCGCCGGAAAATGAAAGTCTATGAAGGAATTTCCCTGCCAGAGGGATGGTGGTGGTGGTGGTGATGTTTATTGACGGGTGGACCTAGCCTTGCGTGGTAAGCCGGCAATTGCTCACCCGATCAGCACCTTTTTACCGCTATGCGCGGGAATTCACCATGACTCGCTGAGGCTTGTGACCCGTAAAAATTGCATGATCAAACGAAAGATGTCCCTCCTCGTGATCCAATGGCCTTCCGGGAAAATTAAATCGTTCAAACAGGCATACGGAGCGGCTATCCTTCGCAGTTCTTTAAACAAAGCTAACCGCTCCTTCGCATGCTCTCGGCAGTCCATAATAAAATGACCGCTGTCGCCTGTAGCACCACACGTTCCGCACAGAGGTGATGTCTTAAAAAAATTAAGAAATGCCATAGCCTATGACTTGTGCATTAATTGCCCCAGACGTGAACACCAGCTGGCGTTCCCATCGAGAGTTCAGCGTCAATTGTCGGAAATTCTTTTTCCCCTCATCAACTCATACAAGCACACATTTTGTCCGTCGTTCTTTCAGACTCACGCGCGCTTCCACCGAAAGCCAACAGACGCACGTAACGACCCCGGTAGCCCTGCAAACCGCTTCTTTAGTCTCCCAGCGGACATGCCGGCCCGGAGTATACGTTTGCTCCGGGCTCGGGAAGGCGCGAGCGAACACGCTTTCGCGCTTGGATCGTTTCGGGCTGTAAAGCCAAGGCGTACGGTGGAAGAAAGCCTTACAAGACACTACGAGAGAGAATACACTCTCTCTGGAGTCTACGACAAGTGCGGCAATACTGCCTCCGAGCGAGGCTGCAGGACAGACAAAGTGCCGCCGAGCCGCCTTTAGCGCTGGGACGCCGCGTCCGGACGGCCACATTCTTCTTCGCCGGTCCGCTCTCTCGGATCTCGAGATAGCGCACTATATGTCCTCGGCTGCGGGACCGTTGCTCACCGGACTCGGAGCCCCACCGGCACGCACCCAGGAATGCCGCGTCGTTTATTGCCCTCCCTCCGCTCCCACCCTTCGAGCGCGCTCTGGCTCGCTTATTTACGTTATGACCTTAGGTGGCGCGAATGGCTTTGGCCTTCTCCTGTAGAGACGGTGCCGTTACGTTCGGACATCTAATTCGCCCTCGCGTCGCGTCCGGGCCGGTTTACCGAGATCGCGATGTTTTCGTGGCAGAGGCTTGATGAGCGTGCTTTTAATGCGGTGGGAAGCGTAGTCGTCGTCGTCGATACTGCGGGCACGTCTCCCGCCCCATTCACGAGCAAACTCCGTTAAAAGTTTCGCCGCAAATGGGCGTTAGATGCGGTGAAACGCTCTGTACATAAGGCTTTATTTTGTTTTTTCGCATGATGCTTGACGCGACTATTCTTCTCTGAAACTCGCCTGATCCGCAGCGCGCGCTTCCTACGGATGATGCTGCGGTATTTTTTTTACGGAGAATTTCTGTGTCGACTCAGAGAAAACCCGTATGTCGGCTAGCAACGCTTCATGGGTCGTACTTTCGGCCCCCAAAACAATGCTCAAGATAATGGCCTCATCCATTTTTTTGTTAAAATAAAAACAACGAAGAAATAAAGACAAACAAGTTGTGCCTGCATTGAGATTCAAGTCAGGGTCTGTTGGGCTTAAATTCAGCCGTTTAACTGACGGCAATACCGATTCGTACTCACAACGGATGCAGAACTGCTGTGTCTCTATCGCGTTTCGCATCCATAGCAACGCTGTCACCATAGCAAAGCTGCACCCATGATGTCAAATACACTGCTCTCACTTGAGCCGACGTCCAAGTGACAGGAGCGCGGGGAGTTACGTGATCAGTATAACGTGCGCCACTGTTTAAAGCAGCTCACGGAGCTAGGAGTGATTTTGGTGGCGGAGAGGGGCGCAGTCACTTGCCGCATCTCTCCGCACGCCATTCAGCCTTCCCTTGAACTTGTGCTACCACCGGCGCTGTCGTTACGGCAATGGCGCCAAGACGGCTGTCATCTACGAAAGTAACATCTGAAGGAGGAACGAAATGTCGCGGCTTCTACTAACAATGGCGAAACAATTGAGCAAAAAATGGTTGCGGCTTAGTTCAGCTAACCTTGGATAGGCAAAGCAAAAGTTTGGCTTAGTCTGGCTGAGACTTGGTTTCGCTTGGTTAACCTTTGATGTAGCTGTATTGCCGACCACGGCTCAAAGCCATTGGGTCCCGTGCAACGTTCACAGAAGAAGGCTCGACCTCGCTTTCATTCTCGGCGAAGGCGACGTTCCTGTTTCACGGCGAACGCAGCGCAAGATGAGTCACATAGCCCGAGACGACCCTACGGCGCATGCGTGGGAGGCTGCGGGTTTGGTCGGCTGCCAATCAGCTGAGCGGTCGCTCCCGTCGCGGCCGCCGTCGCTTCGTGAGCAGAACGATCCGAAAACGGCGCCTTGTGCGCAGCGCCGACAGCGGGCCTGACGAATCACGCGATGCGCTTCGAGGGGTGTGTCGCCGGGGTGTATCGCTTCACGAAAGTAGTAAAGCTTTGCTTTAAAAACGGCGGCGTTTTAATGCAGCCAGGAAGTGACGTGGTGAGCAAAGCCCAAATGCAGGACAAGCATAGCTAATACAAGCGCGTGATACCGAACATAATCGGGAGCAAAGAGCTCGCGCGAATGAGGATGAGCCACGAGTCATACAATCGCGGAATGCCGATCGTCACAGGGGACGAAGAGCTCAGTTGGAAGACTAGCAAGTCCCGGCTATACGCGCCCACGACGCAGAATGCCACCGTAAACAGCGTGCCCACGCCAATCATCACAAACAGCAGTGCACCCTGAAGACAAATACTTTCGAGAAACGTTACTCGAAGACGAGTTCGGAAACACGTGTAACGTCTGGAACAGATCGTAGTTTCAGACCGACGTCTCAAAAGCGCAGTAATGTCACTTCGACAATCTACGTGAAGCATTTCCTAAGGATTTAGGATAAAGTAACGGAAACACAAGAACCACAAAGCAAAAGACACCCTATATTAACCGTTGTATTTGAATAATTAACAGATGTCTCTTGCATTGCAGTCACCATGTAGCTTCTCTGGAAGATTCGGGCTTCGGTGGTGCGTTAAAATTGACACCAATCGCAATTTCTTCGTCCTTTCGCGCTGCTATAAGTAACACTTTGGCCTTTTAACCGCCTTTCTCAGTTTTTACAATTCTTCGGAGGTGTTTCTCGACATTAGGCACTGAAGACCACCGCATATGAGAAAATATGTCATCCGACTGCTAGCGAATGTTTCGGATCAATAAAGCCCCCAAAGCAGCTTCTGCGTGATTATTTTGTCACCATCTGTAAATGAAGAAAGGCTCGCTTATCAGGATCCTAACTTCATTACCATGAGCTGCGCAGATGCGAGATAGCTTGGGCATGCAAGAGTGTCAGCTGTACAAGATCTTTCTTCTAAAGCAAACACTCATTTTCACAATGGGGCCATCGTGTTAAGATTTTTGTCAAACTAACTTGAGCGCATATTTACCCCTTCTGGCTCTCATGTATAGTTCCCTGCAAGCGTAGCAGCTCAATTTGTTCTACGAGAACGAATCCTACTCATTTCGCAAATGCAACCATTGCGATAAGGTAAGAAAAGCCTTGTGCGGCCTCGAAAGAACTCAGATAACGCAATCCAAGTAATGTACACACAAGACGCGATTGCAAAACGCTTTCTTTAGCATCTTTGCGTTCCCGTGCCTGCTGTCCCGCGCAATTAAATGCTGGTTTAAATATTCAGAAACGTCAGTTTTGAATAGATTCGCGAAACACGGAGCTCGCCAACAAAGAAGACTTTTGCAGTTTTCAAGCGGCGCTATATATAACGGTTGTTCCCTAAAACGAAGAATAAAATGGCCGAGAAACTGCTTCCAGGAGTGTGTAACACCTTGTCGTTGCTTCTCTTGTTTTTCGTCCCCCGTTTCAAGCGCCCCCATCCAATTTTATCCCAGCGGCAGGAATAAAGGAAACAGCGGGTAAGGTAGCAGGGTCACTCACCGCAAATGAGAAAACTTGTTGATCCGATGTCGCAACTTTTTCTCATCTGCGCGCGCACGCACGCCAGGCATCATGGAGACAACGCATTACACGCCCCTAAAACACGGCCTGCGGCGGCCGGAGGTCGGCGTTCATCAATCAACCCTGCACCGCCTTCGTCCTTTGCATATGCATTCGACGAGCGGTTAACGCCCGTCCCTGGGCGCATGAAAAGTAACGAAGCGTCGCTATAGACAATGTTGCTCGTGGGCGAAGAATGCTCCAAAATTCTGCCCTCGCTTTTTTTTCCAGAACTTTGTACCCAGCGCAGACTAAAATTTCTTCGCACAAGAACAGCCTTAGCTAGGTGTTTTGTCAGGAGATTCATCAGAGGCCCCTCAGCGCATGTCTTGGGGACGATTTAAGTCATTTGAGGTTTCTGCCATGCGGTGATGTTGTAGCGGAGCGAAAGATTCTACGTCAATGACCTACGGTGCAGTGTCGCATTTCGCCTAGCTTGAAATAACGGTTGTTTATCGCAGATATGAGGATTTAGGGGGACATTAGTTGTTTATTGGCGGGCTTAAATCACCGGTGCCTTGTGGCGAGGATTTATGTGTGGTTTTTTCGGTGTGCAGGTGCACAAAATACACTGGAAATCCCGGGAAACACCACGTCGCGCGCACAGCAGCGCCCACTAGCAACCTACAGAATTGTTACGTCCCCTAGTTTCCCAGGAAACAATTTAAAAAGAAAACGTGATTAAACAAAATGCGGGAAGCGTGGCAGATGGGAAAGCACTTGAAACAATTGAAGCCAGGGAAGGTTTGTTCGGGGAACATCGGAACATACATCGACGTCCACCTCGTCCTTACAAAGTAACAGCGAGCCTAGAGTGCTTTTGTCGTCCCTAACATCCCCAACCGTGTAAGTCCATTTTCGGAGGGCTTTCGAACACGAGTCATACCTTTGGGCAATTTTCTAATGGAACTGAGTACAGCAAACTACTCTAGCCTGAGTACGGCGTTTGGCCTCGAGTTTAGTGAAATATTCATTGTCTTTGCCCACCGGCGCAACCGAAATTGTGCTGATGCCACAGGACGCACTGCTGCGTGTGGCTTGGAAAATGTCCCGTATTATCTGTTGCCCCTAGCTCGCGATCTTCCGTCCGCACTTAAAATTTCATATATACCACCAGGCCGAAGCGTGTGCGGCCAGTCTGTTTCTTTGACGCCTTTTGGGTGAAACGGTGCGCTCTCTTAGTCGGATTGGCTACTGGCGCGTTTTGCGCCTTCTCTGCCTTGTGTCTTCTTCGTCGCTGGTCTGCTTGATAGATCGAATAAAATATTGCAATTTTTGTTGAAATGAAGCCGGTAAGTTAAGTAATCCTATGCACCTATAAGCGCAAGCATTACGCACTATTAGCGTGAACAATGAGATCAATAGATGCCTAGTGTTTTTTTTACACGACAGCAATTTGTTTCAGATACCGTATTAGCGGTATGATGGCATAAATGCACGTTCATAACGACCTTTAGCACTAATGACGAGCAAAAAATGAGTCATAACAAGAAAGCATAGGAAACCATGAAAGTAAATGGTAAGCTGGCAAGCTTTATGAGGACGATAAGAAATGACGGGATAGCCAAGCATTTCGGAGGGGAATGAAATAAAAATAAACTACAAAGGGTTAGTGGCTAACCCCCAAAATAAGGAGCCGAAATTAACGCCCAAGATTAGTAGGTAGCAGGAAAAAATATAGCGGCATGAAAAACGAACATTACTGGGGAAAATGAGTTCACAGGGGAAAGTCAATGTCTAAAAGCAGAAAACGGAACATCTCACAATTCGGAGTTCGGTACCAGGAGGTCAAGGCGAGTTCACTGAGCTCCACGGGGCAAGTAGATGGTGAAGCGGAACGTCTGTGATTACGATCGCAGTCGTCTTCATATCAACGCCCACGAAGAAAGGAAGACGATCAGGGGAAATGCGCCGCTCCAGCTCGTGCTGCGTTCCCCTGGCCGTACAGTAGACCTCAACGGGGGAAGCACAGCCACTAACCATACGTCGAGACGGCCAGCGGTTTTCTCCGCAATGCACCCTCTCGGGCAGCGTGGCGTGGAGTGAGGGAGGTTGTTCCTCTGGCCGTCCTCGCAACCGCCGCATAGGAAGCGATGACGTGGGCCTAGTGTCCAGCAGGCCAGAGGTCTTAACCTCGTCTTCCACTCATTTTTCTTTCCTCGCGTAGGCGTGATCGGTCTACACCAATGCTTTGAAAGTCTGTTACAATGTGCTAATGTACTATGTATATACCACATTCACTACGTTTACGTACCGCGGACCCGTTGTGCATAACGCTGTACACATGCGTGTACATGCGGGTATGTAAAGCTGTGCATACCCGCATGTATGCGGAGCTAAGCCTGGCCCAACATTTTGCTGTGAAATGTCCACTGTCCATTCATGTATGTCTAAGACAACCCAAACAAAAGCATGGTATGACCCCAGGTCATTAAACCTAGCGTTGTTGGCCGAACGTCATGCTTGTTCAGCGTTCAGCCGTATCATTTCAACGGTGAGGAGTTGGGTAACCCTACGCATTGGCTCGTTCCGGCCCGGCTTATTTGTGGGATCGAGGTCCTTATCGTTCCCGCGAAGCCTCGCCTTTACGCGAGAACAACCCAAAACGACTTCGGGGCGCCAACGGACTCTCCGCTATTTCGGCAAAATGGCGGAGAACCTCAAAAAAGGCAAAGCGCGTTTCCGGCTGCGCATGCCTAATGCGCCACCCACAAATTACACGCGCAGACGGTTGCTTTATGACCTTATAGACAGTGTATACGCTGCATATTGCCGGTACTCACCTACGGGGCAGAAACTTGGAGGCTCCCTAAGAGGGTTCAACTTAAATTAAGGATGACTCAGCGAGCAATGTAACGGAAGATGATAGGTGTAACATTAAGGGACAAGAAGAGAGCCGAGTAGGTCAGGGAACAAACACGTGTTGAGGACATATTAGTAGAAATTAAGAAGAAGAAATGGGTGTGGGCAGGTCATGTAATGCGAAGGCAAGATAACCGTAGGCCATTAAGGGTAACAGAATGGATCCCTCGACAAGACAAGCGTGCCAGGGGCGGCAGAAAGTTAGATGGGCAGATGAGATCAAGAAGTTTGCGGGGATAAATTAGTCGCTGTTAGCACAGGACCGGGATCATCATCATAACCATCATCATCATCATCATCATAATCATCATCCTATCTATGCCCACTGCAGGGCAAAGACCTCTCCCAATAATCTCCAATTATCTCGGTCCTGTGCTAACTGTGACCAATTTATCCCCGCAAACTGCTTGATGTTGATCCCGGTCCTGGTACGAATTATTCAGTACCGGGATAATTGGAGATTAATGGGAGAGGCCGTTGCCCTGCAGTGGGCGTGATAGGCTGGTGATGATGGTGATGAGATGGTGTAATAACGGTAATGTAGTACTGTTCTTGTTCCTTAGTGCACATCGCACCAGGTTCGCTGTTTATGCAAGGGCTAACGCGCGCACCGGTACAAGTTACAACTCAGCAAAAAGAATGAAACTTTAACAATAAAAATATCTTCAGTGCCATTCCACCCTCCCGAGGTGGATAACCAGCTGAAATGTTTGCGGGGGTTTGGTTGGCCGAAAACGTACGTTCAAACCGCGCCGTCGCGCCAGGGAAGCGTTCAGAGGGACTATAGGCACGCCGATGTCCTGCGTTTTCCGCCTCGCGGTATTTAAGGTCCCGACGGGCATCGCACTGACGCTTGGTGTTGGCCGCGTCCCGATCGTCGTCGGTGGTCTCCTACTGCCGCGTTCGCGCCTATTGCCACACATTTCCTTCTTCTTTATCAGTAGGCGTAACTGTGCGACAAACAATGCGGGAAAACCAGCTTACAAAATCAAAGCTTACACAGTTCTTACAGTCGGCCTCACTTATAAACACAAATGCATTGTTGGGAAGACATTCTTTTAGAGGCAACATATGCCATCTTATATCAAAATACGCAGCACCGGATGCGAAAAGGAGGCTGAAGGGAGAGGTTGGGCCGAAGTAGGGAGGAGGGAAGCGGCTTTGCACGGTGGCGTGTTTCCAAACGCTTCGCTGCACAGAGCACCCACGCGACATGCGATGTCACTGCGCGCGGTATTCTTTTGAGAGCCTGCTAATGCAAGCCCCCCCCCCCCCCCCCCCCCCCCTTCCGCCGTTCGGGCTCTGTGGCCTCGATGTAGAGTACCGAGTACTGGCGCTGGTGGCTTGGGTTTGAGCCCCAGCAGGTCTATTTCTTAGTTTTTTTCATTGCTTAATTTTTTCTTAAATTTAATGTTTTTTTCTAAACTCAAATTTACGCGTTGTTTTTGTTAAGAATGATGATATGGTATGTTTTAGGTCGCTTTAGGTTTGGGTCGCAGCCAATGACCACGTTAAATTACCGTTCTCCATCGCGCGAACAGACATATCACGTGGGTGCTCTGTGCAGCCAAGCGTTTGGAAATACGTTGCTGGGAGGGTGAGTTGACCGATACCAGCTCCACTGTAAGAATATTTTGTGTTTCATTAACCACTGGGATGGTTGTCTATGGTAAGCGAAGAATCTTATACAAATCCCAGGACGTCACTTAGAAAAAGAGGTCAGATTTTGTGGGGGCTTGTCACCGTTCGCTTACGTTGCTTAGCGGCGGCGCTCGGTTTCTGCACGACGCCGCCTTCCTTTGAGGATCTTTTGTCCTCTGAGTAGTGGTCAATTGCAAGACCATGATCGGGTTTTATAAAAGCTTTACGACACAATAATTGACGTCATCGCGAGTGCACCGCACGACATCGAAATATGCTGTGAGTGATTGCTTTATAGCTTGGGTGCGAATGTTGGTTGCGTAGTGCAGCACCTCCGTGCACGCGTAGCGCAGGTTTACCTCTTTCTCTTGTTGCGAGGCCAGATACGCCAGCATGCTCGTATCGCGCTGGAGGTATAGCTCAAGAATGATCCGTAATAATGGTTATACCACCGAAAAGGCAATACACTCGGTAAACGTACATATTTTACCAACCGTGAAAACGTTTGGTACCGACTAAGTTTCTTCCCATTTCGGCGGTTTAACGGGCATTACAAATGTGAAGGTTTTCCTTTCCTGCCGCAGGAATGATCGAGTCGACCTCAGTGGCGTAAACTGGATTAGCGTTAGCAAACAACTGAGAATCCAGTGGGAGTCAGGCAGCTCTTCGCTATTTGATCGCTGCGATCGAATTTCGATACAGGCCCGTCTTCTTGATTAAACCCCAATGCCGGCGGGGTGGAATAAAACCCTCCAAAACAGCGTAACCGCTCCTGCGTAGCGTTGTCTAGTCGTTTAATTTGTTTTTTTCTTCGTGCACGTTGGTAGTGTTATTTTCTCGTCCCGTTCGTCCGCTCAAGTGTTACGCTTCAGCGCACTCTGTTGTCACAGCCCTCGACCTGTCACAGTGCAAAGTTACGCCTGACCTCAATTTAAATTATGCGGACACGCAAACAAGAACGTGGGCAGGATTGTTTGCTAAAGCAAGTGGGTGCCGGCCTCTGATCGGATGGCCCTGCCGCACAATGCTACACACGGTACGCTCGTTTGCTTTTGCACACGGCTCATATCAAGAGCACACAATGTGCACTTCATTCTTTGCTGGCTACAGCCTTTGGAGCCTAGGACGACACCGACGAAGGTACATGAAATCAATCTCTTTTTCCCCGACTCAATCTTCTCGCGTTGCTCGCACCGAGAGCAACACGTTCGCGGGGGCCCTAACGATTTTCGATACTAGGCAAACAAACAAAAAAAGCCGGGAGGAACTATAGAGGATGACGGGGATACAGGGAATAATAGGATTAAACAGCGTCCGAATGCGGGAGACTTGCTTCACTTGTGTCAAATAGGAGGCAGTTAAAAGGACAAAAATAACATTAATTCAGCTACTGCAAGCTTTCTGCTGAGCACAATACGCGCGATGCGAGCGTACACAAAAAATTCGGAGACACTTGAGTTACTATGTTCATTTCAAGCGGCAGCTGTATAATTTTATTTTGCGCTACGAGTACGTCCGCATGAATAGGCGGCGGCATTTTAACGGAAAATGTTATACATAGTCACTGCCCGCATCACTCGTATTGCGTGCATGAGAACTGCGGGTGGGTACGTTTCCATCCTGGCCAATAAGATGAGAATCGCGGGGTTGGTACGTCGCCGTCGCTGCCAATACGACACGAATTGCGCGTGGGTACGTTGCCACCGCTGCCAAAAAATGAGAATTTTTTTGTGGGTACGCTTCCCTCGCGGCCAATAAGATGAGAATTGCGTGTGCATACGTTGCTGTCGCTGCCAGTAAGATGAGAATTGCAGGTGGGTACGTTTCCCTCGCGAACAATAAGATGAGAATTGCGTGTGGATACGTTGCTGTCGCTGTCAGTAAGATGAGAATTGCGGGTGGGTACGTTTCCCTCGCGAACAATAAGATGAGAATTGCGTGTGGATACGTTGCTGTCGCTGCCAGTAAGATGAGAATTGCGGGTGGGTACGTTGCCGTCGCGGGTAATAAGTTGAGAAGTGCGGCTGGGTACGTTTCTGTAGCTGCCAATAAGATGATAACTGCGGGTGGTTACGTTGCCGTCGCTGCCAATGAGATGAGAATTGCAGGTGGGTACGTTGCTGTCGTGGCCACTAAGATGAGAACTACGGGTGGGTGCTTTGCCGTCCCGGCCAATGAGATGAGAATTGCGGGTGGGTACGTTGCCGTCACTGCCGATAAGGTTAGAACTGCGGGTGGGTACGTTGCCGTCACTGCCAATTAGATGAGAATTGCAGGTGGGTACGTTCCCCTCGCGGCCAAAGAGATTGTTAACACATTCACAAGCTCGCCGGCTACGCAGGCGCCACGTTTTCGCAGAGCGGGCCATGCAAGATTTTATAAAACAGTGTGAGACGATTCTAAACAATTCATGCCTCCTTCGATGCCTTACATTCCTTGTTCCTTAACTCCTCCTGTGATAACTCAGATTTATTCCTTGGCTAATCTTCTACCACGATTGTACAATGGTGCGCTACTTAAAATATATTTTTATTTACGCTATTTCGCAAGAGAACATACATTATATCCCCTTTTCGCGCTTCCACCGAAGAAACTCATCTAGTGGGCCATAAAACGTCCACGTATTGACATACGTAGCTGATTTGCATCGAACCCGACAAGTTTGAAATTATACTCACAAAGATACAGTGAGGACACTGCACCACCCACCAATGTGCATTCTGGAGTTTTAGCACTTATGCTAGGGTGTCCACTGTGACAGCTAAATCTGCGATATGTCACAGGGACCATGAAGACAAAAGTCAACTTTGATCTGTTGGTAAAAACTAGCCCTTTGTAACTTATTCCAGCCATAACAGCCACGTAAGAAATTTCAAATTAAGCGCTGCAGTGGCGGAATATTGGCAGGGGTGGCGTAATAGGGGCCTGCACTAAGGACATAGGCATCATTCTGTTAACTCCATGCTTGCATTCAAGGGATAAAATTAAACGATTCAAGAGGCTCCTTTACAAGTCATGTTTGTTGGCGGGGGCTTTTGTCGGAGGCCGCAAATCCAACGGGCGAGATTCTGTTACGTCATATGGAAGTCACGGGAAAGTGGTTGGGGAGTGTCCACTGCTCGGTATGTATTCCTTAATATCTCCATTATTTGTTTAAAGCTTCCGATAAAATTCGGGCCAATGTCATCGGAATAAAGCAGTCTTTTAATGAACCCTACTTGTATTTTGTCTTCATGGCCGGTACCTTTAACATTTTAATGGGTTCACGCAAACTCCGCGCGACGAGTCTTTTGTCCACAGGAAGATGTAGACTGTGGAACACACACACTTGGATTGACTGTTGTCTGTCAGTCGTCATTGCACCCCCGATGAAACCAAGGCATGGCGCGCCGGCATGTCCTGAGCCCGAGTGTGGACCCTGGCGCCCCGCTGCGCAGGGTGTAGCTTTTCTCGCTACAGCTTGAGTAACATGGAACACAGAGAAGCGGGGTGCTCGAGTCCCAGCCTCGCTGGTTTTTACCACCTTGCCACGGCTATAACGCCCTCAAGTTAGTGTACATCAAAGTCGCGACCTTGCTCCCGTGACTGCAGACTCGGACAGACCGGAAAGACACGGAAAACCGAAGGTAGCGTGCGAAGAAATGCTGAAGAGTTTAAT
This sequence comes from Haemaphysalis longicornis, assembly GCF_048455015.1. Classification (NCBI taxonomy): domain Eukaryota; kingdom Metazoa; phylum Arthropoda; class Arachnida; order Ixodida; family Ixodidae; genus Haemaphysalis; species Haemaphysalis longicornis. The sequence goes on from NW_027526335.1 coordinate 115,753,836, forward strand.
AAGGCACGCTCCCTAAAAAGTACACCGAGCCCAGGGACATCGAAGCCTGGTCAGCTGAAGGAAGTGTAACCGAACTTTTGTGGATATACTTCCGCACAGAAACACTTCCCGCGCTGAAACTCGGATGTGGCTTCTTTGAGGAGCTTCAAGAAATTTAACACCCCGTCTTGAGCTCAGCAGCAGGACTGTGTGCGTTCAGGTATTCATGTTTTTCATCTGCTCAGGCGAACAGGTAGTCAGCCAGTCACTCAGGAAAGCTAGCTCGCCCGAGGGCTGAATAATCAAACGGGCGGACATTCTGTGTCTTCCACTGGGAAGAAGCCGTCACAATCTGCACCACCGTCGTCGTCTTCCGACTGCATACATTGACACAACGCTGAGTTACCAATCTATATACGTACTCATAGGGATAAAAAAAATTGAAAAAATTCCCGCTTGTCGGTGACATGGCGAGCGGGGAGAATATCGGAGTCCCGCCTGTCACTCGCGTCGTAATATTCCGCGCAAGAACGAACGCACTTCTCAGCAGAGGCGACGGCAGAAGTGGACAGTAATACCACAGAACTGTCTATCTGCAGGGAAAGCTCGTCAATGTCGTAAGTTCGGGGGCTGGTAGAATAAAAAAAGGACAGGTTGTGAAGGAGGGTAAGACGAAACTTGCGTGTTTGCCTTCACTAGCATGACCGTGTGCAAACAGGCAGGTTTATTTTGACGCTCTCAAAGGGGACACTCTCTCTCTCTCTCTCTTTGAGAGAGAGGTAGAGGGAGAGAGAGAGAGTGAGATAGAGAAGCAATGTCTGTGCAACAAGTTGAGAGCCAAACAGGTGAAGCAAACACGGACCGCCGCGAGAAGGCGCCACTTACCGCCTGCATATAAATACGCGTGGAGTGCGCGCAGGCGGTTGCGCCGAATAAACGGCCGTTTCGGCCACCTGCCTGCATGTAATTCCAGTCGGCCCTTTGTGTGAGAAGCGCGCAAGACAAAAGCTTTCCTCGCTTGCAGAACGCTTGCGTGCGTTTGTTTATTTATATCTGTCGCCAGCTACTCGCTGTGACAGATAGGCAAACTTTCCCTGAGATGTTTTTGATGAGCCGTCTCACTACGTCTTGCAGAGTTCCATCTTATCCCGTTACTTGTTTACCATCTGTGTTGATATATTTTCACTACTTATCTATCCTATTATCTTGCATCAAACCAGAACAACATAATGATATTAAATCCTAATGAATCCAGATTTATTAGTTTCATAATAGCAGTTTCAAATCACGAGCATACAGGCTTTATCGTTTACTTAGCGTTCCTAATCAAAATTACTCTCACCTCCCCTAGCGGGAACCCCTGTGTAGATGCGACGCATAGGGGGTTCCGTTGTTGTTTCCGTTAGGTTGATTCTCCCATCGCGTGAAACGTGCCGTGAACCCCCTGCCGCGGCTATGACACAACGTTGCGCGCCTATGACGCAACACAATCCAACACAATCCACTTTAATCCAATCCAATCAAAATCCAATTCAATCCAATCCAATCCAATCCAATCCAGTCCAGTCCAATCCAGTCCAGTCCAGTCCAGTCCAGTCCAATCCAATCCAATCCAATCCAATCCAATCCAATCCAATCCAATCCAATCCAAGCCAAGCCAAGCCAAGCCAAGCCAATCCAATCGAATTCAATCCAATGCCCCTCGCGAGAGAGTGTTCGCTTTCGGAGAGGAGAGGGGGTGAGCGGTGGAGAGCGCAGCTCGCGCGGTGAGGAGAATGGGGGAGGGGTGTGGACGGACAACGACAACGCCGTATGGAGGGACAAGGCGAGTGAATGAGATGCCGTCGCATCTAAAATTTCTTTCCTTTTTCTTTAGTTTGTTCTGTACGTTTCTTACGCCTAGCTTTTACTCTCATCAAATTCCATACTTTTCGATCGCATTCCTCACGTATTTTTGATATATCCATTGGCGTCGATCTGCGTTATCGTCTCCCATTATGTCGTTTTGTACATGATTCTGTTTTACGCCCAAAATTAACTCACTTCAATTTTTTTCTTCTCGCCGGTCCCGTTTTTCGCCACATACTTTTTTGGGAGAGGCTGGTTAGGGAGGCTGGTTTTGCCGTACAACTGACGAGAGATTTTTGCTTAAGCAGTCAGCCCTCTATGCGCCCTAATTAAATGGGACTTAACGTACAGAACCACCCAACCGAACTTTAGCCACCTTATCCCCCTCTTAGTCCTTAACGTACAGCTTGTGGCACACTCTAACCGGCTTGAGATAACGGCATCTCCGCAAACTTCGTTATGACCGGTAAAACACAAATCAAATAACGAAGGGGAGGTTTTAGGAGTGCCACATTCTTGCCCACATGTCTATCAAACCCCATCATTTTCGTAGACAGCCTTTCCCCCCTAGCATCTCCGTAACGAAAACAGTGCCCTTCGAGAGAAGCGCGAAATCGCGGTTTGGTGACATGGTTTCGACCCTGTGAGCAAATGCAGTCGAACCGCTTTAATTGGTGGTGGCATAAACAACCAATAACCAATTGGTGGTGGCATTCCAACCAACGTGTAATTCAATTTAGACTGTTCTTTACGGCAAATTGACGCGTACTTGAGGGGGGGGAAACTCTCCCTAACTCGAAGCTGAAGCAAGATGGTCCATCTCGAGCAACACCTCGATTGTATTCTTGCAGATGTTGTTCGAGGTCGGCATTTGTGTGAGCCCTTGTGACTATTTTTGCTGTTTCTAACATTTGGCTGCGTTCCTTTGCAGTCGCTACCTGCGCAACACGCCTCATAGCCCAGACATGTGCGCTAACTTCTCTTGTTTCCCATGTCGAAGTGCCCGTTACGTGTGCCGTACTTGCGTAATAGGTAGTACTTTTGAAGTTACGCTCCTAAGAACGTGCAGTAGAGCGTATTTTATAGTGCAATCATTTATAATATTGGTATTGTGTGCTGTGCCGCTAATCAAATGGACCCCATCTAGATCAAGTCCGGTTAGCTCGAACAGATTTTCTAACCTCTTGGAATTCCGATTAATGAGGTTCGACTGTAGTTGTTTTTCACTTCGCTGCAGAAAAATAGCGTTTTGCGGGTAAAAAGGACCTGTACGCTGGTTACCTATGATATGCCTTATGCGAGAACACCCTGTACGCGACGCACACCCCCAACGTTTTTTTGTGTTAACTTTGTTCATTCATACTACCGAAAGTGTCCTAAGTTGTTGTGAAATATCTGATGTCACGGCCTTTTTCTTGTAAATTGCAGCTTCGACGGAAACGTTGAGTACGCACTTAATGAATTCACGCTGTCGATGTTAATGCCTTTTTTATTCACGGCTTTAGTATCGGTATAATGACCTTTATAAATGGTGTACACTGCTATAATTGGTGCGATCTAGTGCACAATTTCTTAAATGGCGTTGAGTGATTGCTTTATAGACTGAGAGCGCATGTGATTGTGCGTGTACCCTCTCCACGTAAGTGCCGTGCGTGTTTAGCTTCTTTTGGTAAGGGAACGGTACGACTAGAAGGCGTGGTAGCTAGCGACGCTCAGCATCGAAATTTCTAATGATCGTGCGACAAGAAGTGCTACGTCAGCGCAGTAAACCAACACGCCGGAAGCGATCGACCATCACAGCTCGCCCTCCGCCGAGCTGGCAGTGAGACGTCAGCGAGCTGGCGTCGAGACGATGCAAACCCCTTATTCAAGAGTAAAAATAACAAAAAAATGCCGCCAAGTTTGGAAGAGCTGGGAACACGAACACCTGGCACGGGCGGGGGAAAAATGTTCAAAAAAAAAACAGGAAAGCTGCGCCAGATCGCGCCCGGCGAGACTAATTAACCCCCGCGAACTCAGGACGCATGAATGCGGCGCGCAAATTCGCGCTGTGAAACAACGGCGGAAGGAAGCCGTCAACAAATGCTGGCCGCGGGAAAGGAGAGGGGAATATTACTGTTAACGGCGAGAATTTTCGCCAGTATTTTCCCGTGAGCGCGAGGGGGGAAGGGGGTGTATAGTACGAGGGAAGTGGGTAGAACGGATGTAAGCGTTCGGAGCGTGAAGTAATCGCTGGCGGCCGCTATCATTGCTGCCGCCGCCCGCGGTACAGGGCTACTCAAGCCACCGTATCCTTTGAACCTCCTCGGGGGACAGAGAAACCTATTCCCTTCTTTCGCTACTTGACACCGATGCTGAAGTTTCTTGGTTCTAGTATTATTTAGAGCAAAGGAAGGCTTGTAGATTGCGGCGCTCTGAATATTTGATTACTCCATAAAATCTTCTAGGCAAACACAAAGCTGCGTACATTTCATACAGCTGAAGAACCGAAAGACACGCACATCGGCGGTGCCCGAAGTATATTTCACTGAGTATGCCTTTTTGAGGCTGCGAATTGCTTCAATGTCAAAACGTCCGAAAGTGCGTGCTTCCACAGTCACCCCTATACCTTTCCGTTTCTTGTTCAGTGTTCCTCGCTTCGTATCATCTAGTTATCTCGACCGAGCAGTCAGGGGTAGGAATCCGTAAGCGGCCTCACTGCTTATAAACTCCCTTCGAACAAAAAAGGAGTGCTTTTGACTTCACATCAACCTCATCGTCGCCGCCACGAAGAATAGTGTTTGCTGAAGCAAGCCGCATGGATTACGCAAATCTTACATCAGCCGCGGACGCCCTTGAACTTCGCCGCAAGCTCAAGGTCGGTCCAAACCCACACATGAATGAGATTCCTTTGCCGTGCTATACCAAAACTAAGCTTTCTCGCAGGTGCATTGCACCTAGAACACATGAAACGAGAACTTCTGTTAGGTACTGCGTGGACAAGTAACAGCTGATTTGACAAACATGTTGAGATAAACATTTGCATCTGGCACATTTTTTACAGCTCAACTTATAAAAGCCAACTGCACTCAAATTTACGCGAATGTAGAAATATAGCCGTCTAATAGCACTTACAAAGAGAGTGCGAACTGCAAAACACTGCGTTTCAAACAAGAACGCGGGTGACACAAACGGCTTCTGAAGATTGGCCTTACCGGAACCCAAACTGCAAAAAAGGAGGCCGTTACCGGTGGCCGGACGTGACGCAAGTGATGGAACGGAAGCGTACGCGTTGGTGCCGGCGGCCGCTTGTAGCAGCCTCAAAATGCGCGTGGTAGCGTCGCGTTTAGCGCTGTTATTTTCACGGAAGAACTTTTACTAACATTTTGCCAAGGCTAATGGAGTTAGGCGCCATTACTATACCGCGTCGCTATCAACCGAGATGAAGTAGACCGTCAGAAGTGCAGTTATTTTTGCATCAGGATACCTTCCGGGGTAGCAACCCCTGGCATATTGCCAGTAAAAATGCCGGGCCGCATTAACAAAGCTGTTTGCTGGTATTATAGCGAAAAGCCGCTTCGGCCTTGGCCACCATCTCGCTTTTTTTTTTTTTGACGGGAACAAACCGCGCAAGGGGAGCGATCAATCAGAAACTGTTTTTGCTGTGTGTTTACCTGCAAACGGCTCTGTGTACATTTGCCCAGTAACTTTCACCTCGCTGCACATCGAGGATCAAAATCAAATTGGACACGCATGTTAGCTTTCAAGGGAGATGATGCACTAAAACGCGCAAAACATTTCCTATCTATTTCAGTTTGCTACTGTCACCACGGACACGGGCAGTTGATAACATAGCACTTTCAGGTAAACTAAACTAGCACTCTACAAAAGTAAATACGTTATTTCGCGATTGAAAAAAATCAATTTGGTTTATCGTTTAAGACAGCAGCAGTTTCGTTATTTTTCGCACTTCTCGAAGATGACGGCCAATCTTTGTGCGGCTATATTTGTTATCACAAGCAAAACTGGTCTTGGCCCACTTAGTGGGTGAGGAAAAGGTATCACTAATGTTTATATCGGCGCGTAAAACAACTCAGGTTAGGTCATAGAACTTTTGAAGATGTCTATGGAGTGGAAGTGGCGCTGGGCTAAACCCCCAACAGCAGATATTCCACGCGGAAGTGCAAGTGGTCGAGGATTTATAAAAGATGTTTTTATCTCCGATAGATGCAATAGGAATGATAAACACACAGGCAAGTGCGCGTGTCGCACTTTTTTTAGGAATAAAAATATTATTAAAAAAAAAAGTATTGCAAACTCCAGATGCATCGGAAGCACTCGTATAGTTCGTAGGCTTATAATTTCTTTTATAGAACTAAAGATTTCGGATATTGCCACCTATGCGGTGATGCCGGCAGCGGTACAGCGCATGGGTATAGCCGAGAACCTTTCGGCGAACGCATCTCTGCGCCCGGCATTGCGCCGTGCAAGTCGCCGTAGAGCGAGCTCCACGGGACAGGTCCCTCTTCTGCGTCACAGGCAACTCCGAATATGTTTCGGTGGCTCTCCGCCAGGCGCAAACGCCGTCTGCTACAGAGCTACCTGGAACGCTTGCAGTATTATGCTCCTTTGGTATCGGGCTTAAAACTTCACCATTGGGATTTTTAGAACATAAGCAAGTTATGTGGATCAAAATCTGGGCAAAGAAAATTTTGAGTGCAGTTGGCCTTAAACGCCCGCTCCTGTGGTTTCGCATCGCCGTCAGCCTCGTCAGACACCAAAGATAGACAAGATAGAGTGAGCAAAAAAAGCGGAGGAAAGTATGGCGAAAGTGTGAGGATGAGGCCGGTATGGCGAGGCCGCGCGAGACATGCTCGGCGGGGGCGACGCGCTGCGAGGCAACGCGAGAGCAGCACGCGCCGTCGTGCCTTCACCGATGACCCAATCACTTCCTGAGACGTAGCAGGTATGCACCGTTACCGAGAAGACTGCAGTTCGCGCTGCGCTAAAATTTCGCATTAGGGAGTATCGTAAGCGTCAGTCAGCATTCACACGTCTTACCGGGTGCCTGAGAGATTCTACAGCCTTTCCTGACCAAAAAATGCTCTAGTAATTGAAGCAGAGCCTATAAGCACCACATGTGAAGGAAGGAGGTATAGTTTTAATAAGGGGTCAAACTTGGCTTGTCATTCTACGTGAAAATGAAAAGGGCAAAAATTTGCGAAGCACGAGAAGACACAAAAACGCGCAGAAATATTAACAGACACAGGAACGCACGCACAACGCACTCACAGGAGCATGCTTACGGCAAACTTTCACAAACTTTTGTCCAAGCCCGAGTCATGAAAAAGAGACACCAAGGCATTTGTAGCCTTTGTCGCAGCGGTATAGTCAAATCTGGAGAATGATGAAGAAGCGTACGGTGTTCGGAAATCTTAGGTACAGGGTTAGTGATGAATGTATGCAAGCTACCATTGTGCGCACACGTTGTTGGCGGATAAACTCAAACCTGCATTTTATTGCCGAATGAGCTACTTCCTCACGCACAACGAGCCTCGAATGACGTAGAAAAGTTCCCGCCAGGAAGATTAAGTGCGCCTATCTTACACCAGCAGCGTTAATAGTCTTCACGAGAAATGCAACTGCGGCTATGTACAGTGACATGCTTGGTGACACGCTCAGACTAAACTCGCGCTCACTTCGTGGAACAATCCTCTGAGCTCTCTCTCTCACTCTCTCTCTCTCTCTATACGTCTCCATACATCGCTATGAGCAACAATATTGCTGAGACTAACAGAGCTATGAGCTTAATTTCGGAATAACCTCCGTGTTGCCTCTGGCTTATTTCCGGGCCTATTGCCTGCTGCCGAAGATGCATATGCCTTCCCCACGCAGTGCACTCGTTTTTGACGTTGATTTGATTACGAACACGAACATTGCTTTCTGATTATTATTGCTTATTATGGTTGCGAAGGGTGCGTGTTCGTTAGGGTGCGAATACCCTGTAATCTACACAAGCGGGGCGGCTTATTGCTGTGCTTCTCGTCCCCTACGAGATTGAGGGGGAGGGAGACGAAAGGAAGGCGGATATGTGAACCCTGCCGTAGCCTATTTTGTTATCCTGCCCTTGTGGGAATGAAAAAAAAATCGACAAAAAGAAGAAAACACAAATAACTTTATTTGAACGTCCATTGGCGGATCTCTTAAGTGTGCGCGAGCATCTCGTCCCTCTCCCCCGCAAACGTGAGGCTCGACCCGATGCGCGCGCCTGACTCCGGTTTCATCTATTTTCATTCTGCACTGTCTGTACACTAACTTCTATGCGCCTGCAAGCGCCGCCAGGAGTCAGGCAACCCGTCCAGACGGCGCAGAAGCAAGTGTCCCTCCGCGGTTCGACTTGACGTCCCCCTTGAAAAGTCGGCAGTGCTGGGAAGGTATCTCTCTCCTTTCCCGAAGCCAGCTCTCTCCACGCGCTCTCTCCACTATGTCGTTCTGTGCTCGTCTATCACTCGCTCTGTTGACACACCAACGCGGCTCTGCGCAGCGACAAAAAATTTGCTGAGATGCCCCATCTATTTCTTACGCAATAGCGAAAAGCTGAATGGAATAAGCAGAGCGCGGACAGGTATGCCCGGTCTCCAGGCTCTACTCGTTCGGGTTTAGTGATTGTACGTTGAATCTTTCGGGGTGTACTGTTTTGCTCAAGCTTGTCGGTCACAGCACACAAGCGTCTTTGTCACCTTGTGGGCTGATGAGGCAGAAGGTCAGCGACTTAAGATGTTCCTCTTAGAGGTGTTGGCCTGAACTGCAGAGGATTTCGTAAGAGGTCACCCGAAACGTTCGCGCCCGTGAAGGAACGAAAGAGTTCACGCACCTCGCGGAGATAACACGTTTAGCCCTAACGAAGTCGTACCTTCCATTCCCGTCCGACGAACTTCTGCGGGTCGTTTTTTCATATCCGCAGTTGAACAAGACAAACAAAATTAAATTCTACGCCGAGAGACTCCGACCGCCGCGCTTGGCACTTTTTTTTATGAAGTCACACGTGCACGGTGAAAGGATGGAGCGTGTTCTCTTCGTTTAATTCTATTATGTTTCGCTGCGCAAAGCAGTGAACTGCGGGCGGTTACTTTGACGAAGGAACTTGAGACCAGAAATTACTTTAGCTAGACGGAAGCCATAAACCCGTTACCCTTTCTTGTTCTTCTGCAGTAGCGCTGGACGATTTCGGTAGGTATAAAGTGTTCGTTATCGACCGATGCACGGAATAGAAGGTGACGGACTCGCTATAGGGAAAACAACTTAAGCTCGAACACTTGTGTTCGGCCGTTAAAAACTGCAAAGCAGTGAAGCTGAGAAAACGAAAAAAAGACGAGTAGAATAGTCTTAACCGAAGAACTGGAGGCTGAAAAATCCGCTTATCCTCACAGCTAACGGGGTTTAAAGTTGCTAAATTCTTGCTTAGACGCAGGGATGGGTGGATAATGCAATTTCCAGATTTCTTAACTTCCCTCCGCGGCGTGTTTGTGTTCTGCGTCCCCTGTTTAGAGCCAATAAGCCGCTCGAGAACACAGGCTTGCTAACAGAATTACAGGGCCCCGTCTAGCATCTAGTTTAGGGAAAGTTAGAAGAGGCACATATATGAAGCCTGTGTAGACGTAAACAGTGTAGAGCGGATATACGCATACACACAGACACACACACACACACACACACACACACACACACACAGACACACACACACATACATATAAATAAATATATATATATATACATATATATATATATATACATATATATATATATATACATATATATATATATATATATATATATATATATATATATATATATATATATATATATATATATATATATATATATATATATAGATATAGATATATATATATATATACAGAGAGAGAGAGAGAGAGAGAGAGAGAGAGAGAGAGCAGTTCCAGTGCTATTCTGCTGCTTGAAGGTGCTTTGTAGCGGCGAATGAGAAAATTGTCATGTGCTTGTGATGCAGGGTACAGAAACAAGGCCGAGAAAAATACTCCGTGACTTAGAGCCGGAATCGAACATTAAAGGACATTAGTGAGGATAATGCCAACAGACACTTAACGGAGTGACACGATAACACCACCTTACCACCGCCGAGTTGAGAGGTGTACCGCAATTTTGGCTTCAGCTCACAGAACATAAAAGTGGTTTCGTGATTATTCAACAGCGTATAATAACTAAGACGGACTGTTGGGCCAGTTGTTACGCTTTTCTACGCGTGCGAAGCGCAAAATTCGGACGAGAGACGAAATAGAACGACAAGGACAAGCGCGTCTTCCAAATAGAGGAAGCGCTTGCAACTGGAAGTTTAGAGGAGGGCTTGTCCCTGTCGTCCTGCTTCGTCTCTCGTCAAAGTTTGTGCTTTATACGTTTAGAAGGGCGTTATAGCAATATATGGCTCGTATATAAAAAGAGTACTCTGCAGAGGTTTAACAAACTAAGTGCTATGCATGTTGAAGCGCACCATCGCGAGTGTCTGGGCTCATCGAAGAACTCCTGGAAGTTCTAAATCGAACACGCCTGATCAGCACATGTGTCCAATAAAAAACAACACAAGACAAGCGATACGCGTGAGACTAAAATAATCCGGGCAGCGAAGGTTCTGTTGGTACAAAGAAAGGCAACGGTGTATACCCAAGTCGAGCCGATTTGCGGAAATAGCGCCAGCAGTCAGCTCCCCTGGCGACGTGACATGCGTACAAGCAACAGAAGAAGGGGCAGGGCGACCGCGGCTCACTCCGCACGTAGACAAAAGCTGAAGATATTTGCATCGCGTACTCTAAGCGGAAATAAAAGTGGCGCTTAAACAGTGCGCGTGCGCAGTAATGATTATTTGTTTGTTCTTCCGTCCGCATTTTATGTTAACCTTACCCGCCCTGCTGTTTCCCCTATTTGCAAAGTGGCCATGACGGCGTCATGAAATATCCAGCCTCGGAAACACGGGGACCATGCCAATACCTTTTTTCGCGAGGTATACGTAATGGAAGCTTGCCGGATGCTGTGCAAGCGCACAGATAAAATATTTGAGAACTGCCACTTCGATGAGTATTTTTCATTCCACATTTATGGGAAGAAGCAGAGAATTCGAAATATAAAACTTTTTCTGTGAACTGACGCTAATGCAAATCTCGGGTAAGCCGAATTCTCGCATAACCAAGCAACTTGAGTACGTTCGTCTGGTTTACCAAAGATTATAATTGTGCATATATATATATATATATATATATATATATATATATATATATATATATATATATATATATATATAAGACAGAAAATAAGGGTTGGCCGTCAAGAAAACCTCGGAAAGCAAAGGGGAGGTTGTGGCGGGATATATAAACAGATGAAGAATTTTTTGAGTCAGAAAGAAAGTGGTGAAAAAATGCCCGCCGGGTGGGATCCGAACCCACGACCTCCAGATATATATACAAGTAAACGCGTGCGTAATCTGTTCCACTTTCCACTACGATGCTTGGACAGGCCTAGCGCATAATTCTGCTTATCGCGCGTTTCACAGCGACCCGTGAAAGTGCCTCATTACCAAGCAAATTACAGGCCCATTTCTGACTCGTCTTCTTTACCCATTGCACCCCTTCCTTTGTATAAAAAAATTGCGCGTAATTAGTGATGGTCTCACAAATAAGAATAAGTGAAGTAAGAAGCTGTGATGCTGGAACCACCGCACCATTCCCGTCCTACGCTTGCAGCGGATGCGAAGGCTTACGAAGATTATTGAAAGAAGCGAGCGTGGCGCAGCGTGTGGAATCAGTAATTGCGTACGCGCGATGTGTGCTGGTGGTAAGCATTAAAACGTGGAATAAACAATGACTTGCAACGCCGATAACCTAGTAAAAGCTCCCTATTTCCAATTCGGGAGTTTCGCTTTAAAGAGCAAGGCAACGAAAAGAGCGCGGGGGGCATGCGATGAAGCGAAAGTAAGCCTTCTTCTAGTGTTTTTTTAAGAGGACCATTTTAACTCTGAAGGGTTTTATTCCCGGAGACACTAAGATTTCGCTGACGTCATATCCGTCACGGACGTGACGCCCGTACAACCAAGCGAGCGGCCTGTAAAGGGTGCACCCCTGCACCCATGGTCTTCTTGCGGGGAAGCAATGTTTAGTACCAAGGAGTACGTTATACTCAGGCTTGTTCGTTTCCAGGTTTTATATTTTTACAGGAAAGTGTTTTATGCCACGATACCCCAAGATTTCACTGGCGTCACATCCGCCACGGCAACGACGCCAGTACACATTTGCCGAACTGACCCGCCAGCAGGACGTTGCTCACCAAGCAAACTCACAAGATAGCCGCCGATGCGCAAATCATGCTTAGCTGCAGATTTCGTTGCATGTTTCCCTTTAGTGTTTTAGTGATTCGTATGACAGAGGAATCAACCACAGTTTTTCTCAGTGCGAGCGCGGGAAGATTAATTCGGCGGAGGCCCACCACTTAGCATGCAGCCACCAGTACTTGTGCACAAATGTTACAGCAAAATAATATTTAAGAAAAATTCACACAGTTTCGTATACTGTCACCAAGACGAGCTACAAGCCAAAGCCTGAGTGGCATGGATAAGACACAGACACAAGATTTAACTTGTTTCTCTTTGTTGTACGTGGCGCTATGGACCAAGTCGCAGATAGTGCATATAGAGCATGCGCCGAATTTAAGTGGTTTTGTTGACGCTTTTCGCGGACGCAAGCACGGTGCACCTTTTGTAAGCGCCAGCCGACTACACGTACTGCTGTGAGAGGGCCTCGCAAAGTTAGAGCAGCGGGAATATGAAGAGTGGCAAAGGGAAAGGAAGCGGTCATACGACCAGAGACGACGGGCTGCCAAGATTGATGAACTTTTCGTTCCCAAGAACAGGTTAGAGTACGCACAACCGTAACTGCCCTCATCTACCCGAGAGACTAAAGACAGATACCAAAGCTGGAATCTCGTAGGCAGTGGAACACCTTAGCCACGCAGTCACGAAGGCGCACACAAAACAAAGGGCGTAATCACATTCGCGAGAGAAGCTTTGCTGCGAATTTCTCTCCAGATAATTTAAATAAATCGACAAAGGACAGCCGCACCGGTACAATGTAGGCTTAATGTGTCGTCCAGGTCACACGCGCTTGCATGGATGATGGAATTCGAGGGACACAAAGCCAGCCGCTCACTGACTTTCAATGAACGCGGTTGCTACAACGTGTACAATAGGCCCGGAAGCCTCAATTTCAATTTTTTGGTTCACTTTCTAAGCCACGTTCGTTAACATTCTTCTATTCGTCCCGACGGGACGCTGCTGCCACCTTTGAAATTCAAATGCGAAAAATCCCCATGACTCTCTGCGCGGGCCGCCGACGCGCCTTGTAATAATAAACTACGACGGGTAGAAAAAAAATGCTGCTTACGTTTTTATTCACCGTGATTACTGGATTTGCGAGCTCCTCAAATCCACGCTCCCGATTTTTCACGCTGAACTTTCTCGGGCGAAATTTAAGCGCTGGCGCCCCCTAATGACTGGCTGCGCGCATTAAAACCCGGAAGCGAAGCGACATTACGAAGATAACGACCACTGTTGCGAAGGAAAGGAAGAAGTAGAAGGAAATAAATGAACATAAAATGTTGCCGCGAAAAGCAGGCAGTGAAAGCAGGGCTGGCGTCAGCCAGAAACCCAACAACGTCCTCTCGGTGGGACGGAGCGTTTCTCTTACCGTGAAAGAAAGCGAAAAGAAAGAAAGAAAGAAAGAAAGAAAGGAAGGAAGAGAAGTGCCGTTATCTTGCCCGTTTCGACGATGCGGCGGCTCGGGCGCACTTCGCCACAGAATGCACATGGCTCGTGCGAGGGTGTTCCCCTAAACGCACGCTTACGAAGTCGGCGAGAAGATATGGCGGCAACGACCAGCGTGGTAGTCGTGAGTGGGCGAGAAGAAAAAATGCGAGAAGCAACAACAACGACAACAACAACAACAACAACGACAACCGAAATTTAAACAGACAATACCCCGTGCAAAACGTGAAAATGAGCGCCAGCCAGGGTGTGCGCGGCCTTCATTCTCCCCATCGTCTCGTTCGTTCGGGCCACGGATCCTCCAAGACGCCGCACACCCCGCGAAAGGGCGAATGGATGATAAAAAAATGCAAACGGAGAACGCCCGCGTAACGCCAAAGAAGGAGACTCGGTACCCGTTCCCCCTCGCCACAAGAGTGGAAGAACACGGGACGAGAGCGGAACAGGAAGCACAGCTACATTCAGGGCGGCCGGGACACCGGCCACTTATCGAAGAGCATTAATTCTTCCATCTCCCCTCCCTCCTCCTTCGCGTCCCCCATCGAGCTTCTTCTCCCTGCGCAACGAGGACCGTACAGAGAGGTGAGATAAACCCAGCGCCGCATTTTTGGTAGCCCGTATGCTGCGATAAGGACGCTCGGGAACCCTATCCGATCCCTTCACCGTCCTCTCCGTTTGTCCTCTTCCTTCGCTGCCCGCTTTCCCCCGCGTTCCGCTCTCCCACGCGTTCCCCTGCCATTTGTCTACTGGCTTAATCAACTGCCCTTGTCGCATTTTCTCGTTCCCACCTGATGAATGCTTTCCTTGTCCGCTCCCTATATATAGTGCTCGCATCTGAGACCTTCCCGGTCGATCTCAATTTTTCTTGTCCTGTGGCTACCCCACCGGCTTTCTTTTGCTTTCTTTTTGCGTGTGAGGTAGTTGTATAATCGGGGCTTACATAATTGCTCGCTTCGAGGATTGAGTTCCCGAAAGCGCTAAATAAAACGAACCAGCCTCGAAGAGAACTTAACATTACGGCAGGCACGGGTACCGTGAACGGCCGAAACTATTCACCGACACAGAAACCGCGACGCATTATCGGCTTCACTGCCGGTTACGAAACGTCGTAGTGCGAGACACGCCATAACCTTTCCAGTGCGTTAAGTTGCAGACGCATGTGTGGGCGAGAGATCCGGTCTCCGAAGCGAAGCATTATCTAGCAGGTTTGACGCGCGCGAGAGCGGCTGATCCGGGGTTCTTTCGGCAGACAAACCGGTTCTTGGAGAGGAGTACGCGTGCGCAGACGCGTTGTTTCCCGCTCATGTGTTTCGCCCTGTATAAGCGAGCTCCATTCGCACCCCCCCCCCTCTCTCTCTCTCTCTCTCTCTCTCTCTCTCTCTCTCTCTCTCTCTCTCTCTCTGTGTGTGTGTGTGTGTGTGTGTGTGTGTGTGTGTGTGTGTGTGTGTGTGTGTGTGTGTGTGTGTGTGTGTGTGTGCGTGCGTGTGTCGTTATCTGTGCCCCTGATCGCAGTCCACAGTAATTTTAAACTTATTTTCCAACCTCACTGTATAACTGATCTTCCCTTCGGGTCTCGGCTCTGACCCGGCTTCTCGGGATCCACGCATTCGTTTCGCTGAACCTGCGGGAATGTTTCTCGTTTGCTTACACGGACCTGCTCACACGTATCCTGTTTTCTTGCCTCTCCCTTGTATTTCTCGTCTTGCGCCTCATTCGACGCTTCTTTCCATTCCAGTCGCGGGCTAATTCGCCGACTGAACCCCGGTTCCTTCAGCGAACTCGGTCTAAGATTCCTCGAAGCTGCTGCAGGTGTGTGAGCACCGGCCCCGGTATTGCCTCTCTTTTCCCGTAAAGGTTTGGCAGGTTTCGTCCTAGCGTGGCGTCGTTTTATAACTCCGGTTACACAAGAGCCGAATATAGCGCGCCATTCAAGCGGATATAGTGACGTATCATATAGCGCTGCGGGCGAACGATTCAAGACGCGAACGCGCGCGCGCTTTCGGGGAACCCGCGCTCTGGCGTCACGGAACCCCGGGCTTGTGACGTCAGTGGTTAGGAGAAACCGCGCGCATCCGCTATTGAACGCGCAGCATGGACTCGCGGCTCGGCTCTGGCGCTCTGTGAGCGATCGAGAGAGGGAGCTGGCGCCGGAGATCCCGGACGACAAGTTCCTTTTTTTTTCTCTCTCTCTCCCTTCCAATTCTCTTTCAATTGGCGGGCTCGATACAGAACCAATCATTTCCGAAAGAAAAAAGAAAAAACAAGAACTGAAGATTGTGGTTCGAATAAGCTGGCACAGATTAGCGTTTTAAACTGAACGGTTTCGGGGAAGCTGCTTTATGTTATTATTACTGCTACACGGGCCTCGTTCTCTCATTTCAAGCACCACTGCACCTGGACTTTTTCTATTGGCTTCGCTGATACGTAATCGATGGGTTAAGTGAAAGAAAACAATCTGGCAGGTATGATTTTGGTGGCCGAAAACTCAACACGCGGTTTGAGCCGCACCGTTTTTCATTGCTCCGTGCCCAAAGCAGTTCACGAGGCGTACAGTCTTTGTCAGAGTTTTCTAGGCCTTGCAAAAGGGCATAGTTAAAACAAAGATTCGAGGTGAAAACTTACTTCCCGAGCGAGGCTGAAACGTTTTATGACTGAAATCTGGAGAAAACACTTTTCTTTCTTACTGTCATAAAAAAAATTTGGACACAGTTAAACGTTAAGTTTTTGCTTTTAAGTCCTTGCGGCCCCGGCACCTTTGCCGTGGCCTATAAAATGCTGACAAAGGCTGTACATTTTACATAACGGAGCATAGGGCTGATATTCTGTTGCACACGCGCAAGAAATACCGCCTCAAGTAGTGCTGCTGCTGCTGCTGCTGCTGCTGCTGCTGCTGCTACAAGACGCAGCTGTTTTTGTAAGAAACCGACAGCAGAGGTCACAGCATTCCCGCACAGACACTTGCAGCCCATAGCGTATTGCGAAGTCACGTGACGTCATTATCACAGTCAAGATGCCTCTCCGAGATGACCAATGTAATGTCCTTGCCAAAAGTTCCTAAGACATGTCAAAAGTTACAGGACACAAACAACTTCAAAGCTTCCTCTTAAGTGAGGCTAAAATGTGTCATGCCAAGCGCTGATGATTATTCCCCCACCCCTTCCCCCTTTTCGTACGTTGACTTTTCGCGTCGAAATATTTGCGCCCCTGGAACTTTTGGCGTGGCATAGAACATATTCATAACAGAAACATTACATTGTACGGGGGTAGAGGAGAAAAACGTTATATTGAGCCGAGTTCATATAAACTTTATCATGTTTTTTTTTTTTTTAGATTTGTCGTCTGTTCTGGTCATCTCGTGTCGAGAGAGAAAGCGTGCTCCGGGCTCACATGATTTTTTTTCTTTTCTTTTTTTCAGGTCACCTTATGTGCCCCGACATCACAGCCAACGTCATCGCCGATATGACCATGTGCACTGCCATATTTAGTGAGAGACACATTTCCGGAGGTGCTGTTTTCGTACACAACCGGACATTCACGGAATATAGTCTAAAAGAGCTCGTTGTTGTTGAGGAAGCTGTCCCTTCAGAGAAAAAGAGAAAAACGTTAAACTGGTAGCAAGTCGGAACTGGTGACCTATACACACTCAAACAAGAAAACGCGAGAGAATTGCTTTTTAAGCAAACTCAGGAAACTTGAAAATTATTGCATACCAAACATCCGAGATGGGCAGGACCTCTTAGAATAATTGGTGATGTACCCCCTTTAACAGAGCTGATCAAAAGGGAGTAATGATTATGCCGGAACAACAAACTTTTTTGTGTGAGCCCTAAACATTTCAGCGCAACTCGTATACAAAAGAGCAATATAGTGCTGAAACTGCATTTAACCCAACTTGTATTATTTTAGCCCGTCTCATCCATATAATAGCCAGTCTGTTTTTAACCAACTTTTTCAACCGGCAAACGACCCAAGCCATTAGTGGACAATCCCTGGTCACTTCGAGTATGTGTTTACGTGTTTAGGTTTTCCCGGTGCCGTATAATTCCAGTTCTTAGCTTTAGACTTTGATTTTAACCGTGCAGATGATAATGAGACAATTTTTTTTTGTAGTTTGCTCGAACTCGGTCTGGGGTGAAAACCTCAGGCCACGTGTCCCCTGGTTGGTTTCCCTCTCTTCCACAGTGAGAGAGCAGAAGGAACGAAGCACGGGAAGGGGAGAGGAGGAGTGGGTGGGGGAGGGGCTTAGTAAAAAGCAAGTGCTCCTTTTTCTAGGTCCGGCGGGATGAGCTTATCGAGTCCAGTCGGGTGAAGTAAGCTTTCTAAGGTAATTCATCCTCATCGCAGGTATGTTGAAGGCTGGATGTGCGGGAGGGATAGCGTTACAAAACGACGCGTGGGCTGTGCTGTAAGGAGATCACTGGGAGACTGCTGGTACTTTTTTTAGACACTGGATGTATAAGAATCGAACACCAACTGCCTGCGGGCGTGAAAGCTATGCAATTTGTCAGCATGGTTAATCACTCCAAATATATGCTTGGGAATCGATCCTTGCAGTTCTTACTTAAACCAAAAATAGGTCATTTTACATTGCCAGATTTGTAGTTTCCCCAGAAAAGTTTCCGCTTCTTTTCAATTACTTATCACATTATCGTTACGAACACGGAAAATTTCTTCCTCTGCACCGCCCACCTCACCCAGGCCGAGGCGACTACCCCCCACTGGCTCCAAATTAAAGCTACCCTCGTGGCATCCTCCTGCCCCTCCACCTGCAAATTCTGCCCCTGCCATGCACTCTCTACCACCTGGTATTGAATGCCAACACACCCCATTCCAAACTCCTATCCCCACCAAACATGTACGACCAGTGGGCGGGACAGCTGACCAGTTGACCAGTTCCGATGTTGCATCTCAGCGTCGGCTGGTGGTGATGAACATCAGCTCTTGCTCTCTTCCTTCTCAATTGCTTTTCAGTTAAAAATGTTTAAGCTGGAAATTATAGTTACAAATGTTTTCAAAGTTTTCAAATTTGTAGATGCGTTTTAGTTTTACTAGTTGCTTACACTTATCTGAAAACCGACGGCCCCGCGAGTGTGTGTGTGTGTGTGTGAGAGTGTTTGCTTAACGTCTGAAACCATTAGCTCTGAAGCATGAATTCCCATCAATTGGTTTCATGATGTTTTCAGACCTTGTGGTTCATTAAGACAAGTATTGTACCTTTTGCATACTCCAATGCGCAGAGTAGCCAGCTCCTTTTTGGGTTTCAGCTAAATTCTTCAATAAATCATCATTTCTCTCTCTTACACCTACGACTCCATTTCGCCGCGACCATACATCATCATCACCAGCCTATCTACGCCCAGTGTAGGGCAAAGGCCTCTCTCATTATTCTCCAATTACCCCGGTCCTGTGCTAATTGCGACCAATTTATCCCCGCAAACTTCTTGATCTCATCTGCCCATCTAACTTTCTGCCGCCCCCTGCAACGCTTGCCTTCTCTAGGGATCCGCTCTGTTACCCTTAATGACCAACGGTTATCTTGCCTTCGCATTACATACCCTGCCCACGTCCATTTCTTCTTCTTAATTTCTACTAATATGTCCTTAACACGCGTTTGTTCCCTGACCCATTCCGCTCTCTTCTTGCCCCTTAATTCTGCACCTATCATCTTGCGTTCCATAGCGCGCTGAGTCGTCCTCAATTTAAGTTGAACCCTCTCAGTGAGCCTCCAAGTTTCTGCCCCGTAGGTGAGTACCGGTAACATGCTGTAATAGACTTTCTTCTTAAGGGACAATGGTAGGCTGCCATTCATTATCTGAGAGTGCCTGCCGAATGCACTCCACCCCATTCTTATCCTTCGAATTATCTCTGCCTCATGGTTGGGATCCGGGGTCACAACTCGGCCTAAGTAGATATATTCGCTTACCACCATACATGCTGGACGTTTAATCCCAGGCCCACTAAGTCAAAAATTCTGCAGACATAACACCGGCTCCTTGGACGAGTTCTTTCCTTGGTGAACTATGGCTGGAAACCCATAACCTTGTCCGTCCATCCGTCCGTCCGTCCGTCCGTCCGTCCGTCCGTCCGTCCGTCCGTCCGTCCGTCCGTCCGTCCGTCCGTCCGTCCGTCCGTCCGTCCGTCCGTCTGTCTGTCTGTCTGTCTGTCTGTCTGTCTGTCTGTCTGTCTGTCTGTCTGTCTGTCTGTCCGTCCGTTCGTCTGTGCGCGTGCGCACGCACGTATGTAAGGGAGGGGCCCGCAGACTCGCTCCGCACACTCCGCACACTCGCTCCACGGCACTCGCTGTATTGACCGCCAACCTGTGTATTTAGGCCGTCTCTTGGCACGTGCGGCGGCAGGTACTGTCCCCGCTCGATCGCAAGAGAGCAGCGAAGGAGCCAACACGGAGGGGATCCCCAGTAATCGTTTCTCGCAGCCGCTTGCCGAGCTCGGCGGCCGTGTTGTCCACTCCTCAGCCCAGTAGTCCGTTGAACGCAATTGCTTTTAACGTAGTTTACAGCAAAGGAAGAGAAGGTGGGGCCGCAATAACTCACCTATGAAGACATCTCACATTTTAGCTGATCCTGGTTTATGATAATTGCGGATCTATGTCCGGATTAAGACCTCATTGGCTGATCTTAGATGCACAGCTTGGTGAACTGCGGCGCCTCTACTATGCACCTGCCACATTGAGGCGCAGAATGCTGCGTAACACTCGCTACAAAATTGAGGGACAGCGATGGGCCGAGAAGAATCTGGCTGCCTTCTTTGAATTTCGGGCTACACAACAATGAAAAACCGACCAGGTGACGTTATCTACGCAGCCCCCAAAAGTTCATCTCAGTCTTCCAAGGAAAGCACGACTTGAACACACACGCACACGTTCAAACCCGAGAAAGGCCAGAGATGAAAAAAATACTTCTAAAAAGTAATTAAATTACATTGCTCCTTACTTTCCTCGAATTTTCTAAAATGTAATTAAATTACATTAGAAATCACAGGTGGCTGATCGTAGTGACATTACATTACTATTACATTTCAAAAGTAATGAAATTACTTTGAAATTATTTTGAAACGCATGAAAAGGGAACGAAGAGGCACGATGAAAGCAGGCAGAGCTCTCATCGAAGCGTTGTTTCCTTCGCGTTCGTGGAGTTCCAATGCCCCGGGACTCTCTGGGCATTGGAACTCTACATGGTCAACTTTTTTTGGTCAACTTTTTATGCCGTAAGAGAAGCGTACACGCTATATCGTAGTCAAAAGTAATCGGGAAAGTAATGAGTTATTTCGATGAAATTACTAGCCTGAAGTAATTTATTACATTAGTAAATCACCAACACTCAAACGTAATTAATCACGTTACTCATTACAGCAGAAATTAATTTAATTACTGTAATTTGATCACTGCAATTTCATTACTGCCAAGTTTGACAAAGACCCACACGCGCACGCAGAAACCCATACACCAACTAAATTACGGCGGATGCTTGGAACTTTCAAAGAATGTGAACTCGAACACCTATTTTAACCTTCTGTTCATCTGCTGTACAACTTGTCACCCCTACACCAGTCCCCTGGGCAGACCCCTACTGGCTCGTTCTGTGCGCTTGCCATCTCAAAAGTCACCTTTTCGCCACGTCGGCGCCTTTAGCTCTCAAGGCGGCTCGATCTGCACGTGCGGGAGCGGCCTTCCCTCTTTTGGCGCTGAATGTCTCTCTCCCGGAGAGCGATCCCCGGCTTGCGTTTCAATTTCCTGTGCGATTTTGGGTTACCCTCCTCGATTTTTCCTCTTTTTTTTTGCACCACAGACGTTCCATGAAACATGGAGATCTAAGGCTGTCCTATTAGAACACTGGAGTGTGTGGTTAGAAGTGGAATAAATTGAGCGCCGGCATTTCTAGGTGAGCTCCAGAGACGCTGGCGATGGCAAACTCCAAACCAACAAAATGTAGCTAATGCGTTGCAATAAACCGAAATGCGTGAAAAACAAACAAGGAAGAGCGTAAACAAAGTCATCCCGGCTGTGCCAATGAGCCCTTGAATATTACCGAGCTCTGTAGGGAAAAGGAGCTCGCGAGAGTCGGTTACACACGCTACGCACATGGCGGGTGGACGCAAGGCTGTCATGAGAGAAGCCCTCATGGCCCACCCAACAAGAAGAAAGTTTTGAACGCCACACGACGGGGACGGTATTCGGGGTGCCGCCATTAGGGACAGCCGAAAGGTGACACCCAGGCACTTAGGAAAACTCCCCGTATTTTTTCCCTCAACGGCACGCGAGCACATTCGCTACACTAGACCGGCGCACTACGAAGCGCTAGGTGAAATATAGCGCGTCCGCCACGTGGATGGCGTACTCGGCTGAAACCGCAGTGGATTTTTGTCTTTTATTTCTTATTTTTTCCACGAGCAGGCAGTACGATCCGAGCCCTGTTGCATTGTTTTTTTTTTCACGAACCTTTTCTCTTTATTTTGCAGTTCTTGTTTCTCCTTAAGATTTTTTTGCTTCTTCTGACGAGGCTGCGTATCACCAGCATCATCCTCGCAGTCCGCGTTAAGTACCGGCGAAATTTCGCCGCACCCGAGACAACTTTTTCCATTGTTCGCTCTGCCGCAAAGTTAACCGCCCCTCTCATTCCCGATTGCGCAAGCCACGCCGTTGCGTCGGTTGTGCAATGGAACGTGGGCGCTTAACACGATAAAGAGATCCCTGCGTCGGGCCAGAACGCTTCGGGGAGTGCCGTAAGCCGAGCCACTTTACGCGTGGGCATTCCGTAAGCCCACGCACTGACTCCTTGATGCCGAGTATCGCCGGGAGAGAAAGAATTGCGAGTCCCCTCGATTCAATTTGGAGTAAAGACTGACGCTTTCATCGTCGTCCAGAGATTGTAAAATAGTGCGCAGATTTAAGGATGCGTGCGGGTAGGTATCTTATAAGCACATTTTATAAGTGCTCTTATAAGCACTTTAACGGGAACGGCCATTGCCTGTATAATAAATAACTCTAAAACATCGTCGCAGACGAACTAATATACTGGTTGTTAGAAATTTCGACGTCTTTGTTGAAGGTGTTATTTTGCTTTATCACTATTTCGAGAAGTATCATTGTAACACAGACATATTAGTTCGGCTAAGTATTCACTTGTACTAGTGCAACGTTCGCTTTAGTATACCGCAGAAATATAAGCAGCAGTTTACTGTTAGAAGAAGGACACTGACCCGCGTCTTTAGGGGAAAAAATTGGTTTTAGCTGCTCTTACGGCAGAAATTGTAAGAGAACAGAATTTCATAAAGGGTGAGGCGCGCATTCATTAACGCACAAACACGCACACACTGCATCAATATAATACGTATGCGGGCCCGTGTATACGGGAAATCTTCCCACTTCAAACGCGAACGCACGTGAAGCGGCGAGTAGAAGAGCACGCGAAAGATCACGCCACGAACGCTGGGCAGAGTGTTCTCGAAGGTCGAGCTTGCCATCGCCCGGCGCTCCTCACAAGACGCACGCTCACGTGCGCTCAGTCTTTTTTCTTGGTATTTTTTCTAGTCACGCTGTACGGCGGAAGTAAAAGCTTAAACAGCTCTGGTGTTAAGAAATTGAAATATTTTTGAGCTAGAAACTTTCTTGTAATTGAATGATTGCGCGACTGATCTTAGCCCCTTTTTTACATTGCTTTAGATTTTGCCATTTAATGAGTTCATCTTTTATGAAACCGTGGCTTGAACTCATCGACATGTGCACTGCGGCGATGACGCCTGCGTCATTCCAATTCTTATTGCTTTCAACGCCTGATTAGGCTGCTACCTAATTTTACTACCATGTTATCGACGCATTAGAGTGCAACCGACGTGAAAGCGAGGAAATGAGGAAGTGGTGTTTATTTCGAGAAATATTATAAGAAACAGAAGTTAGTTTTTTTATTTTTCTCTCTTTTAATAGGATAGGACACTTGCGTGGCTTCGAGCAAAATAATCAGTCCCCACGCACGTGCGCTTTATAACCCATCCCTATTGTCCCGGTTATGAACTGCTTTTGAGTAATCGGGGACTGAATGGCACCCGAGTGATGTGAGGGTCCCAGCGATGTGTGCTGGGTCGCACGAGTCATACTAGATGGTCAGGGTGCGTGTCTTTCATAAACACCTAACACTTCACGAACAGCGTTCCCTATTTGATTCACAGAGAACTTTTTCCTTACCTAGTGTTTCATTTCCTCTTGCCGGATGCCAGAAAATTGTCAATGATAAGAAAAAAAAAATTCACGTATCTCCACGAAGTGAATCATGACGAGTGGGCGAAGCACTGGGCATTGTTCTTACCGTAAGCTGCCCACTAGCGCATGTAAATGAGTGACAACGCGTGTGTACAGTATATACAATTCCAATCCAACCCAATACGATACAATTCAATTTAATCCAATCCAACCCAATTCATTCCATTTCAATCCAATCCATTTCAATCCAATCCTATCCAATCCAATTCAATTTAATCCAATTCAATTCAGTCCAAATCCAATTCAATCCAATCCTGCAATTTTTTAGGTGGGATGACATGCACATATTCGGTTTATAACACTGTGTACACGGACGCCAAGGCACGGACAAAGCGAGGTCCTAAGGTGCTTCACACCTAAAACTTTGCTTTGTACCAGACAGACGCACTTCTATAACTTCACCGCAAGGCATACCGCTTTGTGTGTGCTTATTTGCGTAGCACCACAGCTTTACAAGAAGAGCGCAATAGCATGCGTAAACTTCTCACAAAAGTGAATTACATTATTGGGGCATTTGGTGCATTAGCGAAGTGAATCGTTATTTGCACCACGCATACTTACAAAACTCAAAAGTTGTTTATTCTTGTGAATACTGGGGAGTACTGCCTGCCCACTTTTCTCATAACGGGATACACTTGATACTCTATTTAACGAAGGCAGCGGGAGCCGCGAATCATTTCGCTAAACCAAGAAATGCGTGAAATCAAGGAAGCATTAGGCCGTCGGGAAACCAGAAATCTGAAGGCGATCGTTCAATCGGAAAATTCGTAAAACCGACGTTCGACTGTAGCTGGTTATACCAGCCACTGGCATACCGCAAGACAGAAAAAGAACTAGAGGTCCCATTTTTTTCATGCCACGCGCCAACGGTTCATACCTGAAGCGTATCTTGACGAACGGCGGCAGATTTTTTGCATCAAATTTTCGGTTCCGCCGCAGCTCTTGTCGTCATGTCTTTTCTTTGAAGCCGTTCCAAGCCCACGTTTTTAAATCTTTTTTCAAGCGCGCTTTGCTAATTGTTTGATATACTTGTCAAAACAGCTGGCACTAGTGGTTCGGCTATGCATGTCCACATTGTTCACTGCAAACAAAACTTTACGCGTGTTTGACGGAATTTATAAATACGTAACTGAGGGTACCAGCGTTCTCTTAATTAAAAGTACTCGTAGGATTGGTTTTTACAAAACAAATAAAACCCCGTTCGAAATGTCGTCCTAAAAGCCGAGATAAACGCAAAACATAAACAAACCATGTCGGCTCGATCTTCTACGCGCACTAGAATAAGAAAATATAAAGAAATAGACGCTGGGTCTCACTGTTGAATTGATTCACCATCGGTCGACTGGAGCTATGGCTCCTTGGCTGCGTCGCACCGCCAAGCGGTGCCAAGGCAATGTGGCACAGCCCGGAGTTACTAGGGGCGGTGTCTCAGCGAGCGGAAGTTAGATACCTGCGAGAGTTGCACCGTTTCACTGCCATCCCATTTGTCCATGCGTCCATATTAATTTGTAGCATTACTGAGTGCTCCCACAGGTGAGATCGTGTAACGCCCTTAATGTGCACAAAAATGCATAATTGGAGGAAGTGACCTATGTAATCGTTAAGATAGTGTAAATGGAGGTAATTGGTCGAGAAAATTTTTGAAAAACAAAACATACGAGAAATAGGATGAGTAAAAGTTGCACAAAATTGAACTGACGAAATAAAGAATATGCGTCTCATACACCTCCTCCAAAAAACGAAGACTAAACAAAAAAAAAAAAGCCTGGGAAAGAACATTGGAAATACGAATAAAGAAATGGTTGACCATAAACACACAGCATTTCCACAAAAATGAAATATTGGCGGAAGTAACACATTCAACCGTTATAATAGGGCAGATGGAGATAATTCGTCGTAGAGAACTTTGAAAAACCAGAAAATATGAAAGTAGAGAAATTAAAAATTTCACAGAAATGAACTGACCAATTCAAGTATATACATCTTATACATCTTAAAAAAGCAAATATTACAAAATAAAGACCCGGAAAAAACGTTGGAAATACAAACAAAAAGA
This sequence comes from Haemaphysalis longicornis, assembly GCF_048455015.1. Taxonomy (NCBI): domain Eukaryota; kingdom Metazoa; phylum Arthropoda; class Arachnida; order Ixodida; family Ixodidae; genus Haemaphysalis; species Haemaphysalis longicornis. Next base: position 115,779,813 of record NW_027526335.1, read on the forward strand.
TAGCGATAACGGGCAAACTCTGCACTACGCCTCGCATCTGCGGAAAATAGACGAATAGCGAAGTAAATGCACTTAATCGCTATAGTGGTATACATTTATAACACTGGAGAAAATTAATACGAAGAACGTAAAGACACTGAAATAACCCAACGTATTTCACTACTCATATTTAAATATGGCTACAAAAAACTCCCAAAGCAGACCGTCGGTGTAAGAATACTACGAATTTCTCTGAACTTCTGCAGCTTTCTTGCTTGGACCACGGATGTCTCGACGTGAGGCGAACTTCTCTGGCCAACCTCATACCATCCTCCTTCCACTCGTCTTCATGATCGTGAGACCCGTAAATTGACTTTACTTTCCTATCGCCTCGCCCGCCAAGTCTACCCTTCTCCAGACCCGCGCCTCACTCGCGCCCAAACCGTTCTCCTCCGCCAGGCTCATACCCGCTCCCTCCCATCTCACCACATTCTACATCGCATTAGCAAGTGCTCCGGTCCCCCAACCTGCCCTTCTTGCGGCGCATACCCCTCTATTCCCCACTCCTACTCGGACTGCCACCCCCCGAAGCTTCCCCCCTCCCTCTCCCACATCACCTCGTGGGACACTTGGCTGGCTCCCCCGCCCGGAACAGACGTTCGGGCCGCCCAGGAGGCTCTCTGCCTTCATATCCAGAAGATCTCCAAGGACATTCTGGACTACTATGAAGACAGTGACGCCTCAGGATCCGTCGTTTAGCTGACCTGGACTTAGGTCGGTGACTGGGCAATAAATGTTTTCTCTCTCTCTCTCTCTCTCTCTCTCTCTCTCGGGGAAATGAATTCATACTAGTCATGTAATACTGACTTGTTGTAGCAAACAGGACGAATGATTCTTTACGGCAGGTGCCCGCACGCTTTCCTAACTTCAGACATTCGTATTTACGTACTCATCTTCGCAGCGCACAGATCACGGGACTAAGGGGGGAATAACACAGGACAAGCGCTGTTCATAACACAGGACAAGCGCTGTTATTCTCCCCTCAGTCCCGTGATCTTTGCGCTGAGAAGGTGAATCTGTACCAACGAGCCCGGTTTTCTACGTTACTTCAGTGTATTTATGTATTCTACCTTCAAGTAGCTTTCAAAATTCTAATTCTTCAAAAATTCCAACTGCATACCTTGTTTTTATTTATTTATTTATTGATTGATTGATTGATTATAGGCTTCGCATTTCCACAGAAACACTCGGAGGGAGTCTCCTCTTAATTTTTTTCAGACTCCTTTACCCTCTTGCCTCCCATTTTAACTTCGCGTTGTGTCATCTATCTTATGGAGCCCCACCAGTACATTGACACAAAGGCGTGCAAACTGGGGTAGCCCAAATTACATTTCCTTGGGGTATGTGGGGGCGCTCCGTATGCATTAAAGTAAATATATTCGTGTCGCAAAATATTCCATTCAATTAGCACTCAAATCTCTCTGATTACCTGTGCAGCTACGAAATGGAACACAAATATAGTTGCAGCTCCGCTACTGAGGCATGCCTTTAGAACGAGAATAACAGTATTTAATTTTGTTTGTGATCTTACTTCGCTTTTTCCCGCTACGTGAATTTTTAGTTTAGCTTCCGTGTTTGGTAGGGCAACTAAAACGACTGCTAGTGTTAGGATCCGTTGAGTGCACTGTACAAGTCTATGTGTTTTCTTTTTTATCATGTTGTATACCACCCCTCACTGAAGTGCCATATTGGTGCAGTGGGCACCAAATAAATAAATAAATAAATAAAAAATAAATAAATAAATAAATAAATAAATAAATAAGCCAACATGATGGCCTTACACGCCTTGATTATGCTTGCTTTATAATTGGGCGGAACGGGAGAAAGAGCGGATTAAAAAGCCCTTGTGATTCTTTAGCAGTATTTTTGAGGTTCCGAGCCGCTATTCATGTGTTCTCTGGTATCAAAACATTTAGTAGTGGTCTATGCAACCTCTTGCGTGTCGGCAGTGGCGGCTCACTTCGCAGTGCCTAAAAAGAAGCGGCTTCACTAGGAAACTCATGTTTGTGGTCAATGCGTGCAGATGATGTCACAACGTCTAGTATATTTCTTGGTAATTCGTTGTTCCTTTATCTTTTTTTAGCACGAAAGTGTTTGATTCCGGGATACACGAAGATTTCACTGACGTTACACCGTCACGGAAATGACGCCAGTACAACGAAGCAAGCGGCCTGTAAAGACTGCACCCCTGAACACAGGGTCTTCTTGAGGGGAAGCAACCTTTAGTACTAAAGAGGCAGTCATTAAAGGGATTAAAGACAGTAAATGGGCATATGACAACGTAAACAGAGAACTGCTGTGGAGAATGCTGAAATTCCAGGGATTAGATGAAGAGTTAATACAATCAGCTTATAGCAATCTATAAAGACAATAAATACAGCTTGTAGCAATCTATAAAGACAATAAAGTGCACCTAAAGTGCACCTCTGCGAGTTTTTGTACCATATAACATTGTTAGAGGAAGTCCCCCCGACAGTGTTTCACTCTGGGACCTCCTTCTGTATGTATCAATTATTGCATTTCAATGTACCAACTATATTTTTCAATAAACCTTCAACCTTCAACCTTCTACCTTACATGGGAAGGACCGAAATGCGCCCAGCAGGTCAAAACCCACCGGGGACTGAAACAGGTATGCCCTTTGAGCCCAATACTGCTTATACTTTACATGGCAGGGTTAGAAAAGAAACTGGAAGAAAGTCAAGTAGGGTTGAGCCTAACCCATATGCTGCACGTCAAAGTGGTACAACAGCGTATTCCGAGAATGTTATACGGATACGAGATTGTTCTTTTACACCGATATGCAACGGCTAATAAATATTAGCGGCCAGGAGGCCACCGACCTCGGGTTAAATTTTAGCGCAGAAAAATCGGGAATAATGGTTTTGAACGACGCTACCCCTGACGCAGTGTCTATCCAGCAAGGAGAATTACCCAGAGTGAAGGAAGATAAATATTTGGGAGTATGGATAAACGAAGGGGATAACTACTTAAGAACTCACGAGGAGCAACTTAAGGGTAAGGGAAAGCGAAATGCAGCTATAATGAAGCATAGAGCTCTGTGGAGGTATAACAAATATGAAGTAGTAAGAGGAATCTGGAAAGGAGTAATGGTTCCGGGTCTTACATTTGCGAATGCTGTACTCTGCTTAAAATCAGACGTTCTATCAGGCCTTGAAGTGAACCAGAGAACGGTAGGCCGTTTGGCCTTAGGCGCGCATGGAAAAACAACTAACGAAGCAGTACAGGGAGATATGGGCTGGGCGTCGTTTGAAGTTCGAGAAGCACAGAGTAAAATATGTTTTGAGATGAGGTTGAGAGCAATGGATCAACGAAGGTGGGCAGCAGAGGTTTTTAGGTGCCTATACTTGAAAAGCGCGGACACCAGTGGTTACGGTAGACTAGAAGGCTAACTATGAAATACGGAAAGAACAGTGGAGAATTCAAAACAGCCTAGGTAACCAAAAAAGAGGCAAGGCAGATTCAAACGAATAAACGGAGAGAAAAATGGAAGTTGAAACGTCGTTAGAGATGTACAGGGCCAGGAAATTGAACATCAGAAACGAAAATTTCTACAATAATTCTAAGGGCAGTGCTTTGCTTTTTGAGGCTAGAGCAGCTTGCTTGAGAACTAAGAGGTTTGTGGGGACTTATTCACAAAATGATGCGGTATGCGTCTGCGGGAAGGAAACAGAAACTATGCGGCACATAGTGTTAGAATGTGACGGTATCCATCCAAATCTACATGAGGTATTTATTCGGCTTCCAGAAGCCCTAGGATTTAAAGGTAGCACGGAAGAAGTTAACTTCAAGGCTGTCGAGGCGACGAAAAGAAGATTGCAATGCTGGTGGACGAAAAGCAGAGAGGGGAATATTGCCTGGGACAGTTACCACCTGTAACAGAAAAAAAAAAGCATTTTGTGCCTAATAAGATTTTTGTGCCTGCCCTAAGCAGCGCTAGTATTAAACCAAGAGTATAAAACATAGGTATATTAGTTTTTTTTGGAAATATGACATGTCACCACACCGCTACAAAACGGAAACCAATAGCAATCATCATCATAGTACGTTCTACTTAGGGTTGTTCGTTTTTGGGTTTCATATTTCAACACGAAAGTGTTTCATGCCGGAATACACCAAGATTTCACGGACGTCATAACCGTTACGGAAATCACGCCAGTACACCTTTGCCCAAGCGACCCGCCAGCAGGACGTCGCTCACCAAGCACACCCACGAGACAGCCGCCGAGCCTCATCAAACCATGCTCAGCTGCAGATTTCACTGCACATTTCACTTTCGTATTTTACCGATTTCTATCAGAGGAATCAACCACAGTTTTTTGTTTGTTTTCCGCGTACCGTAGTTTCATTCACAGAGTCAACCATTCGCCAATGCAAAAGTTTCCAATTTGAACATAACGGCGTTGCGCTTCTGAGCACGAGGTCGCGGGTTCGATTCCCGGCCGCGGCGGCCCCTTTTCTGATGGAGGCGAAAAGCAAAAAGGCCCATGTGTACGAGATTTAGGAGCACGTTAAAGAAGATCCCCAGGTGGTCAAAATTAATCCGGAGCCCTCCACTACGGCGCGCCTCATCGCCTGCGTTGCGTCGGCGTGTTAAACCCTACAATCAATCAATTGAACATAACGACAGAGTGGAAATAGTGCATGACGGTGTGATTCTTTCTCGGACTCTAGTCTACAGATAAGAAAAAACAAGCTCTTCTTCGCTGAAATCCTGAATCCGTTACTACGATAATTAGTTATACAATGGTTTACCACTACCCGCATGTATGCATTGCTAATCGTGCGTATGCAAGCAGCCGACGCTCGGAGAAATCACAGAAAACGCGTGGGTTACACAAAGCCCTGAAAACCGGAACACCGCGACACAATCAGAGGAAAAAATAGGTTAAAAAAAGAAAAAAAGAGGAGGAAGCAGACGAAGAAGCAAAAAGATAACTGACGGTTTACACGCGTCCGCCCTCGCGCTGCATCAAAAAAGCACCCTTGCTTTCCGATTTGCTTGATTCTCTGGTAAGCTCCTAGTTAGTGTGACCTGCATAAATAATCAACGAAGCACTGGGTAGATATAACTCGTCAGCGAAAATGTCCAGGCCATTCGCGTGTTTACGCACGCAGAGATATTCCGAAATTCGCATACGCAAAAATGAGCTGGGCTTTTAGCGCGGTCCCCCAACGACGACCGAAGCGCTGTCCCATGTAGATACTGTCGCGCCCTGGGTCAACTCGGGCGTGAATACTAATGTCGCTCGGAACGCTTTCCAGTCCCCTGGTCGATTGTGCGTTCGCGTACATGTACAGGTCACGCGGCGTTATCAGGTTGGAGAGGGGAAAACGGAAGAAGGGTTAAGGAAAAAGACCTGATGATGACGACGGCGTTGTTGCCTGTCGCATCCTAGCAACACCTAAGCGACAAAGCGGCCATGGATATATATATATATATATATATATATATATATATATATATATATATATATATATATATATATATATATATATATATATATATATATATATATATTCTCGTCAGCAGCGTTTGATTCTGTTGCCTTGAAGTCCGTCGAAGTCTGAGGGCGAATGTATGTATGTATGTATGGCTCTGCAGTTATCTATCCGGCAGGTCATTGTACATGTCCACGAAGGATGGTGACACAGCACTTCACACTGTGCGTCGAGGTGTCACCCAGGGAGGGATTTTAAGCCCGACGTTATTTAAAATTTGATTAATTGGAATCGAGCAATGTTTGCCGCCACTCGGTCAAATTTCCCTTTATGCTGGCGAGAGATACATGTGGTGATCAGGAAGCAACCGGCGGATTTTGGGCGCAAGGCTTCAAAGGGCCATTAACTCAATGACAACCTTTCTGGCAGCACGTGGCCTTGAAATATCGGCGGAGAAATCTGCTGCGATAGCCTTAAGCAGGCGTGATCTCTCCCGATATCTCCTTAAACTTGGAGACATTCCTATATCTTACGTTTACAGTCACAAATTTCTAGGAGTGACCTTTGACAGGAACATGACGTGTCGCCACATATACGGCAACTGAGGCACAACGAGGCGTATGCATCGATCTCCCGCATGGTCTTCAGCAGCGCCGGAGGAGGCTCAGTGGCGCATCTCGTCAGGCTCTACAATGCACTCTGTGAGGGATTGCTTCGCTACAGCCTACCTGCCCTCGAGCCTCTCACAAAAACCAACTCACGGCTTCTAGAAGGCTTACAAGCCATAGAGCTTCATGTGTGCCTTGGGTTGCCTAAAAATACTTCAACCATTGGGACCCTCAGGGAGAGCAGGCGCCTCTCTGTAACTGTTCTCTGCCAGAAAGAACTACTTCGTGCACGCTTGCGGTTTGTGACCAGGACTGTCCACCACCCGTTGGCTCGGGACTCGGAAGCCGAGGCACCTACTATATTAACACCAGTGCACCAGAGCCCACCAGAGCATACCAAGCCACACTGGACATTTGCCTCCTGGAAAATCACACTAACCGTTCCCGCCCTCCGGAGCAAAGCTACGTTGCCTCTGCCTGCTCTGAAATTCTTCACGTTGGAGCACGTTGCCACTACCGACCAAAATTACATTCAAATTTTCACGGACGCATTGGTGATGAATACATAATCTGCCATAGGTATATGGATCCCGCCAACCCGCACAAATATTTCCCCAAAACTAAGTCACAGAACTTCGTTGATGGTCACTGAACTTACGTCTCTGGGTGCTGCCTTGCAACACATTTTAACTGCTCCATTCCGGTCATGCGCAATCTTCACCGACTCTCGAGCAATCCTTCAGCACCTGGTGGTGCTGCTAGAAGAGCGGCTTGCTTTTCTTTCAGCTACAAAAACGTCCGGAATCGCCTAAAAGTCGAAATTCGTTATGATGATTAAGATGAACGCAGCGGCGTGAGCGATCCTGTGGTTAATGTACCATCCAGTTCTGGTTTGATTGTGTTGCGGGACACCACAACAGCTAGCAAGAGTAAACTACACTTCATTTTTTTTTGTCGCCCGCACCGCACACTACAGTGCGCTTCCCCGTGTAGGTGCGGTTTTGGTTCGAGACCTAAGTTTTGAGGTGCAAAGCCGTCCTGTAGGCGTGTAGTGGCGCATCTCCACTGCTGTCTGTGTTTTCGGTTCCTCAATGATAAGTTCTGCTACCAGAAAACAAAAAGGTTTGTCTTGTTAAGACAAGCGCACAATTTTAAAAGCCGTCTCCACCGGTGAAAACCAATAATGTCGCAGCCTGGTACAGTATCCTAGCTAGCACCCTCTCAAAACTTTTGAGCGTGGTAAACAGCAGCAAGTTCGCCAAAAAAGGCCTCGTTTCAAGCATAAGTTTGGTTCTTGAAATGGGTTAAGGCGCCGAAAAGTGTCAAAAGGCAAAAATGGTACTCAAGTTACGTTTGGTAATACGGGGCAAGTTGCCTTGCTTCTTTGGTGCGCCGTGTAGTGCTTAAGCTCGTGCAAAAGCAGCAGGCGCAGCTCACACAGTTTTTGCTGTGAAATAAATACATGAAGGATGAGTTCACTTTCACTGATGTCTAGCATTCTGGCTTCGTTTCTACTTCATTCCAGTGAGCCTTAACTAGAAACCTGCGTGGAACGAAAAAAAATTGAACTTTTGACTTTTGTCAACGTGTTACATCCAGGTTTAGCTGTATATATATATATATATATATATATATATATTGTGAGCGTGTGTAAGCGCAGTCAACATTACTGGACAATTATTGCGCTCTAGGACACTTACGTACTGTGGCCAATCGCCGTCATTCGGTAGGACCAATCCCTCATCTGTGCATACCCATTATCATCATCATCTGTACATAATCATCGTCTCGAGTGGCTGATTCCGTTGAGTCACCGACGGTCTCATTAAACCTAGTCCGCTGGTACTGGTGCCGACTTGTGCCGGGTCTTCCGTCTCCTTACAATATATATATTGCTTGAGTTGGTTATTGCATATAGGAAGACTCTCCGCCCTGGATGGTATTGACTTCGAGCGTGCATGCTAGATACACAAGCACAAACAAGCGTGTTCATCCGAAACCCTAGCGGGCAAGCATTCGATAATCGTCCTCCAGAGAAAAAAGAAACTTAGAAAAGTAAACGAGACGAGAAAGGCAGGGATGAGGGTGCGGCAGCGCTAGAGCAACGGATATTACCCTTCTCCATCCCTGCCTACCCCGCCGTCAACATGCAAATAGCCTCACTTGTTTCCCCTTTGTTATTGCAGTCTCATCCACGCCGGCCCATTCGGGAATGCGAGCGCTCCCACTATTGTAGCATTCGCCGTCGGTCGGCATCAGTGTTTGTTTTGGCAGAGGCGCAAGGCTTTGCGCGCGGGAGAGGGGGAGGGAGTCGGGAATCGGGCAGTGTGTGTTTCCAGTGTTTCCAAGGGAAGCAGGACTATGGGGGAGTAAGGGGTGAGGCCGGGGGGAAGGAGGAGAGGGAGAGAGACAGGAAACGGGAGTAGATGGGTACAGGGCGGTGCGGGCAGTTGGTCGTGCCGGGCACCTCATGAATACCTGATTTGTTCCCGGCGCACGAAGAGGCGGAAGTGCCGAGGGTTGAAACCGGAGCGTCGTCGGCTGTCACGCCACAAACGTGTCGGTGGCCAGGACGGGAACAGAATCCTGCGGGGCGTAAGCAGAGAAGAGGGAGAGAGACCGCTGGTTAGAATAGGTAGGAGGAAGGAAGGCGCAAAGGTAGCGGGTGGCAATTCGCGGTTGCGCTACTTTTGGTGCGACCACGGCTTTCCGGCATGGCTGCACAGCAGCGCTGCGCTTCGTCGCGGCGTTTGTTTGTGCGGACTTGTATGTGTACGCTTGTTGCTTTACGGTGCTTCGCAAAGAGGCGTGCTGGGCGAGCATGTAGAAGCAATTGCGACAAAGCGAGCGTGGACTCCCCTTTGCTCTCTGAGTCGGTTTCTGTGCATGTCCGGAAGCGGGGTATGAACTCTACTCGTCGAAAAGAGAGAGAGAAAAAAAAAACTGGAAGAACGCTTAATACATCTGTTGCATTTATAATAATTGATTAGGACGTTTAGATCGTTCAGTTTTTTTCGAGGCCGACGCTGTCTGTAGAATTTTAATACTTCAAATTTCAAAATTTACGCTTTAAAGCTAGCGTCTAATTCTGGCTAAATTTACCACGCCCGGGACGCACTATGCCCGGCAGCAACGCCAAATTTTAATCAAAAGCTACCTCTAAAGCCTGGTTGCGTAACCAAAAACAAGTGACGACCCAAAACAATTGTGAGGGGACGACGGGCCCACCGCCGATCTTGGTATGTTGAACGCTAAAAATAAAAGAAATAATGTACATCAGTCATATACAAAAAAATATCAAAAAATACCGCACTTACATAAAAACGTAAGCAAGGGCTCAGGGCTAACCAAAAAGAATGAAAAGTACAATTTTGCTAGAAACTAATGAATGGAACAACTTGGCTCTAATACGGTTTCTAGCGCTTGTTATACATGCTCAACGGAACACGCAGAAGTACAAGAACAAAATGTTTTGTTTAAGGGACCATGATGGCAAAATCTAAATCATGATGTTAAACAAACTAGCTTTTAGTGACTTGCTTAGCCTGGTGTGAGCGTGGAAAGAAGGTGTTTTAACAACAAAAAAGGAAAACGCAAAAAATAGTGAGGAATTAAAAATTCACGCTATACGACGTCGGCACTAGCGCAACACAGGGAGCTTTGACGCAATAAAGGAAAACTAGAAGCATAGTTTTCGGGGTGTTAGTTGCAAGATAGCAATGAAGTGATAAGAACAAACGGAGCTAGAGTCCCCCACTGAATACGCACAGTCGTGTTTCTTTGCGGCGGTTTTGGTCGGCGCCCGTCAACAAACTAGGTTCTGTGACGTCATAAAAACCTTGCTAGAAAGTGGCTGCGGTGCTGGCACTGCTTCATCGGTTTTTTTCTGGTATTTGTATTATCTGTTTGGAGCTATTGAAAAAGTTGGTATTGGTGTTATTCCGACAGAGCAGTCTTTTCTAAGAATGAAGCGAGTATTTTGCCTACATAGCTTTCTTAAGAGGGCTAATTTGGGCTAATTCTATTTTAGCTACAGTCGTTTGGAGGCTGAGTATGGCCACTTGATTAGTTATCCTCCTGAGACCCGACTAATGAGGATTTGTCCAATATTTTGGCAATTAAGTAATGAGGTAATACTCCTATGACAAGGCATTCATCCCCGTAAAACCTCGACGTATATTAAATTGGACACCTGCTGGCGCCATCTAGGCAGCATTGGTGAAAACACATCGTTCACATTCCCGCCAAAACTGTTCCAGAATGGCGGCATTCAATGGTTCGGCGTTCTACGGCACCGGCCGAAGAAGTAAATACTGTTTCTCGTATTTCTACCTGCTTTCAAGGCATATCTTTGATTCTACAATAAACTTAATCCACCAGCGAGCGCGCAGAATAGAAAATTTAAACGGTTCGCGTGCTTACTTTCTTCTGCGCTTCTTTTAATCTTGCGTGTCCAGAACGTTAGACCCCAGGACTTAACACGGAGATTTTGACCGAGTTTTTGAGAAGGCCTTGTTATGAAAAGCAAACGAGTGCTGTTGGTATTTAGCGGCTTGTGGGCGAAATTGCGTGCCTTTTTTTTTTTAAATGCAGAGCATTTCAGTAACTCACGATGTCACCCGCGTTGACGTGCGTAGTCGTAGTCCGCACCCCCTCCCCCTACACTATATAAAAAAAATACTATCCGGCGCCTGGTTTCGATCCCTCGACCCTGCGGGCGGAACGCAATGTACATGGTGCTCTACCCACTGCGCCACAAAGCCGACACAGAATGGGAGGCTACGAACGCGCCTTATATCCTTGACTCATTCAAACTACGTCAAGAAGCTGCTGATACAACGCATTCACTACCACCAACTCCCCAAACACTAAACGTTAACGCAATACACCCACCCCCTATGCGACGCATTTACTCGAGTCCCCCTCGCGGCGAGATGGGCCCAATTTTTTTAGACTACCGGCCTCGTGTGTCTGATGAGACGGCGGAAGGAATTTTGCGACGTTTCGCCAATCTGTTGCTGAGAGCCTCATGGCTCCAGGGAGGACGCAGGACGAAACGGAGGATTAAGTTGAGTGGTATCCGCCATCAAAGCATGGATCGACTATCCCCAGGAAAGCCCCAAAAAAGAGCACTAGCCACTTCCCATGGCCGGCAGACAGTGACAACGCTACTCGTTACAGACTACAGGGTTGCGACATGAAAACAAAGTTCTTTCGCACCAAATGCCAACTTTTGTTCTCCATCACAAAGCACAGGAGGTGTTTTAAAATTGCCCATAGGAAGTGAACACAAGAGCGAAATTTTTGTTGACCAGAGGAATGCTCTTTTTATCTCCTTCATCTACTACTTTACCTTTCGAGTTCATAAAACATCTTTTCACATGAGTTTCAGCGCAATATCTCCTGTACGCCATTACATGCGCGCTGGGGAACAAAGACCTGCTAGAATCTCAGTGTCCAATGTATTGGTCATCTCGCTGAGCTGAAACTATGAGGGCTATTGAAAAAAAAAAAAAAAACATTTAACACTTTTCACTTTAATAATTCTACTTACTTATTCTGGAAGCTTAGAAAACAATCGTGCCCCCAAATTCATCCGGGGTCTCAGGAGGAGAGAGTGGGCGAGTTCTTTCTTTCTATTTCTTTGTGCTTGTTCTCACCTGCACTTCTGTTAATGTGAATACCGTCGTTGCTTGCGTATTTCTCTGTCCTAATGGCCGATGCACAAACTTTGGACAGTGTTGGGCTTATCAAATGTTGAATTTAACACGCAATGTCAATCCCATTCCCTGTCCATCCAGCCCCGCTGACTACCATTTCTTCCTATTCCGAGTCTCCTAAAATACAGAGCGACTCCGGGATGATTCCAACTGCGGAGTTCGAACGTTCCAACCTTATTGTTGACACGTCTAGACGGATTGGTTCCGCGCTATGGGTAATGAAACCTAATCTCACCGTATCGCATGTATTTAACACACGGCTCACTTGAAATTGTGAACGCAACGGGCGTTGCGTTATACCTGATCAGTTAGGACATTTCCCATTCGATGCGTACATTCCGTCGGCGCATTGCACCATCAGGAAAAAATTCAACCAAGAAACGTCCTCTGATCTGGCAACTGTTAAAGCTGCACTTCAGTTTATTAGCGAGCGTCACGGCCGTCGATGTGCGATTTTCGTAGATTCGCGGGGCGAGTTACGAGCTCTCGGAAAGCTATCCAACCACCATTGTCAGCTTGCCTGCGAGATCAATTAAATTTGCGCAACGGCGACGAGCGATGGGCGCCGTATCGTTCTTCAATGGTTGTCTAGTCATTCTGGCATACAGAGCTAAATGCATTCCACGCAGCCGACAGAGCACAAAATTCCCCTTCGTTTGTCTCGGAAATGCACCAGTGACCTCCCTGTCTCTCTCACTGAACGGGCTACGGAAATGTGAGAGTGATTGGAGCGAAACCGCGGATATTTCTATGCACACGCTGTACCGCATTGCCGATTGGGCTCCCTACGCGGTTTGCGAGGAAGGTCTGAAAGAGTGGTGCACTGTGCGCGCTTGAATAAGTAGTATGCTGGCACCTTTAGCTTTACGTTTGGCGCCAATTGTCACCATTGTGTTGGACGTGCGCTGAGTGCGAGATTATAGAGCATTTTCACTGCCTCCATCCTCGAATCGCCGTTGTGTGAGTGACTTCAGCTACAGTAACGCAGCAGTAACAGCAGCAACAGCTTATGGGGGTAGGCCTGAACTGGGCCGTTTTTCTTGGACGCTGAGTTAAGAGCGACGAATGAACTGTAGGGAAGAATTTTTTGCCGACTACTTTAAGGGGGTGCGGACTTGGAAAATTTTAGGAGACATGAAGCAGTGGAGAGCGACGTCCGATGTATATTCAACAACTTGTCGAGCTTATCTTTTTCTCTTTGTCGTTTCGATATTTATGACAGCCCTACGTTCCTGCGTGGCACATCATACGGGAGCTCTCTGGACCTTTCCTTGGCTTCAACTCATTTGGCTAGCCGTCTACGCTGGTTCACTGATATTGAAACTCACGGCAGCGACCATATTCCCACATACATCAAGATTATGGGATTCCATCAGTCTTTCTCGCCCACTGTAACCGCTTATATTGACTGGCCTAAATTCCAATCCACGATGGAGGACGCCTGCCGAGATCGGCTTTCAACAAGCCTCGAGGTTGCTATCAGTAATGCAACCCAATCATCCAGGAGATATACCTCGTTATCTGCAAGAGTCACGGATTTTGATATCGAACTCGAACGCCTGCGAGCAATTCGACGGCGCGCCGAGCGACGGTACAGGCGTACAAAATCCGTGCACGACTTAAGGGCTGCCAGACGCACACAGAAGCAAATACAGCGACGCATCGCGCAGGTCCAGGCACACAGGTGGAAATCATTTTGTGAGTCTCTCGACCCTCGGAAGCCTCTGTCCTCTATATGGAGAACAGTGCGTGGACTGGCAATGCCTGTGCAGCAGCGATGTCCGTTCAAGGCATTGGCACTCCATGAAAACCGTAGGGAGTTGGAAGTTGCGGAGGATTTCTGCGTGAGGGTTGCTGCAACAACTGATAACGTTGTATCTGCGAGGAACAGCCAAGCTCCTTGTTCCCGTGAAGAACGTATGGATGTTCTCTTTTCAATGGAAGAATTAGAGGCAGCCCTGGCATCCTGCAGGCGTCGTTCTTCACCGGGTCATGATGGAGTAGCGTACTCCACCTTATGCCACCTAGGCCCTGGAGCTCGACAAGCGCTTCTGGACCTATTTAACCAGACATGGACAGATGGTGTCGTACCCCTACAGTGGAAGACAAGCCGTCTCGTTCCATTGCTAAAGCCTGGCAAAAATCCCCTTGATCTGGCATCGTACCGTCCCATTGCCCTGGCAAGCTGCCTTGGCAAAGTCATGGAAAGAATGATCCTCACGCGGCTACAGTGGTTCCTCGAATACCACAACGCATATCCGGAGGCTATGGCCGGTTTTCGACGAGGGCGTTCTTCTATTGACTGTGTGGTAGATCTAGTCACGTTTGTACAGCAAGAAAAAAGCCGCAAACGGCTCTCAGCAGCCCTCTTTCTCGACGTCAAGGGGGCCTATGATAACGTGCTTCACGAGTCAGTACTAGACGCCCTTCAGCACTTTGGACTCGGTGGCAGAATTTACAAATGGATACACAGCTTCTTGTCCGAAAGATCATTTTTTGTAATGACAGAAGACGGCCCAACATCGCAGCACATCATCAAACGTGGTGTTCCTCAAGGTGGGGTGCTAAGCCCAACCCTCTTCAACCTAGCGATAATCGGGCTTGTCCACGCTCTACCGAAGACTGTCCGTATATCCATTTACGCCGATGACATCTGCCTCTGGGCTTCGGCTGTTAATCGACCTCAGCTGCGAGCACGGCTTCAAAAAGCGGCCAATGTGACGAGGGCATACCTCCGAAAGCAAGGACTCAGTATTTCTAGTGAAAAGTGCGCGGTCGTTGCGTTTACCCGCAAACCCATGTCCCGATATCCCATAACCATCAATGGAAAGTCGATACCTTACTCCAGAAATCACAAATTTCTTGGCGTGATCATCGACAGGGACCTGTCATGGAGCGCACATGTGTCTTTCTTAAAGAAGAAACTCACTGCCATCGCCCACATTTTCAAATTTCTCGCTGGAAAGACGTGGGGCACATCGGTCAGAGGAATGCTGCAACTGTACCAGGCACTCTTCTTGGGAGTTTTGCGCTACAGCTTGCCAGCGATATCCGGTACATGCTCCTCTAACCTTCGGGTGATCCAAAGCATCCAAGCGCAGGCTCTCCGCACGTGTCTTGGTTTGCCGCGATGTGCTTCAACAGTGGGCACATTATACATTGCCCAAGACTATCCTACAGCAACTTATGTGACCACTGAGACGCTACGCCTACACATCAGGCTCCTCACGAGGCTACCAAGTCACCACCTTGCGCAGCTTCCTCAGAGGCGACCACGCTCTTCCTTTGCAGCCATTGTCGCAGCGCACAGGGCTGAGGTACCGTCAGACTACACGCCTGCGGTCACACCGTCCTCCCCGTTGTGGTGCCTGGCAACACCGGACATTCGTCTGCATGTTCCGGGCATTGGAAAAAAGGCCGACACTACCACCACTGGCTCTCAGACAGTTTTCTATACAGTTACTGTACGAACAACACAATGACCGGAAGCATGTATACACAGACGGTTCTGTGACGTCCTCGAGTTCGGCAGGTGCGGTGGTTATACCATCAGAATCAACCAAGATTCGATTCCGTGTCGCCCATGTAACGAGCTCGACGGCTACTGAACTTGCAGCCATTCGTGAAGCTCTTCAATACATCATGGAAGCTTCTCCCCAAAAATGGTCCATTTTTACCGACTCCAAAGGCGCCCTGCAAAGCTTCCGAGCAGCCCTGCGCTACGGTCCTTTGCACCAACTAGTGACAGAAATTCGGGAATTATTTCACCAGGCTGTCATAAAGGGCCATAACACTGTATTTCAGTGGCTGCCAAGTCACTGTGGAATCACCGGCAATGTGTCGGCTGATGCAGCTGCCCGGACAGGCCATGACAGTGAAAGGACCATCTTGCTTCCGCTTGCAAGGACTGATGCCGCTAGGCTGCTTCGTCAGTTCGCGCGGAGGACCTCCATTATTCAATGGAATACACCGGGCTTTGTGCACCCGCGCCTCCACAACCAGGACCCTCTACTCCAGCGTCGTCTTCCGTGTGGGCTGACTCGATCACAGTCTACTTTACTTTGTAGGCTGTGGTTGGGAGTGGCCTTCACGAAAGCCTACTCCTTCCTCATCGGGATGGCCAGTAGTGCTCACTGCGACGCCTGCGAGGTTGAAGAGACAATCGACCATGTGCTTTGTTGTTGCCCCGAGTATTCATCGGAAAGACGCGTTTTGGCAGCCGAGCTCAGAATATTGGACAATCAACAGTTCAAGCTAGAGACTATTCTAGGACAAAGACCCCTACAATCGACTTCGCAGAAGGCAACAAAAGCCCTTCTGCGTTTTATGAAGGACACAGGTTTAGCTGAGAGGCTCTAGTGCCCACGAAGGGACTAAAGTGTGTGCGCGACCCCGCTCCTATCACCCCTTTTTCGCCTGCCATCTCTTTTATCCCCTGAACACCGCTTCCCCAGTGCCGAGTAGCAATCCGGGCTCTAAGCCTGAATAACCTCTCGGCCTTTCCTTTCGCTTTTCTCCTCCTCCTCCCCTTTTTATACCGCGTTCTCAATCAACACTTTATTTTTACTTATAGTGTATTGTTTATGCGACTGCTTTATTTGTTATTTGTAGTGTTTTACTTAACGTGCGCCGAAATCTAGAACACACGGGCGTTATCGCTTTTCGCCTCCATCAGAAAAGTGGCCGCCGCGGCCGCTTTTGTAACAATATTTGACGGACTGCTATATATTCTATCGTACTCAGCACTTATTTTGAAACTACGCAAAGTATATAAGCCGAATGAAGTGGCAGAGTAGCACGTCAACTCGAAGCTATAGACATTTTTTTCTATTGAGGGTTCTATTTGCGCGGGTGGCCCTTTTTTGCCATTTTCTATGAAGGCGGGCGGCCGCCACTCTATACCGCATCTACAAGTCACCGACACTTAGCTCATCCACCTTGTGAAACGCTCCACATTCGAATCTTTTAATCCAAATCTAAAAGAAACTTCTGTATATGTAGTTTATATCTTCCGACTCAGTGGCCACCGCCGCCGTACTGGAAGCACTGATAGATAAGGGATTAAAGGATGCTCGTATAGACCTGTTGATCATATACGAGGGATGAACTGCTAGTATAGTCCCGCTTAAGAAGAGCAAGTAGGTCCCAACCAGCAAGGGTTCAGGCACAAAGTCAGCACTTCCCCGGAATTATTTGCAGCCTGCCTAGAAGGGCTACACAAAAAGGCTGATTGAAAGAGAGATCAGGAATACGGATAAATGGAGAATACCTGAGCCACAAGGGATTTGCGGATCAGATGGTCTTATTGGGCCGGGGCAAAGAGGGCGTGCAGAATACGGTTCAACAACTCCACTTCTACCTTTCAGTTTTAGGGTAAATATAAAATTAATAAACATAAACAAATCGAACGTAATGCTGAACACACGCAGATAAATAAATACCTCTTCACTGTAAACGGTGAAAAACTTCAACGACTGAATGATTATGTCTACTTGGGGAAGTTGTCAGTGGTGATGACAACACAAGGAAAAACACTAAATGAAACGCTGAATTAGTATGGGTTAGTCTTTATTCGGAATGTGCTACTTAAATAGTAATCAGTAGGGTGCGTCTGTCAGTAAAAAAAAAAAATGTGGGCAATCAATGTGCGCTCCCGGTAATGACTTATGGAGCGCGAACTTCGGGACTTCCTAAGCACCCCGAAAGAACGCTTAGGTCTGCCTAATGAGCCACGGAAAGAAGACTGATTGCAGTGCCATTTAGGGAATGAGCGCCTTGGATTAGGCAGAAAAGTCGGGTGTAAGACATCTACGCTTACATTCGAAAGGAGGGGGGTTTGAAGGTTTTGTAGGGCGGATGACGGTCAACAGGTGGACGGCTAACGAAATGGCTACAGGGGACGTTAAACGAAATAGGGGACGAGAGAGAACTCGGTAGACGGATGAGAAGTAAGATCGGGAGAACGAAATAAACTCGGGAAAACTCCGGATAGCAGTGGTTGAAAGTCTATCGAAGAGGCCTTCGCTCTTCTATCAAGATGACGATGATGATGATAATGATGTGGATAAAAATTCGGGGCGCAAAATGGACTCGGAAAACTCGGAATATGAGCGGTTGTAAATCTACAGGAGAAGCCGTCCTCCTGCGGTGGATATCATGATGATGGCGACGATGGTAATGACAACACTGCTTAAATTTTCGCAGGCGGTTGTATAATTCCGTAAAAAAATAATTGTAGGGCCACAAACTCGAGATTTTGAGGTTAGTAAGTCAAACCGAATCATTGTTTCGTCGAACAAGAGAGCGAACTCATTCGTCTTGGGTACGGCGTTAACTCTCTCTCTTAGGGCACGTCCTCAAAATCAGGCGTTGCACGTACGCAGACGCAGCAAACGCTATACTAAACCTCTTTATTGTCACGTAGCCAAGGACGACGCAGGTTTTCTTGAAAGAACAAAAGTTAATTGGGGCGAACTTGTGCTCCACAAAAAGCCGAAGAAAATACGAGCGGCGTATAAGCAGTGCTCGAAGCGACGTGCGCAGACTGGCGCCGGCGGCCGGCGAATCTAATGCGGTGGTGTTCGCCTTGCGAGCATTTATCGTTCGGCCTTTAACCTTCAGAACCATCTAATCAGATCTAGAATCTTGGTGATCAAAGACAAACGTTTCATCCGACAGGCAATATACTTTTCCTATCAAACTAGATTCCCTGCGCGGCATACAAAAGAAAGAGACTGAAAGGCTCTTCATTTCTAAAGTAGATAAGACCGGTTGGGCACGGCCAGACGCTGGCAACAAAACACACAATAAGCAAATAATGTGACAGTTCGTTGCCCGTGTGGCACACCGACGGGCTTGTTTCATAGAGATCGCCGTCTTCCCAAATGGCCAGCCGCAGGTAACCGTCGCGGATCCTGGGTGGGCAGCGTGCGGATCTGCCAGTTCGGGCAGTTTGCCTAAGAGCTCTCGTGCCTGAACTCTTGAGCAATCGGGTATCCCGTCCTGACACGCGTAATCAAGCACGTTCACAGCGTTGTCACGCCACTTGGCAGTTTTCGCGCAAATCTCCCGAACCAGTTCGCATTTGTAGGGTCGATGTGACGGGCCACTCTGTCAACTGGAAGTGGCGAACGCTGGGAATCGAAGGCCGACCTCCCCACAAATCCCTCACCCTTGGCATAAAGTAGAACACGCAAGCAGGGTTTAGGGGAAAAAATTTCAGCATCTCGTGTATTTTAACACGAAAATGTTTTATTCCCGGACACACCAAGATTTCGGTGACGTCATTACAACGAAGGAAGCGGTTTGTAAAGGGTGCACCCCTGCACACTAGATCTTCTTGCGGGGAAGCAACTTTTAGTACTAAAGAGTGCGTTATACTTAAGGTTGTTCGTTTTCTGGTTATATATTTTTACTCGAAAGTGTGTTATGCCGCGATACCCCAATATTTCACTGATGTCATATCCGTCACGGAAATGACGCCAGTACACCTTTGCCGAAGCGACCCGCCAGCAGGATGTCGCTCGCCAAGCACACCCACAACACAGCCATTGACCCGAAAATCATGCTCAGCTGCAGATTTCTCTGCACACTTCACTTTCGTGTTTTACTGATCCCTATGACAGAGGAATCAAATACAGTTTTTCTTTCTTTCTTTCTTTCTTTCTTTCTTTCTTTCTTTCTTTCTTTCTTTCTTTCTTTCTTTCTTTCTTTCTTTCTTTCTTTCTTTCTTTCTTTCTTTCTTTCTTTCGAAGGGCTCTTGCGACACGCTCTTCTTCCATAAACCACCGCGTACGCGGCACGTTCACAAATGAAGTAAACTTTGATTATATACCCTAACGCGCTCGCTTCAAGCGAGCCAAAAAAGGAGATATAGCTCCCTGAAACCTCCTAAAAAGAAAAGCACCCGCATACAAGTTCAGTCACTGCCACAGGACAACAAAGAGTTTGCGGGTGGGTGAACCAACTTGCGAGCTCGTTGGAGCAAAGTGTTTGCCACCAGGCCAACTTAAACAGCCGCACACGCACGCACAGGGACGCTCGAAAAAGAGCGGCAAGAGACGCGACGGGTGGTGTGCAGCAATCACGGGCCGTTAGCCGGCTTACCGCTACAATGAGTGCGCGCTTGAAAGCGAAGTCTGCCCGGGCATCCACACGGCCAACCAAAGCGCGGCGAGGTCGTCGGCATGTCGGCCGAATTGATTACAAACTTGCTCTCTGGGGCGCACGAGGTGGTGCATTTGCATATTAACACAAACTGGTGCGGGGCGCGGTGTGTGGTGGCTTCCGCCGCACTCACTAACTGACCCGCGCTATTCCGGGCACGCGGGCCTAACGCTGAGCACCCGACGTGACAACCTGGATGGAAGGTTTGATAGCAGCGCCACGTGCGCACCGAGGACCTGGCGTTTAATAAACCCGCATCAAGGACGGGCTCGTGTAGCTAGCCATACCTGGCCGCGTCGCTGCTGTACCTCCTCTCGACGCACCTTTCGAGGCCTCTCTCCGAAGCGGCCTGACGTCCTATCCGAGGAAGATAAAGATGCAACGGTCTTTTAGCAGCCAGCTGTTTAAGCTCTTGGTAGCGCCGTCCACGAACGGAAAAAATACCAAGATAATACCGAGCGGAAGTGAGCGTACGTCTCGCGAGGCGCACCCGGCGTCGTCCAGACTTGCGCGTGGGATTGCGCCACGTGAGGGGCTCGCAAAAAGAAAAGAAAAATACCGAGCGCACGTGCAATACCGAAAAATACTGAGCGCACGTGCGTCAAACTCCACTTTCCAGAACATTCTGCCCAGTGTTCGTGGCGTGATCTCTCGCGTGCTGTTTGCTTCGCCAGTTATGGCCAAGTTCGCGAAGTAGGTTGCCGGCGGTTCTAGCGCATGCTAGCGCGATCCACTTCTTGAGAGATGTGCAAGCCTGCAGACAGAACGATCCGGGCCTGCCAGGCAGGGAGACCTTTCAACGGCAAGTTGGGAAATCTATGCCAGGTGCAACAGCCGGGTCTCCAATGAAGGGAGAGGGGCCGCCAGCTCTGCTGTTTCTCCAGTCTTGCACCACTAGTAGAAGCTGGGCCGTTTTTTTTATATCCGAAAGCGCGTGAGTAGGCTACAGAAAAACATTCGACAACTGCGAGCACGCTAACGCCTAAGTGCACATCGAGTGCGTGTTGCTATCCTGGCCATGAAGAAGAGGACAATGCTCCCCCTCCTTATGTCACTCCTCTGGTTAATAAACAGCTGGATGAAGCATAACTTCCCGGATGAGGATGGTGACTCTGATGCCCCCTGTGATGAAAAGCCACGGGCACATAAAGACATTATTCTCTTCAAATCGAGGCTCCCAAGAGCATTTCGTGCAGTCTTATCGTACCCTGGCATGCAAGGCCTGCCAATTATCTCAGTTTTTGTAGTACCGTTTTTACTGGCACACCGCCGTCGTAGACACACTGATTGACGGCAACGCTTTCTTTAAATCTAGATTGGTTAAGGGGGATGATTCTCAGCAGCCCGTGTACTCAAGTGCTTATATAAGCTAGACCATGCTGTTAGAAAAGTTTTTCGAGGAGGCGTCCGATGGTCCCCACACAAGTCGCTCGCGTTTAGCCGATGAACGCTATTAGCGCGCGCCCGGCGCAACTTCACTGGCTGGTTGGACTTGCCAGCGGCCCTCGGGAAGGAGTCTACCGCGGCTCACATTTTCAGGGGACAGTTTCGTCCCCTTCCTGTTGACTTGTGGCAACCTCCACAAAGCTGTCTGCACCTCGAAACAAAAATATTTACCTTAGTTGACCACACAGCCCGGTGACGCAGCCGCCTTCCGCGTATATACGGACCCGTCAAGGGAAGATCTAGCGCACGAGAAGGCAGCTACTCCGGTTTGTAAATCACCCCCGAGAATAGCAGGGACCTCCGTAACGTCTCGATCTCTTGCGTCCCTTCCGTTAATCCACCAGCTTGAAAAGAACCATGAACGTTCTTTGTTTTGAGCTCCGAAGCTCAGCGCAACACCGCGCTTCCGCGCTACTTCGTCAGCGACGAAGTTTTTCTAGGCCTGCATTTCTCACGGGGGTGTGGACGGATCCCCGGCCTCTTCCCCGCATCCGCCGTTCGCGGTGGCAATAAGGGCCACCGGTGTACGAGGGTGGGGATGCCTTTGCCATCGTAGCCCCGATCAGAATGTCGATCGATAACGAGACCTTTTGGGCCCGCTGGCTCGGAGCGTATATAACGGGAAGGTGCGAAGACAGCGAGAAGGGAGCTGGGGGAGAAGGAGGTGGGTGGAGAGGGGAGATCAGACTCATTTAGAATCGAGCTCGAACGCCGGGCCGCCTGACCGCAGGTCTCTCTCGGTGACGCGAGCACATGCGGGCGGCCTCCCGACCTCCCCCCACTTTCTCCCCCCCTCCCCACATCCCCACATCCCTGCTTGTTCTTCTCCTCTCTATACGTCGACCTTACTCACGCAGTAGCTGCTTCACTTTCACGCGCCCTACCCGTAACCTTCTTCTGGCCTTTCCAGGGCGCTCGACGCTTATGTCTGACGGAAAACGCTGAGAGCTTGTTTTCCCCCCGCTTTTAGGTATGAAAGGTGCGAGAACTGAAATAACGTAGAGTGGATTCCAATGGATTGGGGAGTTAATACCCTACGGTTGCACGACTATCTCCTCGAGCGCGTCTAACTCTAAACTGGCAAGTTCTGCTCCCGAGTAATAAATTATGGCTGATTTAGCTTCGGCGCTATGAACAACCCATGTCGGGCTTGTGTTTTGATGGGAAAACACAAGAGCGAAAGAAAGGCGCTCAAAATGATGCCCGTTCTTTGTCTTTGACGGTCGTAACGAGGCAAATTAAAGAAAAAAATATCGATTCAATTCCAGCGTGATCTTTAATCCCGGTGTTCGTTCGCTTTCTGGGAATTCACAAGGGCTAGGATGGTCACTAATACCACCCATTTTTTTCGCGTTTTAACGCCATCCGGTCAAGCATTTGTGCTGCACCTATGCCATTGTTAGCAGCATCCTCATCCGAATAATTTCTGATTAATATTCTTCTTCAGCAATATGCAAGAGTCACCAATAATACGAACACTGCCAACGTCATATCGAGATCGTCAGCATTGCGGCAAGCAAAAAGAAAGGAGAGAAAAGCTGCAGACTTTTAGTCACTTCCCGTATTACATTACATATATTAGCGGTGTGCAGTCCCAACCCCGTGACATGAGCGGCTTTGACGGACACAAAAGTATATAATCATGCAGTTTACAGTGGGGCATTTCATGACTGATAGAACGAACTGCTATCGAAATTTCTCAAGCTCAACCGCACACTTATTCGTTGTTATCTGATGTGTTGTTCAGGTGGCCTCATGTTATGTGATCAAATCTTCCTGCCCAAGAAAGCTAAACATGGTCGAGTATATTTTATTTATTACATGCTGCGGACCAATGAAGGTTCGTGCAGGGTGGGTGTTTACATAGTAATCAAAGCAAGGAATACAATGCAAACATGAATACAGTGAAACAAAACAACAAACATCAGTGCAGACGATACACGGGCTCTGTAAGGGCTATTGTGCGAGTGAAGAAAGAGAATTTAAACGAGCCAGTTCCGGCGAAATACGGTGTTAGAGAATAAGGGTGGTGATGGCGCGTTTGTCGAGTCATTAAAGGGAATGGATACGGTGTGACGTCAAAGGGCAATTGGTTGTTAACACGTTTCGCGAGAAAATCCTGCCAGTATGTTTTCCTTCGTAGCTGCAGGGGTGGGATGTTAGCTTTCATAAGGACAGAGGGGAATCAAATAGGGAAAATTTAGGGAAACTAAATCTAACGGCTTTCCTTTGAAACCTTTAGAGTTTTCTAACGTTAGAGTCGGTGAGCGGATCCCATTGGATGCGGGCATATTCAAGCTTAGGGCGCATAAGGGACAGATAGCCAAGTAATTTTACATTTGTGGGTGTCCTACAGAGTTTGTGCCTCGATAAGCAGAGTTTGCGCAGTGCAGAGGAGCAAATATTGTCGATATTGTAATTCCAGAATAGGTTGTCGGTAATTGTTACACCTAAGTACTCGTGGTTGGTGAATTGTTTCAAAGGAGAAGAGCTTAGCGTGTATGTGAAAGGATTGGGCGTTTTTTTACAAGTTATGCGAACCAAGAATTTTTAATTATTAAGTATCATGTCCCAGTCCCTGCACCACTCATTAATGTTATTTAAGCTTGCTTGAAGCCAATTTTGATCGTTGGTACAGCCGATACGCTTGAACGAAACACAACCATCCGGGAATAATCGGATACTAACACCAGGAACAACGACAGACACAATATGATTAATATATAATAAGAAAAAGCAAGGATCCTAGTGCACTTCCTTGGAGTACACCTGAGGTCTCTGAAAGACAGCCTGATATTTGCACACCAGCCATCACGCGGTGTACGGTTGGTACAGTGCGTGACGGTACGATTGGTCCGTGTTCCTCAATTAGCAAGGCAATACACAAAAGCACGGCAATGGCGCTATATATTTTAGAGACTGAGTTGTGTTCCGCATCCTTGTAAATCGGAATCGCAAGGGCTTGTTTTACCCATTGCGGTAATAACGATGTTACAATGAGGACACCGACAGTGAGTAGTAAAACGCATTTCAGAACGCCGAGCTTCCTGCGATGAACCTTAACAGTATGCCCACCAGTAAAGCAGCTTGCTTTTCTTGTCTTGGTGCAACCGAACGCACAAGCGAATTTCCTTCTGTGATCCTAATTAATTTGGCTCCGCCACAGGATTGCGACATCGAAAGTTCATAAATAACCCAGTCCAACCCGCTTGATCCACGCACACGAGCCTTAATACTGGCCTACGCCGTTCTTGGACCTAGAGAGACAAGGAATTTTTTGGCGATGAACGAATGAGCTCTCGTGCCATGGCATATTTGCTCATTATTAGGGAAAATGAAAGGGAAAAACAGACACTATGAGCCGCCGCACCTTGACTGCGCGTATGGTAGTCGTGTATGGTATTGGTACTACTGTATTTTTGTGTGGTATGGTATGGTATGGTATGGTATGGTATGGTATGGTGTGGTATGCTAGGGGTCACGCTGAGGGGTAGGAAAACAGCCGCATGGATTAGGGAACAGACTAAGGTGGAGGACATTCTAGTTCAAATCAAGCGAGGGAAATGGGCATGGGCTGGTCGCGTAATGCGTATGAGGGACAACAGGTGTACCATACGTTTAACAGAGTGGCTGTCAATAGACCGCAAACGCAATAGGGGTCGGCCGAGGACACGATGGAGAGAGGAGCTACGAAAATTTGTGGGGAAAGAATGGACTATGCTAGCACTCGATAGGCGTGGCTGGAGATCTTTGGGTGAGGCTTTCGTCCTGCAGTGGACACAGCCAGGTATATGACGATGATGATGGTGACTCCGCAGCGCCCGCCATCTCTGCGGAATCGCTCCTCATGGCCTCCGAAGGGCCCATTCCAAGTATTTGAAGGGCTTGTAGGGGAGGCTGCTTGTCTGATTCGAAACAACCACTATCTTGGAGAGGCCGCTTGCGAGGCCAATTCAGGGAAAAGCAGTCCCGGTGTGCTGCGTAATGGCCAAGGCTGGGCCTTCTTGATAATATGTGCACACTGCCGACTGTGTGTTTGAAGGCATAAAGTGGGCGTTCGTAAATCGTAATCGAAATGACCCCATTGCGACTATACTGCTGTGGTTACTTCCGCGAAGGCACAAAGTCAGATGACGTCCCGCTTACAATATTAAACAGTGCGAACGTTTTGTTTATTTCTTACAAGTTGCAGAGGCTATCCAACCTACCTTCGCCTTTTCTTTTCTTCGACGGGTTAATGATAGTCGATAGCGTTGCTTGGCTCTACTATGAGCGAGTCCATATCCTGCTTGCCGACACTATTCAAGAGCGCCTTTGCTAGATCCTTTCATCCTTCGTTTCAATGATTGTCGCCGTGTCTTGGTGTCCATATGTCCTAAAAGTTTATGTAGCCCCTCTTTGCAGCAAGAATGACCTAACGACTAGCTACATGCCAGCAGGTGTAACACTTCTGGTTTGTTAGTTTCTACGGCGATCAACCAAGTTGCTACCAGCACACCACGTCATCCTTTCCGCCAAGTCTCTCAAGGCCTATATTTGCATTGACTTGAGAGCTACTACGAGCCGTTGGGAACGCAAATAAATAGATAGCAAGAATACAGTATCAATGAAAATTTAGCCCACGTTTAATGTGTCTGAGGACATAAATATACCCCCTGCAGTTGCTCTTCCTTGCAGTTCCCTTTCCATGTTTCATCTACACCGCAAACCCTGATGAACAACATGAAGAGTAAGCCTACGTCTCCGATTTCCGGGAGTGACCTTTTGTAACGGGGTCGTTACACGCCCTTGGAACAGCTCTGTGAACGCGCTTCTTCTGGTAAATTGGCTCCAGGTCAGAACAAAAAAAACAAAACAACTACAAAAAACATTTCTCACGCACCCAACGAAAGGCAAAAGGCAAAACGGCGGGGAAGGAGATCAAGATCACCGGTTGCTTGGACGGCGACCCCGAGACTGCCGGGGAGAGCACTCCGCTAAGATTACGTGCGAGCGGCATTTCGCCGGGTACGTCCCTCTTTCTGTGCCTCCCAGTCTCGTCTGTGCGTCCACACGTACGAACTGTATGTACGTCGCTCTCCAAGGGGCGGAGACCGTGGCAATGCCTGCCCGGCCGCTTGCTCACGAATAGCAGAAAAGTGAGCGATACCCCCGAGGACCCTCGCGTGTGTTGTATCCGAGCCACGAGGCGGCGGCGGAAAGAAACTTCCGTGCCTTCTCCCCCGCCCTCTCTCAGCGTCGACCTGTATTCCTCCTCCTATAGCCCCAATCCCTTTGCCGTCACCCTTTCTCATTCACTCCACCGTAGGGACCATGGGCTCGGCCAGAGGAGTCAGGGTCCGGGGCTGGGAAGGAGTGGCGCGCCCAAAATGATTTCCGATCCGGCCAAGCGTTTCACTTCGCTCGGGAGAACTTTCGATTTGGTCTCTGCTTCCGTGTGCTTTGCCTGGCGAGCCTGCGCGGCGCGTCGCCTACGTGTCCTTTCTCCTTCCTCGCCCCGTGTATAACGTGCCGCGCCGAGCTCGGTGATCGCAGCAACCGTTCTGCTTGCGACTAGACTGTCTCTCCCCCTCTGCCTTTTCCGTTCCCTATTTTTCCTCTTCTGCTCATCCCTTCTTTCCTTCCGCTTCTTCACGATGTTCACAAGTGAGAAGCTCCTCTCGTGTCTCGCTTATGCACCCGTTTTGTGTCTCTTTTAATCTCCATGTCTATTTATTCCTCTTCTTCACATCCCTCTTGTTGTTCGGGGTGGTGATTGTACTTCCCTAGAATTCCCTGTTCGCAATTCCTCCTCTCTGACTTCCCGCCCTTACACTTCATATCCGCCTTTTTTCACCCTATGCTACCCGCTATAAGTTGCATTTGCGTTCCCCCTAACCTTCTTTCTTGCCTACCTGTCTCCCTCTCTGACATTTCTCACTCCACAAACCAGTGCTCACCGTTCAGCCTCTTCCATCCCCATCGCCCTCTCCGCGGAGGCGCAGAGGAGGCAGCGCGATTTCGCCCTTCCCCCTTCGACGGCGCTTGTGCCAATATTTGCTTCAATGCGGACGTGATTCCGCGGGGTATTGACCACAGCGGCGGCTTCGCTGGCGTTTGCACCTCGTTCTGTTCACGCTGTGCATTGTTTTGTTCCCTTTCGCTCTTTTTTGTTCCCCCCACCCCGGGGCGATTTCTGCGCCCTGGCGTGCGTGTACCGGATAAGAGAGTAAGCGAAACGGCGTAAATGTAGAGAGGAAATCAAAACAAAAACGCCAGGCACGCGGTAGGGGGGAGTAAAAAAGAGAAAAGAAAACAACAAGAGAGAGCGAGAGAGAGGGAGAGGTAAAACACGGATAAAAGAGAGAAAGCTGAGGTTTGGAGCGTAGCTCAACCGAGAATCGCGTCGGACGCCATGAAAAACGTACTACACAGCAACGAAAAGAAAGGGGGTAGAATTCAATTCGCGGAGAGCCGAGGCAGGCAACACGCGTTTTTCTTGTACGGAACAGGTTGGCTGTTCTAGAAGGATACAAAGATGCTGGAGGCGACCGGCGGGGGTGATGCTGAATTCCGTATGTGGGTTGGAAAGTGGATTTGCTCCAGGTTGCGGCCAGAGTAAACAACGTGCAGGTTCTTTGCACTTGAACGTGCGCGCTCAACGGGGGCGCATTTGTGGAGAAAACAACAACAATAACAAACGCGTTTTGATGCTGCAGCGTTCGCTTCTCTTCGGTCCGTTTCCTCCGTTCGGTCGACGTCGGCCGACGCTAATGGCCGGCAAATTTGGGCCATCTCTGCGGTGTCGTAATGAGCGCGGTAACGCCTCAACCGCGCCTGGAATAACCACAACGCCTGTTACCGTGCGCACTATACACATAAACAAAGAAGCGTCTGTGGGCCTCTGTTTTCCAGCGACAAACTAGCGTGGCATATGCGCTTGTATTCACGAAGAAACATAAAACAGCGCGGTTAATGGGACACTGAAGTGAATATGTCGATGTCTTACTTGTATAGCTACGTTTGGCAGTTTAACGCGTGTAATTCTTTATCTGACCATTTCGCGGAAAACTAGAGGTTTAGTTTTCCTTTAATGGGCGGTACGAGAGGGAAATAATGACATTGTGCGCCCCTCGTGCCCTCCGTGCGAACTACAACATTCAGGTCACGCGGATTTTTGATATGTTTTTGTGTGATTTGGTAGTGAGTGAGTGAGTGAGTGAGTGAGTGAGTGAGTGAGTGAGTGAGTGAGTAACTAAGTAATTAAGTAGTTAAGCAGTCAAGCAGTTTAGTAGTCTAGTAATTGAGTTATCAATTAAGTAAGTAAGTGAGTGAGTGAATGAGTGAGTGAGTGAGTGAGTGAGTCTTACGTAATCTAATTTTCTAAAACCTTCAATCCTTAGTTTAGAGAATCCTCAAACAAGGAAAATCGCGCATTCGTTCGGGACGCTTGGAAACTCGTCACTTGTGTTCTGCGTAACATCATCATAATGTCGTAGCATCCAAATGTCCTTGGAGCATCAGCACACTTGCACTATCAGTTCACCCATTTTCTTTCACAGTGATTTTCGCATTACCGGTTCGTGTAGTGTTTCGTCATATTTGGTGGCCCAGAAATTTTGTGACCTTTCAGAATACGAAAAAAAAAAATGTTAGTCACAATCACAGCACTTATTTTCTCCCACGAGTGACCAGACTTGCACTGAAGGTTACAGTGGCCCAAATTCAGGGCGAACGTTTTCTTCTTCTGCTTGACTCATCTACAATGCAAAAAAAAAAAAAAAAACAACCGCGGAACATCGTATTGCATTTAATAAATCACATTTTATCCACAGCGCGAGTTTTATTCGGTGGTTTTTAGAAATAATCGCCCCAAAATTGTTCAGGAAATGGTTGACCCCTGTAGGTGCACGAAAGAAAGCGTTGCGGCCCGAGAAGGTATATCAGTGGTAAGTCGAGGCCTCAGTGTACACAGAGACTCCCTTACGCGGGTCCAATGAGTCCATTAAAAGCCCAGCGACAATGTCAACAGTTCGCTTTGATCTTACATTAGGGACCAGTGCGGTGAATATAACGTGCCTCAGTCCCCTCCTTCCTGCCTGTTGTTTTATAATTCCGGCATCAGCTGGCGGGGAGCTCAGCCACTGCACACTAAAGCTATGCGAGAAGCCGACCTTTCAACCGAAGATCCCCATTGCTTGGCGGCGAGCTCAACCACTACACAGCATAGCTGAGCAAGAAGCCGACCTATCGACTAACGCTCCGCAAACATTAGCAGCCGTACTGGCCTCTACGGAAGGGAGCGCGTAGTGCGGGGCATGGATCACGAAACGGTGGAAAGATATAATAATAATTTCCAGAACAAGTGTAAAGTGTAAGACTAATCTGCGTTCTTTATTGGGACTCTTCTAAGTATAAAAAACTCGTTGGTACATATCGGGCTGTTAGGGGATGGTTTTCATGGTGTTGGCGGGAATATTTTTGTCTGTTACCTTTTAGAAATCAGAGGCGCCCCTTTATGTCTTGTTTGTGGTCGTTTTCGTCATTAGTGGCAATTCGTTGGTCCTGGCCTGTGCTACACGCGTGCCTAGTTTTGTTGCTGGAGGTCGCTCACAGGGTATTGCGGATACCGGAATTAAATCGCAATTTCTTTCACAGAAGTGCACTTTGAATCCTAACTTGCTTGCCAAAAATATTACGTTGATTTTAGCTGGTCTTCCTTTAGAGAGGAACAAAAACGAAGTTCGCATTTTTGTAACGGCTGGAATATTTATTAACTAAGCAGTTATTGGAAAGGCTTTACATCCCGTTGCCAGAAAAAAAAGGAGATTCGTTTAACTGAAGACAAATGCACGCGGTTCTTATGCTGCCATGGGTAGATTTTTTTGGGTATTGTGCATGTTTGTGAAAGTTTGATGTAAGAATTTTATACCTATTCGCAAGACTTCTTCACTGCCATCAAGGAAAAAAATTGCTTCTGGTCCGATGGTATGAATACACGATTAAGTGACACCCATGTATTCGCCAATAACTTATTCAGATATATAATCCTTTTGTCCCAAAAAAAAACACTACAGGTAAAATCGAGCGAAGCGTAAACGTGGATGCACGCCTTTATACACTTTATACACGACCGCGTTTTTTCTCTATCTGTGTCAAACATTTACCTTCCACAAGTTAGAGATGCACTGCGATAAAACAGAAGTAGTCTCTTCCCAGTAAACTAAGAAAACACAGGGGTGACTGGAACGTGCCAAATTGCCAGTTCCAGCTCTTAAATCGGCCGGGAGCATCGGTGTGCCACGGCATGTTCGGTGCGAGCAGAGCCGGTTCGATAATCGCACGTACGACAGCGAAGAACATGACCATAGAAACTGCAGCGCTCCTTTTGCGAATGTTACGTTTCAACGACGAGTTGTGGAGGGCGAAACTTCTTACTGAAGTGACGACACTGTGACGCTAACTCGTTGGCTCGGGCGCTTCGACAAAGTTATTGCTACATGTCCTTGTAAATGAAAAGTATGCGCGAGACATAACTATAAATTTGAAAGAATCGCAGAAGTTATGCTTCAGTGCGCCTATAGGCTCACTGATAGATCACATTTTGTTTAAAATGCAACAGACGAATTAATTCTGCTCTAAATTATTGATTGATTGATTGCTTGCTTGCTTGCTTGATTGATTGATTGATTGATTGATTGATTGATTGATTGATTGATTGATTGATTGATTGATTGATTGATTGATTACGAGGTTTAACGCTCCGAAGGTACATAGGCGATAAGGCGCGCCGTAGTGGAAGGCTCCGGATTAATTTTGACCACCTGGGGATCTTTAACGAGCGCCGAAACCTCCAACACACAGGCGTTTTCGCTTTTCGCGTCTATCAGAAAAGCAGCCGCCGCGGCTGGGAATCGAACCCGCGTCCTTGGGCTCAGCACCACAAAGCATTAGCCACTGAGCCACCACAGTGGGCAATTCTGCTCTAAAGCATTATTTCCCCCTAATAACTGCGCTATTTGCGACCGCACGCCATCGGGCCAAATAGCGACGGCGACGATAAACGACCGTTACAGCTAGCACTCTGACCGGAAGCATTTGCAAACATCTGGATCTTCTCACTCGCTTTAGCGAGGAACAAAATACCAGCGCTTTTTAAATACCAGACAGGATTAAGGGAACAGCTGAATTAGTTTAGCTTCCGTGCAGGGGTGACTAAAGCAGAGCGTTTTCTTATTTAAAATTTTTCGCAGAGACTATGCGCCCGACGCCTGCCATCGAAAAGCCTCATGAAGGCATCGCCCTCCTTCTCCCGAAACGCTCCAACCGATTGGAAACTTCTAGGACACAGCATCCAAGGTAGACGTCCGCCCAGTGTAACGCAGGAGATCTTGTGCTCCTTGCGATCTTCCCGCCGTCAGATGATGTAAGCCTAATGACAACACCTACAGACCCTGATTTACTGTAAGCCAGCGAGCCCTGGCCGCAATCAGGTGCGAGGTTTACGTCCACTACATGAGCTGAAGCACTTCCCTCCAGGTTTCAATTGTGAGTATCCCCTAGGTTCTAATTCGGATCGCCCGTTTTGAGACCGCACAATTTGATTCCTCTTTTATACAAGCGGTGTTTAAAGGTCGGCACCCGCTCCCCATAAGCGTGCTGAGAAGTGACACAGACGCCGGACACCACACTATGCACACCCACGCCCGACGACGATAATTCATTCCGCTCCCCTTAAGCTCCATCCCTCCTTTGCTCTAGAAATGAGAAACCACAACTGTTCAGGCTGCCGGCTCGCTCAGCCCTCGCTAACGGAATAAGGAGTGAGAAAGAAACCACCGTCTAACAGCAGAGCTGTTTAGGTCGACACAAGTCCGTGCGGCGTAGACAGAACACCCCGAGCGCACGTGAGCGCGTGCCTCGCGGCCACCGCCCGGCGTCCACGGTGTGAGGCGCCGGGCACCCCCCTCGCGCAGTGTTTTAAGCCACACACACACACAAAAAAAAATTCACAGCATATCCACGGGGTGAATGATGATGAGTGGGCGAAGCTCCTGAGGGGAAATCATCGGTAAAACCGTGACTCTTCAGTGAAAGTTCGCCCACTACATCTGTGTCCGAACGTAACGTCTAGAAAGTCTCGCTTAAACCGCGCGTCGGCACCTTGGGGCTGAGCTCGCCTGATGCGTTTTGCAGACGCCTCACGAGCTCTCACTGCATCGGGGTCTGCCTGCCGATACGCGCGCTTTCTCGCCGCTTCCCGTTCTCTGACGTTTTGGAGGTCCTCTTCGCGCCGCAGCCGTGCCGCTTTGCGTACGGCAGGGTCCTCGCGCCGTTGCCGTGACGCTTGGGCCTCTCGTTCTCGAACGCTGGGATCTTGGCGGCGTCGTCGCGCAGCCAGACGACACGCTTCGGCCTCCCGCTCTCGTACGGCAGGATCTTGGCGGCGGCGTCGCGCAGCTTCACGGAGCGCTTCTGCCTCGCGGGCTCGCACATCTGCAGCCTTATCCATCGGGCGACTCCGAGTGCGCGCCAACAGCGAACGGATTTTATTACAACGCTCCCCGCCATCTAGTAAACAATTCAAGAACTAAACTAGAGGTAGCCACGCCATCTAGTAAACAATCCAAGCGCATCTTTTCATCATATACAAGTACCGCCATCTAGTAAACAATCCAAGAACTAAACTAGAGGTAGCCACGCCATCTAGTAAACAATCCAAGAACTAAACTAGAGGTGGCTACATACATACGTCGAGGATGGACAGACCCACGCCTTAAGGAGCTTCGCCCCTAAAAACCGAGCGCATGCGAGCACGTGCTTCACGGCGACTGCCCGGCGTCGTACAGGGTTGCACGTGGGCTTACGCCACGTGTCCAAGGGAAGTGTGACATAAACGGCAGCGTCCACGAGCGGACCTGAAGCAATACCAATAGAAACGGTAAGGCACGCGCGGACACGCACGCACGCCCACATGTGCACACACGCACGCATGGACGCACGTGCACACACGCACGGGCACACACCACACACACACACAGACGCACACGCACACACACACACGCACACACACGCACGCGCTTGCTTGCTTGCACACATACGTACCGATTCACGAACAAACACTCGGCCAGAGCATCGCCTAAACATTCTAACAACTTTGACATGTAGGTTGCTAGTTACCATTGTGAGATGAAGCATCGTGCTATCCAGGAGGCGGCTGGTCCTATCCTATCGTGCTATCCAGGAAGCGCGAACCGGGCTGCCATTGTCAGCGTTCGGAATGAGCTCATGAACAGTTCTCAGTAGCGGCGCAGAATCCCGTCTAAACTGCAGTTTTAAACTTACTCAGTTGCTAACAAAAGAGGTTCTGGCCAAGGACGCCTAAAGTGTAAGGTGAGGAGGGGTATAATAACTAAGCATACGCGGGAAGTAATATGTAACGAAAGTCCAGTATATCAGTACAGCAACGGAAACGCGTGAAAGCCGTACTTCCTTTTTGACGACATAAATGACACTCCTCCCTCTCAGCCTGTGCCCTAACCTACGTGTACGGTACTTTGAAAATGAGGACAACATTTCTGCGTTAAAACTTTCCTTTGTACTTATTACGCCCCCCAGTTAGAAAACACAGGGCAGTTCTTGTCGTTTTCATAATTGCCACCACACGCATAGGGCACTCCAGGCGTGTAAGTGTATAGTCTAATGCACCCGACGGTATGCCCGCGGGAAGCGTTAAAATCTGGGAAATCCGCTGGTGAGAGCCGTTTCGAGAAATGAAAAATACGTGTTAATACGCGATAAGGACGAGCAGCCTTAATGGTTATTTCGCGGCATGCTCTTTTTAATCACGCCAGGTGTACGGAAGCCGCTGTTCTCCCAAAGATTAAGCCTAAGCGAGCGCCTCTACGCCAGACAAAGGACATCAGCGAGGTGCCCCCTGTGCTCTTCGCTCTTACTTCCGCCATTTGGGGCTGAAAATCGCACCCGAGCGCCGAATCGCCGAGACAGGAAAAGTGTGTAGTCGTTTGGGCGCTGATGGAGACAACTCTGGTAATGCACTATCCGTGTAAACTTCGCCACTTCAAAAGCTAAAGAAAGTGCCTTTTTCTCTCTCGAGTGCCACCTCGCTATCCCCAAACAGTGCGCTGTGTCGAGAAGAGTGGGTTCCTCCTAGCCCGTCTTACAACTCCATAATGGCCGGCATTGGTGTGATCCCGCGCCTCCTCAACGCAATTCACCGCCTTCAAATACCGTGGGAGGGAAAGCAGTGAGAGGTAACGCATTTATTAAAAAAAAAAACAGAATGAACTGCCGGACATGATCGGCACATCGGGGACCGTCCTGTGCAGCTGTAACTATCAACACTCGCTGATGGAGGCTACGCCGGCGTGGTGACTAGCCGTCGTTTCTCCTCTGCGCCTCCATGCCAAAGGTTTCTTTATGCTCGCGAGTTCCTTTTCTCGATGCCGTATATTGTGACTAACGTTGGAGACGTAGACAACACCAAAGGAAGACAAAGACAGCAAACAACTGCGCTGTCCCATTACTATCACTGACATAACTGAGGATGCGCATCGATCCCCAACGTGGTTCAGTCGAGGTACGAGGAGAAAATGCTAACTGCGTTCAAAGGCGACAACGTCTGAGGGATGGAAGTAATGACACAAGACGTAGATAGCATGCGCGGCAAGAAACTGCTGCGAACGAACTCAGCGTTGTGAAGACATAGGCGTGCCTTACTACGACCGGTCAGCGTAATATTGCCGTACCTGCCGAGGGTTCAATGGTAAGGAGAGGCTGAGAGAACATTTATTGCCCAGTCTGCGACTCTCGCAAATTCAGAGCGACTGGAAAAAGAGGACGACGTCGAAGCCGGCAGGAACAGATCAGATGCGTGCCTTGGGGGTGGCGCCTGCTATTATCACCGCTTTTTAGAACGATTCTTGCTCTGGGGACGCTTATAATAAAGTGGCCCTCTCTCCGCTTCGCCTGCTCCACTGCTTCAACATATTGGTGCGGTGACATATTGGTGCCGTGTAGCGACCTAAGTACAGGTCAGGTGGAGGCTATCGCTGTCTTCACAGTGGCCAGGATGCCCTCGGAGATCTTCTGGACATGAAGGCAGAGAGCCTCCTGGGCGGCCCGAACGCCTGTTCTGGGCTTGGGGGGAATACACGTCTCCCTTGAGGAGGAGGAGGAGAAAAGCGAATGGGAAGGCCGACAGGTTATTCAGGCTTAGAGATCGGATTGCTACACTACACTGGGGGAAGGGGTGTGCAGGGGATGAAAGAGAGGGCAGGCGAACAAGAGGGAATAGGAGCGGGGCCGCGCACGCACGTTAGTCGCTTTCTGGGCACTATTGTCTTCCAGCTAAGACTGAGTCCTTCGTAAAAGGCAAAAGGGCTTTCGTTGCCTTCTGCGAATTCGATTGTAGGGGTCGATGTCCTAGTGTGAACGGTTGATTGTCCAATCGGCTAAGCTCGGCGGCCGAAACACGCATTTCCGATTAATACTAGCGGCAACGAAAAAGTGCATGTTCGATAGTCTCTTAAACCTCGCAGGCGTCGCAGTGGGCACTACTAGCCATTCCGATGAGGAAGGAATAGGCTTTTGTGAAGGCCACTCCCATCCACGGTGTACAAAGTGAAGTAGGCTGTGATCGATATAGTCCACATGGAAGACGGCGCTGGAGTAGATGGTCCTCGTCGTGGAGGCGCGGTTGATAGGCGGAGGGCGTAGGTCGGAGGAGGGGCAGTCCCAGTAGGACTTAGGAGAACGGGAAGGCTAGCATGTTTAAAACGCCTTGAGCCTTGTCATTCCTAAAAGCTCCGTCCCCCTGCGCTATACGGCTCCCTGAATGCCTGGCGCCCGGAGGGGGGTGCACGTTGATTGTGGGATTTAACGCGCCGAAGCTACCCCTGGGCTATGTGGTGAGTCCTAGTGGAGGGCTCCGGATTAATTTTGACCACCTGAAAATCTTTCACGCGCACGTAAATCTAGACACACGGGCGTTTTAAGTGCGAATGCACTTCTTAAGCGAGCCTGAATCGTCCGCCGCCGTCGTCCGCATAGCAACAGCTGCGGGTGCGCGCGCTCCTCGTCTTCCTCCTCGTCTTCCCTAGCAAGGGGGGAGATGGGCGCGCGCTACTCTCCTCCTCCTCTCTCCGCTCAGTGACTGCGGGTGTTGGGCGCCTCCTCTCCACTTCGGGCGGGAGAGCTCTCGCTCGCGTAGCGGGCGCTCCGCATTCCGACGCGTGAGGGCGCTCGTGTAGCCCTCGCCGTAACGGCGGGCGCTACTCTCCTCCTCCTCTCTCCGCTCAGTGACTGCGGGTGTTGGGCGCCTCCTCTCCACTCCAAGATCACGATATCCACCGTAATCGCGCAATCAACAACCGTGCATTCGCACTTACACACTCGCCCCCTCGGGGAAGTGCGAGGGAATTTTTTTGCTTTTCACCTCCATCTGATAAGCAGCAGCCACCGCAGCTGGGATCGAACCCGAGACCTCGGCAATAGCAGCATAACGTATTAGCCACTGAGCCACCGCGGCTGGTTGGGAGGTGCATGTGAGCAACTGCGCATGAAAGGAGGTATGCGTAGAAATTTTTTTCCGCCCGGTGTTGATGGGAAGAATCATCACACGCAGGCAAACGGAAAGTTTTCTGAAGTTGCTTACGAAAACCGAGAGTGTCACTTTTGAAAGGTGCTGCTTAATTCCCACAGAAGATCCAGCCGTGAGGGTTTTATGGAAGCTCACTCAAATTACTTATACGATAGTGACCCGGCCGTTCGCTCTTCCGGATGCTTTTCGCAAGAATATTGTTCTCTTAGGGCATGGGTTCCACAGGGGTGGGCACTTTAAACACCTCCGTTTAATTTATGCGTGAGTGGTCCCAGCAACTTGGTTAACGAGAGTATAGTTTTCTCTGGTGTGCTTACAACGCTCTCGCCCGTTTCTACTCAACATGCAAACTACTACTCAGCAGCTGTGCAGTCACAACAACGCAAGAAAAATATAGTGGCGAAACGCAAGTGTTCCGAAATTATTGAAGTGGGTTGAGTACCAAACACTAGCCTTTATTTAGTCGTCAGATTGGGCCTCTCGCTACAGTCAACCTCTAAAATTTAGCGACTCAGTGGGTGACGTTGAAATATATTCGGTTTGCAAAGAGAGATGTGAATCAGGCGCGTTTTGTTCGTAGGCTCGTTGGGTATTCTTACCTGTTCTAGTTCTTGTGACAGCAGGTGCGATAAGCTTCAAATTACTCGCTGATTGAAGCTCTCATTTCCCTAGTACAAGAATGGGGACATGAAACTTTAAATCGACGTTGAAGCACATCACTAAGCACTCATTGTGCTTTTAATATCTTATACTAAAATGTTTTCCTATCGCACCCTCAACGGCGGGCGAGTAGTGTGCCTGATATCCACGGGTATGCGATGGGATTGCAGTATAGTGAAAGCGTGAAACCCATGCCAGATTTTACAAATAATACAAGAGACAGGCAAATTTGGAAAAAAAATGCGATGTTTAACTCTTTGACCAGTCCAGATTCAACAGCGACATGGGCCGACAGTGTTTTGAATCATATTAGTGGCACCGCCAAAGCAAACATCCGAGAATGGCAATTTCCAAAAAGACGGTGATAGCATGTCAGGTATAGGTAGAGGGATGTACGCTATTCGCTACCCGCGGTTCGTTTGGTTGCATCTAGAAGTACGCCCGCCCAAATCACGCCGCCAGCGCATTCCGCAACAGCGAACTCATCTATGCAACGAAGGTACACTCCTCTTCCCCTTTCCCCTCATCTTCCCCTCCCCCAAAATCGCACTAGAACTTCTCGTGTGCGTGTACGTAGTTTCTCAATGGTGGCGAAGTTTGGACGACATATCAGCAATTGGGCTCCCTATGCACCTATATTTCGTTTTTTTACGCCTCTTGCAGTTGTGTATCTGCTGTATCCCGCTGCGGTGGACACTCCACTTCAATAACGTTTTTTCCCCAACTATTTTGCCTTTCGTCCCCGATTTTGTTGTCTCGTTTTTCTTTTCGTCCTCTCTCCTCTTCTTTCTTCCGCATCCTCCTTTTCTCCTTTTTCATGGTCTGCCTCTCTACGGGCGCTTTTACGGCGGCGAGTCTGCGTCAAATGGCGCCACGAACTCACGCATTCCCGCCACCGTGTCCCGGTGTGCCCCGGGCAGCCTGAAAGGAAAGATGCACGGGCCATTCCGCACATTCCGACCGCACTTACGGGACGCCAGCCGCGGAGAGCGGTGGGCGGTTCTCGCTTGCCGAGAATGCCCCGTGCTCCATTTTTCCTCTTTCTGAACACCCTCCCCCCCACGTCCCCCAATCATACCGAACCTGCGCTGCGGTGGCCCCCCGGTAAAGATTTGGGAAAGAAAACACAAC
Organism: Haemaphysalis longicornis; assembly: GCF_048455015.1. Classification (NCBI taxonomy): domain Eukaryota; kingdom Metazoa; phylum Arthropoda; class Arachnida; order Ixodida; family Ixodidae; genus Haemaphysalis; species Haemaphysalis longicornis. Next base: position 115,818,647 of record NW_027526335.1, read on the forward strand.
AAAAGAAAACGCTCTCACGAGAGAAACAGAGAGAGAGAGATGACACAAGAGAAATTCAGAGAATAGACCGGGACAGCGGAAAAAGTGTTGCGCAAGAATCGGGAAGGAGGAAAGGTATGGTCGAATATAAGCGACTGGAGTAGAGGGAGGTACTATAAGAATAGAGGTGAGCGGGAGAGAGTTGTCAAATATCAGTAGGCGCGCTTGGGAATGCTGCAGACGTAACACTAAACAAAGGGCAACAAAAAGGGAGCAACCCCGACGAGGAAATGGAAGAAAGATAAAAGCTGTTCGTTGGAGTGCGTCTTCCGAAGGATCAAGAAATCTCGCGAAGGGGCATGTCGTAAGCGTGAACAATATGAAAGCGCCGAGCTAAGATGTACTGAAAAGAAAATAATAAAAAAAAAACGGGGAGAGGGAGTCGCGCCTAATGTAAAGAAGCGTAGACGAGGCTAGACGCTAACTAAGATTAAAACGCGAACGGTAAAGGCAAGTAGCAAATTGGCCGGAGAGGCTCGCGCTCTCGTGCGTAAAAAGACTTTCTCTTCTCGACGACATTTGCTTTAAAAGATAGTGAAGCGGCAGCAGCCTCGTAGCAGAGAAGAGAAGGAGAGCTCGGCGCATGCAACTGATATGGCTAGCGGGGAAGAAATAAAGGAATATTGGGTTCATTTCGAATGGCATTAACGGAATGGGTTCGTCGAGGGCGGAAAAAACAGTCAAAGGACTGACAAAGGAAATGGGGAGGTGCTTTGACTTTATCTCCGTTACGATACTCCTTTTTTAACCTCCGCTTTCTCTCTCTTTCTACCGCTTTGTTCATTTTCTTATCTTTATTTTGCCCTCCCCCCCCCCTCCCTCCCCCGTCTCGTTTCTGCGTGTTCGTCGGCCTCCAGTTTCACTTTCATAGCTCAGCCACTTTTTTATTTCGGCACATAGTTTCGAAAACTCTGGCTGCGGGCCCCATGACTTCAAGGCCCGACACTAGCCCCGCAAAGAATAAATACGACCACCCGAAAAAGAAAAGAAAAAAAGGTATACAAACTGCCCTTACGGCCAATTCAAATGGGGCTTACGCTGACCTTGTCGGGATCATATTTCCCATTCTTCGAATGCATTACGCCAGCATATAAGCCAGAGTCTGCACTTCGGTTGGTTTTTCTTAGTGCTTTCTCAAAGATTCTTTGTCTAATCACGGAAGAGCAGAGCCGAAAAGAAAGAATTAAAAATAGTCAAGAAAAATAAATACGCTATATCAAGTCCTAAAATCTGTGTCGGCGGTCGCGGTTTCATTTTCCCAGGATGCCGTCTTTTAGACTCACACGGACGTAGGCCCAGCGGCCAAAAAGAACAAAGGCGACCAAGAAGAGAAAGCCAAAAAATGAGGGCGTAATGGCGAATTGTGAGGCAAGCCGGTTGGCCAAATGGGAATACGTTTATTGCAACGCGAGACGTGAGTCGCCGTTATAATACGTCAGAAGATGTAAATTAGGCATGCAAAAAGAAAGAGTGACTCCCTTAGGAGTTGCCGCTCCGTAGGGTCACCTTTCCAGTGCCCCGGGTTTCGTTTCACCGCAACCCCTAACTTTCGGGGCCAGTAACGACTTGCCGCGGTTGCGTAATCTATGAAAGAAAAAGCGGCATGCTGAATGGGCCGTCTGGCTCTGTTTTTACACGTAAAGCATTATGTACTAGCGCTTGCCTAATTGACGTATGTATTTGCACAACGATGGATCTCATAGGAATGGGCGCGATACGTATTATGTAGGCAGCGGCTGGTGCACTGTAAATATGCTCCACGTGATTTAAACTCGTAATAAGTTGTTAATGCAACTCATCAATCAATCAATCAATCAATCAATCAATCAATCAATCAATCAATCAATCAATCAATCAATCAATCAATCAATCAATCAATCAATCAATCAATCAATCAATCAATCAATCAATACGCAATGAATCAATCAACCAACCAATCAATCGAACGATCAAACAGTAAGTCTAATATTATTTACTAATAATGGAAGGAGAAGTTTGATGCTAATAAATATGTTAATCAAGCTAAAGTAACATAATTTATTTATTATAATGTTCAAATAACCCCGAAAATATCTGGTACCAAGATTTGCAAGCGAATCTCACGAACACCGCACAGCACACACATGCTTTCACAGCCTGTGTATAAGCAGATATCGGTACCCTCTGCAATTTTTGTTTAGTTTTGGGCTTAACTTCTCTTGACCTAAAAGAGGACCAGAACTGAGTTCTGCGGTCCACTGTGTGCTAACTAAAGTGTTCCATGCCACCTTTGAATTTTCGCGTACGGGTGATACACATTGTCAGTCTAATAATGACCTCAATTCGCCGAAAACAATTATTAGACCTATCTCGTCATCCCTTAGAACCACTTGGTAATAATAATACAATAAATTCTACATAAATCAAGAATCAGTGCCTAATAAATTCAGCACTCACGTTAAAAACAAACTACAGAAAATTGTTGAGCTAGAAGTAGCCCCGCAATTATAGCGAGATTTAGCCTCAACGTTAAAGGCTTATATTAAACAGCAAAAAACTTCCGTAGTGGATGCCCAATACAAAGCGTTATTCCCAATGAATGTACTCCCCCGAGATACAAGTTTAAACACCTGTTGTCCTTATTCGGAATAAAACATTTTCATTTATATATGAGCCTCCCTTTTAAAGTTTTAAGACTGAATTAAAAGGAGGTTGAGGACGCCTTTAGCGGACAGGTTACGTAAGAATGCATAAAACTGCGAAGATTGACACCGTGAATCCCCGCAACTCCTCCATTACGGGCCCGCAACACGCCTCCTACTGGACACATTACCAACGTACCAGTACATGCTCGTCTCGAACCATATACGCAGTTCGCTCTACCCCTGGTCGCCGAGGCGCAAGCTTGCACACGAGTGAGAACTTGCGCAAGGTGCCTTAAGTTCCCTATCAATGGCGTCAGGACGCAGCGGGCAACGAAAAGCGAAGAAGAGGACGCAAGATAAAGATTCTCTGTTTTACTTCCCAGTAGAGCGATCGGCTGCATCACCCACAGCAAAGTCTCTGGCCTGTCACGGTAGCAAAGTAAAATCTATTGGCCGAAATGAGATCTTCGCAGAAGCACCGAGATCAGATCTAATAACTGTGTGGTTACCCGCGCTGTTGCCGTGCTTCCAAGAAGCCGATTTCTCTTTGCAACGCCGCGCCACCCCCGCGGACACCGCTATTGTTCGCCGACAGAGACGAATCCACAGTAGTTTTGCGAGAAACCCTGCAACCATGGTATCACCGGTGGAGCGGTGACGAAACAGGGTAAGGACCCACAGGCTGCAGCTTATTACCTCGGCGGGCGTCTTATGGCAGGGCACCGTCTGGTCACCGTAAGCTGCCCCTGCCGTTGCCTGCCTGCGGTCCCTTAAGCGCCCAATAATCACCATACACACACACCACACACGCACACACATCATGCAGACACACAATATATATATATATATATAATATATATATATGTATACATATATATATATATATATATATATATATATATATATATATATATATATATATATATATATATATATATATATATATATATATATATATATATATATATATATATATATATATATATATATATATAGGGAGCAGTAGAACTTTGAAGTTGCTTTCGAAAGCAAGTCTCTTTGCTGAAACGTTGGCAACAATCGTGCTTTTACCTTGTTCGAACTTTTTCTTCTCTTGTATATATATATATATATTGAAGTGCTTGGTGAACGTCGCAGTGCCTAGAAGGCAACTACGTCTTTTTTTTAATTGAATTCACCCTAAACACTTGGAAGTCACCACACAACCGTCTGTACTGTGGGAAAAATGCAGTACGCAAAGGGTTTCTTTACAGCGAAGCTGCCTATGGGTAGGATCTAGCAGATCGTCTCTGGCGATGGACAGAACACAGACCAACAATTTTTAGCCTATGGAAAAATTAATGAAATAATAAAAAGGAATCAACGGGCCTCGGTATTTTGATATAGGACGGCCTATATTGACCCTTAAAAATGTCTGCAAGCCATGCATTAGTGTTAAAGACATATATATATATATATATATATATATATATATATATATATATATATATATATATATATATATATATATATATATATATATATATATATATATATATATATATATATATATATATATTTATAATGGTTTATTGGACAGTGTAGTACTCCAAACACTGGATCATTTAAAAGGTACAATGGTTGTCTTAATGAACCACAAGTTTAGAAAGAGCGACGGTTGGAAGATCACATGCACCCCCAGTAAACTACCTGGTGTATAAAGTCCATATATTTCCGTTACAGCAGCAATATGTCCCTAATATACAACATAAAGGCAGAAACCGGTTTTGAGAGGGATCGGTGTAGGTTTGGTTTTTGTAAGCCGGCTATCGGCTTTCCCATATTCCGTGTTGCACAATGTACTATGGCCATGAGCGATGGGACTATTAGAACCACACCATATACAACTCTCCACGGCCGCCGCCTCTTTCTCTCGAGAGGATGGCTGTGCTTTTATATATCGAACTGGATGGAGTGAGCAAATGTTGAAGGGGCAGGACCCTCGCAGCAGATATCCACCTCTGCATGGCATTGACCCTCTCTATAAATTCTGTGTTCCACCCAAACTAACCAAAGCGTCTGAAGGTATACTGCATCGTTTGCGTCTCAACGTGGCTTCCACCCGAAGCTTCAAGTTTAAAATAGGGTGGGAGGATTCGCGACTGTGCCCCACGTGCGCTGTTCGCGAGACTACCCAGCCCTTGTGTATCTGCCCGTGATTTTCCGCTGCACGTGTAACAGCGACTGGCTGGCTGTCTCATGTACGATGTGGAGCAAGGCTTCAGTTGCGTCGCTTTCTTGGACCCTGGGCCAACAACAAGAACTTATCTTTAGGGAAAAAAATTTTTCTGCGTTTTTTGTGGATTCTGGACTAGGCAAAACTCTGTAATTCTTGCATTGTACGCATGGCTGCATCTGTACGCGTTTGCGTCGTCATGTACGCTTTTTCTCATTTTTGTTGGTAGGCGTGCACTTCCGGGGTACCAATCGCTCTACTTTTGTACTTAACCTAATTAACACGAAAGTGTTTTCACTGGCGAAAAGATTTCACTGACGTCATATCCGTCACGGAAGTGACGCCAGTACAATGAAGCAAGCGGCCTGTAAAGGGTGCACCATTGCACACAGGGTCTTCCTGCGGCGAAGCAACCTTTAGTACTAAAGAGTACGTTATACGTCGGGTTGTTCGTTTTCGGGTTTTATATTTTAACACGAAAGTGTTTTACGACGGTATACAACAAGATTTCACTGACGTTATATCCGTCACGGAAATGACGCGACCCGGCAGCAGGACGTCGCTCGCCAAGCACACCCCCAAGACAGCCGCCGACCCGCAAATCATGCCCATTTCGCTGCAGAATTCGCTGCACATTTCACTTTTGTGTTTTACCGATTCCTATGACACAGGAATCAACCACATGTTTTGAGAGTTTTTGCCTTGCATTTCCTTGCGTGCTATTTCTTATTTAACTTTCGTTTTCTCTCTAATTGTTGCCTTCCCAATCTCTCACATTCACTTCACTGCATTGTAATCATCCCCATCTTGCGTAGTAAGCACTGCCCCTAGCAGAGCTAACCTCTCTAGACCACATTAAAGACATCTCTCTCTCTCTCTCTCTCTCTCTCTCTCTCTCTCTCTCTGTTGAGTCGTGTACACTCCTGGACACGTGCGGCGTCTCGCTCTCCCATGACATCGCTCACTGCTGCGCACTCTTCGGCGGCCACCTGTGCGGCGCACTAGAGCATGCGCCGCGATTGGCGTAGCCGCAGTAGAGTAAAGCGTAACCGTCTCTCCCACGAATTGCGTATGTCCTTAGTTTGCGACCTAGGGATCGCGTCACTGTTTTCATAATTAGGCACAGCAAATCCTCAATATTCGCAGCGAGATCGGTCTATAGGTGGCGATAGCGTCGCGCTGCTAGTGTGGATTCTCCGCTGGGTGGTAGCGGGAGAATGCACACTGAATGCGCGGGTCGTGCCTTTTTCGCGCCGTATCTGCTCATGAAAGGCGCAGACAAGAGTGGTATGCTGTAGTTTGGTTCCTGGGTGTTCAATGTATTGCATGGAAACGGCAGTAAACTTTCTTTACTGCGCCGAAAAAGCGTGACCCATCGGAGTTAGTGAACGGCCGAAATAATGGCGAAGAACCCGTTCACCGTGGTCCCGTTCACCACGAACCCGTTCACCAAGCTCGATCTTTCAGGAGTATGATTTCTGACGTTGCATAAAAACAGAAATAGGAAAAAAAAAGGAAGCCCCGATCTCGGGAATCCAATTGACGACAGCAGTTTCAGTCGATTTCATTCGTAACATGACGCATAATTGCATTTGTGGGATGCCCTGAAACGGCAACACCACTTTATCACCCCCCCCCCCCCATTTTTTATATGAGCTATCGAAATTGTTCTTTTATTGCAATCGGAAGGCAACATATAATTTCGGAAGTTAACGAGCGCAGAGATATAAATGCAAACGTTCAAACGCAAACGTTCAAATGCAAACGTTCAATCATAGCTCGCTTTTTCAAAATGGTATTTAAAGCCAGCATTGTGGGAAAAATAAACAAAAAAAATCCAACAAGTCGTGGGACGAACCCTGCCCACAAGCGGGATACAACGCAAAAACTGTAGAACATTACGCGATCTTTACTGCTTTAAACTTGGCCATACTTTAAGGCTTTAAGACCTGAGTATACTATGCATTCGGTTGTGCTGAGCAAGACACGTTTTTGGATGAGGTGATTCGTGTCATTATTTGAAAATGGGATACAATAAAACGAGGTACCGAATGCAACACGAGAGACGCAAACTCATAACTGCTTAAACTTTACTGAGTGATCTGCCTGAACTGTTGATTGTAGGATTTAACGCGCCGACACAACGCAGGCGATGAGGCGCGCCGTAGTGGAGGGCTCCGGATTAATTTTGACCAGATGGGGATCTTTAACGTGCGCCGAAATCTCGTACACACGGGCGTTTTTTTTTTCGCCTGATCCCCCTGAACTACTCTAGCACATCCGCAAAAATATGCTTTAAAGTACAGTGATACCTCCTTAAACCGCATCCGCATAAGCCGTAGTTTCCTTTTATACGTAGTTACGCCGAATTCCCGACTCGGTTTCCCTTTAACCTAAAGCATTCTGTTAAACCGTAGTGCCGGTTAGTACGTACTTTCTTCGCATCCCAGTCAGGTAGCGTTTAACGAGGTTTCACTGTCTACATAAAAATTAGCAAGAATGTTGCACATTATCACCAACGACTGTTCAAAAATGGTATTCATTATTGAAAAGGAACTGATAGAATTCTCTGAAATGGGCTTATTGCGTGCGCAAGACACGTCCCCGTTAATGCATGGGCGATAGCTCCCGGGTCATATGCAGAATAATTGGTTTTGCTTTTGTATTCTTTCTAAAAGGGCACAGCGCGACTTTACAATGGTGTGGCAAATGTCCCGGTATGTACGGGTCTTTTCGTTTCCGCGTGTTTCATTTAGTTAGCTTGTATCCTTTAAATAACCACCAGGCTCCCTTCAACAAAGCACCCTTTGACGTTCTAAGAAAGGGTAGATGATTTTACTCATCGGTACGAAAAGTGCAGACTGTCGAAACAATACCTGTAACACGTTTCACGCTGAAGGGGTTACCACCGCGACGATGTATCGTGGAATTAAACGAGCGCGTTTTCCCACGACGGTCGCTGAATATTGCGTTCCTAGATGAAATCGCAAGCAGAGATAAATATGCCATTGCATAGCGCCAGAATAGTGCACATATTCGTTTTTTATTGTGTACAGAGCGCGTCTTGCACCGTGCGCAACGTGACCGAGCAGCCGACGCGAGAGCGGCATCCACACAAGGAGCGGTTCAACCCTCCGCCGCCAGGGGCCGACCGTGTTCGATCTCGTGGCGATTAGCTAAACCCAACATTGCAAACCCCGCCAGAGCACCAGAGCGCCAGCTTCGCTGGGCTTCCCCTCCATGGGGTGAAGGGGCTCTGATTTTTGAAGCGAAGCTTTTTACCTGTACCACCGAGGGGTTCTTTCGCGACCGTTGGTGTCGACAGAAAACTCCCACAAACAAATAAAAGAAATTACTGGCACCGCCAGGAATCGAACCTGGAACGAATAGAGGAACGCAGCAATAGCCCGTTGTCTTATTTATTGAGCTACGAGCATACGCGGAAGCGGGGGAGACAGACGGTGCACTCACCCAGCCCATCTGCGGGTTTACCCCTTGCGTTCCCGCCGAATGCCGTGTGATAGCGTTACGCGACCTCTCGCGCCACTGCGCGCTCCGGCCACAGCACGTGTTGCAGCCGTGTGCGCGCCTTGCGCGTGCGCTAGGAGTTATAAAAATTAAAGGAAGCTCACACTATGCATGACATCTCACTTCTCCTCCGTCTCTGCCGTCGATCTCGTCGCCTCCGTGCGACTAACACCGGGTTTGAGCTTCCTTAATTTTATAAAAAAAAGTGTTTCCACTCATGTACTTCCTCAATACAACTCAACCAACCCCAGTTCATGAAGCATGTATTGGTTTAACCTTGCCAAAGAATATCTCTTTGAAGTAATAAAGGGTGTGGTTAAGTGCATTTCACTTGTATCTGGTTTCCCTTTTTGTAGGTTCTGATGGAGGAGAAAAACAAGTGAAGTGAACTAAAGTGAAGTGAAAGAGACTTTATTGATTGCCGGCAACAGACGTAATGTCTCCACTACGGCCGGACGTATGCAAGGACGGGAGACATGGTGAACGCTGCGAGCATCGTTACAGAAGAAAAGCAAAAACACCCGTGTGTTCGAGATTTGGGCGCACGTTAAAGATCCCCAGGTGGTCAAATTAATCAGGAGCCCTCCACTACGGCGCGCCTCATCGCCTGTGAAGCGTCGGTGCGTGAAACCCCCATAATCAGTCGATCGATTGATTGATCGATCGATAGATCAATCAATCAATCAATCAATCAATCAATCAATCAATCAATCAATCAATCAATCAATCAATCAATCAATCAATCAATCAATCAATCAATCAATCAATCAATAAATCAATAAATCAATCAATCAATCAATCAATCAATCAATCAATCAATCCCTCTGTGTCGAGCCACGTGTGTGAATTCAAGTGACATCGCATGGGTAATCGTTGTGGGTGTCGTTTACAGCTTCGTTTTCCAACCACCCTCACAGAATAGATTGGCGCGCATTTTTTTGTTTAAAGAAATTTAACAACTAAGAACGCGCCGTAGCAAAATTAATCCTAGTTAATATTATTGCCGTAATTATTATCTTGTTCACTTAATAGCTATAGCGTCTTTCTTACATACGTCCGTCGGACAGGATTTACTGTACTGTTATTGCTGTGGACCTTTGTTTTCCTGTTATGTTCTCTTACTGCTTGCACGGTATCTTGTCTATGCCAATGAATTTCCGTTTAAATTTGTCATGTCGTCTACGTAAATAATTGTCCTAACCTGACAGGCTCGTCCGTAGTGCGTACATGTTTTCCTTGACCTCTATGAGTAAATTGCGTTTTTACAGCGTAGGTGTTTATGGCTAGGGTTCCGCGCGTTTCTGTTATGCGTGAACAGTTCTGCGGCAAAGCCAACTTTCCCAGGAACGCTGAGCAGAAACCGGCTGCAACTTTATAAAAGCTATCCCAAAAACTGTTACATGCCTAGGGACAAGAGAGCAACTTATGCCATGTTTTCCATAACTGTGCTACGTTTGTCTGTTATCACTACTTCTCTCCCATTTTACAGCCACTACAAATTACATCTGCTCTACGATCCCTTCCTCAGACGAACATTTACGTTATTATCATTTATTATTTTGTTGTTCCTGTTGTAATTGTTGTTGCTGTTCCACGAATCCTTCTTGACAGACAGGGGGTGGTCCGACGCCGCGAGCGGGGAACGAGACTTCCCGGCTACCGTGAACGGCCCCCATGGTCCTCGTTGAATAAGTAATGCGTTATAACTGTATATATTGTCCAGGGTTAAACATCCGAAAAGCTGCGACGCGCGGCGAGCCCGCCGTTCGTAAGGGGCACATGCGCGTCGGCCCGCCAACAGCGTCTACGAAGTGCGCGGCGGGGATCGAGCGGCCGTTCCCGATCGGCCCATAACGGTCGGCGTCATCCGTTAAGGGGCGAGGGAGCCCATAATTCGGCTTTGGAAGCGCCCGGGACGCCTCGTGATCGGTAAATGGCGTTCGCCGGGAGCAAGCGTCACGGATCTCGACGTGTTTGCCGAGCCCGCTTCTAAAGAAAAGCCGTACGGGCTCGGCCGCGGCGGCGGCATCCCTTCGCCGCCAGCAACGTTATCACTTATTCATGCTGGTTGTTAGCCCGTCGGCAGACGCCGAAGCCGACCGGCGGCGGTGGTTGAGGCAGCGGCGGCTACAGCGCCCTCTCGCGTTAACATCGACCCGGCGCCGAAAGACGATAGCGAGGAAGGCTGGTGCCTTAGCGTCACCCTTTCCCACCCCCGGCGGGTTTCGTTTAAAGAAATAGCTACCTTTCTTTCTTTTCCTTTCTTTACACCCTCTTTTAGTCTTGTGCAGCTGCTGTACTTCGTGGTTGGATAAATCTGTTACACGTTCTCGTGCTTGTATTACGGAAGCTGGTATATTTTTCTGGAAGGACAGCAGGTGGCACTGAACATCCCCAGTCACCCGTATAGACCTTAGAGGTCACCAAGAAAGCTCCGCACAGCCTTCCATGCGCTGTAAGAACTCTCGGTCGGTCTATCAGCTGGCGTCTGTTCGCTGTGAGGTATACTTGGAACATATACTGAGGGTACTCGGAGGCCGAGTGAGCGGGCGAAGTAACTTCACTTTCTAAAACATTGAGGTTCTTCGTAAAGGATATCTTTACCGCTTCCGATCGCTTCCATTACACGCTGTGTGAAGGACCAGTACAAGCTGTTTTGCAGGCGAGCCGACTGAGTCAGCCATGCTGGCCCAACATGAGTGGGCAGCGTGTGTGTGGAGATGAGATTGTATGGCTGGACAGCTCCACGGAGTATGCTCTCGATGGGGATATCCGTCACAGAGTACACGAATGGGAGGACGTTTGGAGACATAAGCGCACAGGAGGTGTGTGTGTGTGCTGCCGTCAGGAATGTGTTCTTCTGGGCTTCGTGAAACAGTACTGAATGTTCTGGCTATAAAGCTAGATAAGGAGAAGGGAAGTCTGGTCTGTTGAACCCTAGGGGATTGAGTGTGTGTTAGTGATGGGTCCGATGCTCTGCACGACTGACGTCCGGTGCCCGGAGTAGAGCCGTGTCGGCTACCGGGTTTACCTGCTCATTGCCAAAAACAATCCCGTATGTCCATTAGTCCAAATGACTCCATAATTTTGGTAAGTGAAAGTGTTGAACACAGATGAGCCGTGCCTTGCCGAATGTAGTTGCGGATGAGCTGCTGACAAGCCTTTTGAGGGCGTGTGAAGATGAGGGTTAGGAGTCTAGTCGCCGAATGCACGGAGCTGGAATGGCACTAATAGCAGCAGTGATGGCGAGGGGCAGCTCGATATCGGCTACCGTAGTGCGTCCATTGATTGCAATTGTCTTAGTGGTAATAGTACCCAGATTTTAAGTACAGCCGATCTTGCTTATAACGAACACATCGGAAAGCTGAAATCGGTTCGTTATATTTGTTCTTCGCTATATCTGGACACAAAATCTATGTATACAAATAGTAACGGGGAAAGAAGATTTGTTATTTTTAGGCGCTATTTCGTTAAAACCGAGGTCGCTATAAGTGGGCTACAGGGTACATAATTGCTGCACGTGTATCGGCGCGAATTGCACAAAAATCAATGGCTTGCTCATGTGGTGCCTTGTCTACATGTTTTTGTAAAAAGACAAAACGCTATTGTATGCTTTCCGGGTCGTGGATGGAGACCATGTGGTTGGGAAAGGGGGCTATCCAGAGTGGCTTCCCAGTGGCCTTCATGAGATTAGGGGAAGGGGTGTGATGACAGATGAAGGCTCGGATCTTGTAGGTGTATTCTAGCCTGGGGTGTCACTGATTCCACGTCATCGAGGAACAGGACGAAGAAACTAAAGTTGATCCCTCTTGCACGCCGTGACAAGGCAGTCTAACGCGTTATAGATGCCTGTCTTCAAAAGGACATCCGGGTTGAAGCTCACTGGTATGTCTGAATGCACTTTCATGGCTTTTTTGCATGAGTTCTTCAAGCCGTTCGTCATTGCCCTTTGTGAGGCTTTGACCTTTGTGAGGAAACGAGAGGGAGAAGGGCAATCCCCATCGTAGTATTTCAACTTATTTTTCGCCAGGTGTATGATTAGCATTCATTATTCGAGGTTTGTAGCAATGAACTTCCCGCTGTTTTACGATTTCTGCCCGGGAACGAGGCCTTCAGTTTTTTTTAGAGATGTTAGCTAAACGAAATCAAGCTGCATTGAATTCTCAAATGCTTACATAATCGGAATAAGAGAATACACAGACTGTTCAAATTGCACTCGCCACAACACTAGAAGAGACAGAAGGAGAGAGAGAGAGAGAGAGAGAGACAGAGAGAGAGAGAGAGAGAGAGAGAGAGAGAGAGAGAGAGAGAGAGAGAGAGAGAGAGAGAGAGAGAGAGAGAGAGAGAGAGAGAGTCACAAATGCTTGCCTAAAGAAGCAGCAAGGATAATATTTTTGTCTTCTCATAAAAGTATTTCGTCTCGTTGCTTCATGCTTTCGACGGCGGCCCATTCAGTCTAGCCGTGTTCCGAACTGCACGGCCTCAGCCGCCTTACTTATCGAAGTTCCGCGTACTTTAGCTCGTTAGAAGAGCTTAGTGAAAATTGACGGACTTTACTTACCCCCCTTCTCCGTGCCTTTTATTCTTACTCATTCCATTTTTTAGTATAGCTATTTATTGACCCCCGCTTTTTTTCGTACACGTGTCTGAGGGGCCTAGTGCGAAGGAGAGCTAATTTAGTTCGGGGAAGCAATTTGTAACAACTTGCAGTTCCCTTCAACGAAGTGTCTGTTTTACGGAGTCTGCCATCAAGGGAAGAAAAAAAACTGCCGGTTGACGTCAGCACGTCATTTGGTTTGGAATATAAACGGTTCACCGCGGTGCTTCCTTTTTCCCAGAAAAGGAGCGAGAGATTAAACTTACAAAGTGTTTTTACACCTGCGCGTTTTAGCTCATTCCAGTTTATTTTCTTTAGTCGCTCTTGCTCTAACGATTTTAAGAGTACGTCAGCGCGTTAACAGAGACCAACGAATCACGTTAACACTGCGAGGCCGGTCTCTAGAGGTTGTGAATTTTTTTCCCCTCAAGCGTTCGGTGAAAGGAGGCAGCACGTACAGGAATTTACGTCACCTCCAAAGGACTTCACGGTAAAGTGTTAGGTCACCTTCCAGTCTCCTCTTTCAGGCTGCTATATTATTCAATATTTAACACGGGCTGTTGCTAAACGTCAAATCGCAGATCCAATACCAGCGCTTATCAGGCGTAAAAAATGAAGAAACAGTACAACTCAATTATTCTCAGCCCTGTGGAACGTCCTTGCCACAGCGGAGGATGTTATATTTAGAATATTTTATTTTTAAAGAGATGATCGTACAAAATATGATTTTATTTTCAAGGTTGAGTTGACTTGATGAGTCACGATTTTCACGCAAATCCTTATTTTTGATCTTTGTCCACACGGTAATTAGGTTGAAACATTTGTTCACTGCGGATTAGAGATTAAATGATAATCTTTACGGTACAACTCGGAATTGTGTGGTGCTGCTTCGGAGCAGAATTATTGATGCAAGCCACGGATTCAAGCTATTGTTAGAAACCAGCAGAAAAAAATCATTGCTGTTAGGTGACACACTGCGGGCGTCGTGGTCCCACTAAGGTAACAAACATTATACAAAAATTCAAGAATTCTTCACTAACACGTCAGAATCCCTACCTCAGCTGTCTTTTGTGCGAGTTTTTTTGTAGCCGGATTTGACTGCGAGTACCTAAAATAGGGTTACCTTTCTTCGTTTTAATTCGCCGTCGGCTATGTTTCGCTATTTTGGCCACCTGGGCACTTTGTTTTTGTTTTTGTCTGTTGGTGATGAGCGTAACTTATAAAATGTCCCAGTAATAATGCGTTCTTGAGCAAATACAAGGCATCACATTGTTGGCACTTGTGAATTTTTTCATGTTTGTGCTTTTTTTAATTTGACGGTGTATAACACCGAAGTTTTTTTGTATTTTTTCAGTTCATTTGTAGTTTCTGAGTTTCTTTTTTTTAAGACAATTTCAGTTTGTGCTATTATAATCTGCCTTTTTGAGGAAATACAGGACGTTACACGGTCCCCTATTCGCGCAATTTTTTATTTCTATTTTGAACATGCTGCTCCGTACTTTTTTCGCTTATTATTTGGTTTCGGAAATAAATGTCTAAGATGCATATTTTCGATTTTGCCCGATAATTTTTGTTCAAAATGTATTTTTTCTAGTTTTATAATTTTAGGCTTTTTCAATATTCCGTCCAAAAAAGTATCCCCATTTACGCTATTATAACAATTACAGCTGTTACTTCCACCAAATCCGCATTTTTGTGGAAATGCAGGGCGCTACAGGGTCCTGGTGTCAGGGTACTCGGCAATGAATGCAACGCATTAATACAAAGCAGCTGCCACAGCCGGTGATTGAATGCAGGTGAACCACGTTCTGGGGGGCGGAACCTACTCTAATCCCTCTCGTTTCCTTCCTACTCCCGTTGTTTATTAGCCACCAACGAAAGTACGCCAGTACGGGAATTTACCGTAAGCAATTCTTTTCCACTGCAATCGGGTGTCGAAACCTGTGGCGTCTGCAAACATACCACTAAGCGTCAAAGGAAATCGAGTGCGCTTGCCTACTGGAGTGGGAGGGAAGCTAGAAATGGCGTGGACGGGTCCTCGACTAGCCACCGCTGAAGCGAAGCTATTAGCGAGCACCGGAGACTCGGGGACGTCGACTGCGCGACAAAACAATCAGGTAACGGACGCGTTCTTCCTTCCTTTTTTTCGTCCTGATTTGTGCGGCGGAAATGAAAGCTCCTGCTCCTGCTGCGACGTGGAGGGAATGAAGCGACACCGTTCAGAGCACCAGGAGGCTTCCTTATGGAGTAATCAAACAGAGGAACGGCTTTCTATATGTGCAGTAGCTAATTATTCAAAAGACTAGGATATATCACTTTGGGGAAGAAACTAAAGCGTGTTAGACATTGTAAAAGGTAGTCGCCTGCTTTTTTGCGGCATTTTCGTCTACGTGTTGACTGAACGCGGCCTTCTCCCTGTAGACGATGTCCTGTAGACGATGTCTGCGCGCCCAGAACGCTTCGATTTCCGCACTAGCGGCCCACCGTATGGAATGTAGTCCAAGCGGAGGCTGAAGTCGTGCTATTTGTGAGCGCCGTATCATGTCAGTCGCTGTCAAACCGGGTTTTTTTAGGCTCATCACGAGGCCAAACAAGTAAAAACCATGTTTCCCCATCTAAAAAAAAAAAGAAAACTCATGACAGAAGGTTTTTGATACTTTTCGCGTCCTCATCATTTTCAGCCACCACAGTTTTTGTTTTTAAAGCGAAAGCTTCATAAGTGGGACTGATGGCGTCCCGTGAAAAAACTACTGCCGAAAAGAAGCTCTGATAAGATCTCTGGACATACGGCGCGCGTGTGAAACCGGGCTTGCATTGTTTCAAAGCGGTTACTTGAAAATCGCGAGAAAAGAACGGTCCTGGAAAAGACAATACTCGCATAGACCACGAAAAAAGAAGTAAGATATTACATTGTTATCCAATAAACCACGTATCGGGATACATTTAGATTGTTCGTAAATGCGCTTACTCGGTGCGCGAAAAATCGTCGCCAGGGTTCGTACTTCGTTCCGGATTTGGGTCTTCGAAGTTTTTGGCGATCGATTGGACGCACTTTCAGCGAAGGTTGGATGCTCTTTTAACGTAAATGCTGACGCACGTTTGACGCAATTTTGAGGTGAGGAAGATTTCGCGCTTCTCTCGACTTTCTTTAGGAACGGTAGTAAAGTCTATCTTCAGTTGTTATTGAAGTGGCTCGATAGGGACTGCCGGTTATCAAGGCGTGCTCGAATTATAAGGGCGATAGCATTCGAGAAGACGGAGTGATTTCTTCACATTTTCTACTTCCGTCACTGATGCAACCGCAAAGTATGCCCGGAGTGAGAGAGTGAAAAACATTCTATTCAGCCGGTGAAGTGGGAGTTGTTCCTTATTCCAGGAAGCCGTGCGATGAGCCGGCAGCCCCCGCTCTGGAGGCCAAAAGTGTCTAGAAGTCCAGATCACTGCTGGTTACCAGGTTCTCCGACAGCTCAGGGGTGGGAAGGGGGGATGGAAGAGGGGGGAGCTTGGGGTTGTGCTTGCATCTAATATGATGAAGAGGTGGTGGAAAACGACAAATGTTCTTTTTCTTCCATGCATGCCCTCTCTCTAGTCGTTTCTTCAGTGGTAGCCACCCTCAAGCAAAAGGGAGTTGCATAACAAAAACATGGCATAAGGAGAAACCTCTCTCTCTCCATTCCGTACAGGTAACTCTCGCTCGTACAATTCCTTCCTGAAGAACGGCTTCATTCCACCCTAGAATGTCTGTGTAGTTGTTACCCCTTGGTGAGGAGCTGTTGTATACTTCTGGTAAATCAGACGTGTAAGTATCACAAGATTTTCTTTTTGCCCTTGAGTATTATTTGCGGGTTTTCCTCGCGCGCATGGAATGATAGGCAAGAGTAATTCAACCCGCCCTCGTGCTCGCGATCTTTGTTCTCCTGTCGGCTTCATGCGCCGTTTTTTGTCCCTTTGCTACTACAGTTAAACCTGGATGTAACGAACCTCTACCTAACGAGTTCCTCGATTTAACGAAGTTTTTGAATTACCCATGGCCAGCCCCATTTAAACGCATGCTTATGCGACTTATATGTAATGAAGGAATTGCACTGGTTAACCTGGATATAACGAATTCAGTACGTTACTGAATAATTGCTTTTTGCCCTTTTTCTGAGAAATCGGCTACAGATATGCTGTAGTTTTGCGAATTTTGCCCGCTCCGCAAACTACCGTGCCTTTCCATGTGTGAGTGCGGTGTCGGTTAGGTGCTAGGTCTGCCTATCCGCGTGTAGTCGCGAAACTCTTGCTATCTGTGGTGTTGGTTCATCGATGATGCTTTCTGCTGCCAGAAAACAAATTTTTTTGTCTTGCCAAGACAAGCTCGCAATTTTCAATGCCGTCTCCGCGGGCGAGAAAGAAGAACGTCGCCGCACGGTACAGTACCCTAGCTAGCACCCTCATACCAAGTTCGAGCATCAAGTTCTCGAAATGGCGTCTTTTCGGCATACGTTGGGCACGGAAACGCGTTAACGCACCGCAAAAGTGTCCAAAGGAGAAGTGATACTTAAGGTACGTTTGTGAATACGCGGGTAAGTGACCTTGGTTCTGTTCTTCGGCCATGGTGTAGTGCCTAAGCTCGTGGGAAAGTTGCAGGCGGAAGTCACGCAGCTTTTCACGGTGAAATAAATTTTTGAAGGGTGCGTTAATGTTGAGAAATGTCTAGTATTCTGGTTTCCTTTCTACTTTATCCATGCGAACCTTAACAAGAAAACTGCACGTAACAAAAAACTGCATGTAAGAAAAAATTGCGAATTTTCGTCAACTTTGTTATATCCCCGTTTAACTGTATTTTCTATACTACCAGAAAAAAAGCACGAGATCACTATTACGACCGTAAAAAATGGGAGGGGGGTAAAATTAGATTTTTCGAATCTAAGCAACCCCCTCGCTTTAGGCATTGTGATCGTGGGAAAAAGGGGTGCTTAAAATCGAGTAAATACGATATATCTGCCCAGACTGGCCAATCGGTAGATTAGCGTTCCTCCGTTGTTGCTGCTTTCTCACGGGTCTGAAGCCCTGCCTCCGTAATAAAACTTTTCGGCAAAATCTGTTTCAGAAAGCTCGAGCTCAGCAGTTCTCTTTCTGTAAACTCTTCTTTACGATTTTTTTTCTTTATCGACCCCGCTTTCCTCCAGCTCTCGGCTTCCTCAGCGTCCCGTGGACTTTTTCTACCTCGTCGGAAACTATGTTTCGGGTCTGAGAAATCTGGCCCTGCTGTAGGGAATGAGGAACGGGCCGGACGATTTGCCACCCCCCTGGGATCGGCCGGGCGACCAGCACTTGCCGTTCTCAGACTGCGAGGAGGAGGCGAGAACCAAGGTTCTGGGCGAGTGCAAAGATAAGAGTCGGGGCTCACCCGTGGAGGCGAAGCGGAGGAGATGCTTCAGACTGCGCTGTCATAATCCCCAGGGTGCACACCCATGTGCGGCAACAGGGTACTCAGCGCCGTCTTCCTGCACCACGAGAGAGAGGAAATGGACGGGTGTGAGGCAAGAACAATCGACCTCGTGCCCAGGAATACACGCAAGAACTCAGACACATACACGCGCTCAAACCTAAAATCAGTGGTGGAAAAATTCCCACAATCATGAAATGACGTAGATGCAACCGAATGCTTCGCACATGTTGCTTCTATGGGCACTCTAAAGACATGTAATTGTGTTTCTTGAAGAGTTCGTCGAGAGAGAGACAGAGAACGATCTTTAATGAAGTCGGGCGATGTTAGCCGGGCTAAAATGCGTAACTTGCTACGCCAGTTGATGACGGGATGAAAATGACTACGATGATGTTCAAGAACTTGATGCTCACAGAAACGTTGAGTTGTTCACAGAGACTGGTCTAGACATGTGTGTTGCAGGTACTCTATGTACTCTATCAGAGCTTTTGTAGCCCGTAAAGCACGTTTGGGCATGCCCACGGTCCTAAAACGTCCTTTAACTGAATGGCCACTGAAAGCGGCAGTCCCGAAGACACTGCGAGAGACACTCTTTGAACACTGAATCGAGCACATTCACAGAGCAGGTGCTGTAGGGTTTCCTACTACGCTGCCTTCCACACTCCTAATTAAACATCACGTCCGCATGCGTTCCATGCGGCGTGGTCGACACTTACTGATTATTAGATAGACCCAGGTTGTTTTGTCGCATGGAACGAAAAGACCAGCCGTTTCTTCACGCATCTCGGCCATGTGCCTCTTGCCGGCCCCCTCTGTGGAGGCCCCCTCATGCGATGGCGTCCGAATCGTGCGTCGCCGCTCTGTGTTTGGCAGCGCAAACCTGGTGTGGTCGCTTTCGTTGTAGTGTGTCACCTCTGGCATAGGACACTGTTTTGTTGTGTCTCCACGCGGGGGTAACGTGGCCCTACAAATATCTCCTTCAAATGTAATCAGATTTTACGAGTGCTTTTGTCTGCGACCGTCCACATGTACGGATTAGCTCAGAGTACAATGTAAAGCGCGTAGCATCTCACTCGGAACCAGTGATGCTTGCTGCTCACGTGCTGTAAATATGACTCCACGGAGGTACCAATCGGTGCGGCGATCAAAAGCGTCACGATGGTGGCTCGGGGGCGGAAGTTGAGACCAAAATAGCTCGTCCATTGTTAATGTGCACGTCAACGAAGTACACGAGTAGACACTGTATGCATGTTGCCCTGAACATAACAGAATGCGAGCACCGGCGATCAATACTAAAACCCGCTCCATTCATTCGGACTGGCGTGTCCTTCTGGGACGGCTCGATAAAAATCCTTCTGACGGCTCATAAATTTTTCGGCTTCAGCGAGCAGTTAATGCCCTTAGAAGTCGATTTCAATGCTGAAGTTGATACGCTTATGTGAGGAGGTATTTGTTAAAGAATGGTGCCACTTGGAACCAGAATTACGTCGTCTCGGCCTTTCACTTCTTGGAGGTACGGCGACTGGCATGAATTTTGCGGCCTTATTGTCATGTCGGCGTTGCCCATAACAGGTTTGGGGCGATTATTCGCGTTGTTAGAAACCACGGCACGTGCGGCTGAGAATTCTATCCTTGTGCTCATGCGCACGCCAATACAGGAAGCATGTGCGAAAATGTCCTCGCGTACTTCGTGACCATTGCAAGAAAGGCTTTCTGTCATTGATAGCCATACGCAGAATCTGTATTAGCGCGATATCACTGCGATAGATGATAGGAGTTCCACTTTTCCTATTGGTGGAGGGGGAATGATGTCATTAGAGCGCAGGGAGTGGAGGCTTTGCGGTGGCTTGAACGAGAAAAATTGGTTTCGAGAAATTCCGCGTACGTTTCTTTCTCGTTTTGGCTGTGAACTAGTTTAACTGCAGCTCTACTCTTGAAGGTGTCACAAAACTGCTCCACTTCGCTCCATTTTTTGTTAGTAGTTTCTCTTTAGGCTCCACCATCGGCTTTTTAAAAGTCGGGCACGACACCTGAGAACAAACTGCCGATGTTCGTCGAAGCCCAGCTGCCAGCAGTTCCCACGCTAACGCGCGAGCGCAAGGGTTCGGGAAGGAAACGCGGCTGCCCGACGTGAGACGACGCGGGGACCCACAAAGAATTTGACGGACAGAATATCTTTACGCTGATTCATTTTCCTATAGCTAGTTTTATTTGTTTGGATCAACTATAACGGATACGCGAACTTCACAGAAGGAGTCACCACACGTGCCTGCACTTTGTCAACACCGGACTGAGGTGTTTAAAGTGGTCACTTTAACGATATGTTCATAGGAAATCTGGCGTAACCTTTTACTTTATTTACTAAAGATGAGGTGGTCGTAGTCTTGATGAAGGATTCAAAACAATAAGTGCTAGAATCAGATTGATAGGACGTGCAGACATTCTAGTTCATACCGGCTTCACGTGAACGGTCTGTTAGGGCAATAGAAACACTGTGAGAGGTGGTATGGTCAATAAATTGTAATTTGCATACGCAAAAAAAAGATATCCTTGCTATAAGCTTTCAAGCAGGAATCGAAAAGTGTCATAATTGCATTGTAGAACCATTCCGCCGCCTTCTTCAAGTTTTTTCTTCCACAATCGCCAGCTTCCTCAAACATTTTCTTTTGGTCATATATTCTAACCACAATGGTTATGTACTATGTTATTGCCCATAGTTTAACTGAAACAAAATTATGAAAACTTCAGGAATAAAAAAAGAAGTCTCTGTTGGCAATAGGAAGATGCGACACAGAATTGGCGCATCTGATTACCCAACGCAGATATCTTGCTTCTGTACATGGTACTGTTTATTGGGCCAGACAACAGTAAATGCAACTAAAAATTCAACAATCCTAATGAACTGTCATGCCTGCCTCGTTATGGCAGGCAAGTGCTTCGCATCTTTACGTATACTTCCTAGATTTTCCCAGCGTTCTTTCAGTGTGCGTCCTCGTCCCAAGGGGCGGTTAAGGCTTCTATTCAAGCCAACGAAACAGCGCCTCAGCCGCGACCAACTTCTGAATATCTGTTGTGCACATTGGCATTTAGAAAGCGTTCGAAGGCATTGCCTACCAAGTTTATTATCAATGGCTCCCTCAGCAATGCCCCCCAAAAAGGCCTCCGAGTCACATGTCCATATAGCCGCGATCATGTCCTGTTTATGTTCTGTTAGCAGCGCCTGGCCGCGCCCAGCTATAATCTGTGTTTGGAGCTAAACGCGCGCATTCTCGTTTTGTTGAGTTCCCGCGGGGCAATTTTGCTTGATAGCGAGGAGAGGGCTTCGATTGACAATGTTCTCGATCTAATTCGATGGTTCCGGAACGATTCGCGGTGAGAGAGAAATGTTCGCAGAACAAACGTCAGGGCATTCTGTTCTCGGACCCTCGACTGTGGCTGTCACTTAGGTAACTGCCTCTTTGCCGCTCGTGTTTTCTTTTAAACCAAAAGCTGTACTACTTTCATCCAGCGGTTTCACGGAGGATGCGCAAGTTCACGTTTTGACGGGAGACTCACCCCCGGCGAAACGCACCTCTCGAAGCGCATCGCGTAATTCGCCGGGCCTGCTTTCCCTGCTGCGCACAAGGCCTGGTTTTTAGTCGTTCTGCGCATGTGAGCGGCCGACAAGCTGATCGGCAGCGGACCACTCCCGCAGCCTCCCGTATATGCGCCGCTGGGTCGTCTCGGGCTACGTGACTCGTCTCGCGCCAGGCTAAGAGGAACGGCGCGTTCGCCGTGAATGAACGCCACGTTCGCCGCGTTCGCACCGGCGTTCGGCGCGTTTGTCCCGGTAAACGCCGCATTCACTGGACCGAACGGCTTTGAACGGTGGTCGGCAATACAGCTACATCAAAGGCTAACCAAGCGAAGTCAAGACTCAATCAGACAAATCCAAGCTTTTTCTTGCATATCCAAGACTAGCTGAGCTAAGCCGCAGCCATTTTTTTTTGCTCATTACGGAACACAACTTCCATTCAATAAATGTTAACTTTGATAAGATACTAACTTTGTTGTTCACTGGTTCACAATATAGATAATAAGTGGAAATCTGTCGAGAGTTTCAAAATCCGCCGACTCCACTGTCAACCTGAAGTTTGGGTGGAGCTAAGGTACAAGCAACGTACGTGTTTTATGGTCAGCGCCGGCCTCTCTACAGTTATGGGCTCGGTACACTGCTTGGGGCGAAGAGAGGGTCTCACTTAGCATAGTATAGTGTCTATTGACGGTCTGCAACTCCGTAATTCCATAGTTTTCGGCTATCCTGGAGGGCTAAAATGCTAATTATGTTATTATAAGTCAGTTCATTAGCTAATGAAAAATGCAAAAGTAATGCAAGACAGTTCAGGACGCCATCAGTCACTGTAATTACGGTGTTGCTTGACAATAATCATCCGTCATTTCAAACACTCGCCCACGTTACGCAAACGCCCCGTATACAACTCGCTCGTGTTTTACCTCCAAAGCACTTTTCATTGAGGGGTTTAAGGATATCGCGTTAATAATGACCCGTGCGACCACCGCGGCGGCGAAACCCGATGCGTCACGGCCCCTTTTCGCACGCGGATGTGTAGTCAGTCGCATTGCGACGTGACCGGGAGCTCGAAACGGCGACAAAGAGTCGATCAATCCCCGGCCATGTTAAGCAACGGACAGCCGCCCGGGGCGACTTTGTTTGCCCACCGACCACGACCACGACGGGCGCATTTTAGAGAAGGGGAGGGTGAAGACGAAGTGAGGGCGGATGCACCGAGAGAGAGGAATGGCCTCCATTTGCGGCCGCATCGAGCATTTTTATGCGCATCGTTGCACAAGAGATATAGTATACGCTGGCGGACTCGTTTTCGCCACGCGGTATCGAGTTTTAGTTTGGAGCTTCCCCTACTCTTCCCTCCGGTCACGTAATCGATATTGCCTCATCGCGTTGATCCAGATAAATATAAGTGACTGTTTGCCTGGGTGCTCATGAAGGGTTGACGGCTGCTGTTATAGAGATTGCTCGCGTGCCCACAAGCCCTCGGTGTTATCGTCCGCTTTCGTTGCATAACGCTTCAAAAACTCATTCCGTTCTTTTAAAACACGTCTTTTAATCTTTAACCGCAAACCCGGTGAGAATTACTAGTTTATTTCTGGGCACTAAGCGACGTCGATTTTATTTTTGCTACAGTAGCTTTCATTTTATTTTCTCTCTCTCTCTCTTAACCTAAACTAAGTGAAATAAAGTAGATGTGGCACATACCATTAGAGAGGCCGCTATTGCGTTAACGCCAGCTCGAAAGGGAGAAGGCGTTGGCTCCCATACGCGCACAAAAGGGGTCGATGGCCGTGAACTGCACGGACTAGCAACCACACTTTATCGACCAGTGCGGCTCCTGACTCCGCTACGAGCCACCGTTGAACGCTCGCTCAAGGCGCGCAAAAGCTGCGCCAAATGCTAAAAAATTGAAAACTTCGGCGTCACGATATCGCGGATGCACAGTTTGAAGAATACGGAGGAATGTGCAAATGGAATTGGCACATGACTGCTTGGTATGACTGAGTTTTCGGAAACAGCGAATGAGTGAACGCTCCCGTATATCGCGTAAGGATGGTGGCTTCATGAACAACCCTGATGCGGAAGTTAAAGAGAGCCCTTGTCTAAATGCCGGTGTGACGTAGTTAGCTTCGCTAGAGTGCAGCTGCGTTTTTAAAGACGATATTCTTTCTTGGGCTAGTTGAATCCGGAAATTTTGGCGTGTTTGTATAGTCCTTTCTGTCTATCTGTCGGTGACTCGATTCTGCCACCCGGCCAAAGCGAAACAGAAGCTGCACAATAGTCTTATATACCCACAGCCAAATATAAACGTGGAAGTCCGGTGTCAACGTTCATACTTGTCAACATTGTTGAACAAGAACAAGATATTACGCAAATATAAGACAGAAAATCATACATATGTGATGTTTACAGCATTCCTTTAAAAAGCAACTTACAGGCGCTTGATTTTTGCGAAATGAAATACTACATCCGCTGCAAAAAAAAAAAAAAAAAACCCTCCGTCGCCCGCTCTCTCCCGCGCCACTATAGCTTCTGGCGGCATTTTAAGAAATCAAGCGGCAACAGTTATGAGAAAAAATGCCCGCCGGGTTAGATCCGAATACCGCCCGGCGGGCATTTTATCTCCACTTTCTTTCTTTGTTTCTGTCTTTCTTTCAAAAAAATATATCTGACCTACCACATTTTCCTTTTCGGTTTCCTTGTTTTTCTTGACTGCCTACCCATATTTTCTGTCTTCATTTCAACGAGTCCCAATTCTAATGCGAAGAAAGGGAGTCCTCTCCCTGAAACGTCAGTAAACTTATTTTTATTTTCTACGTCTTTCTCGTTTGTCTCTGTCTCTACTAACCTTATTTTTTCGCGCTCTGTGTGAGTTTTTATCTTTTCAAGTATATATATATATATATATATATATATATATATATATATATATATATATATATATATATATATATATATATATATTTATATATATATATATATATATATATATATATATATATATATATAATATATATATATATATTATATATATATATATATATATATATATATATATATATATATACATATATTATCGAGTGTGCATGTGTGTGTGCTTGTTGAATGTGGTTCTTAATTCTCGGAAACAAAATCGCCGATATTACTGCAAGCACCTTACGTAATCAAGTAGCCCTCGAATCGCAATCACTTCAGAGATGATGCAATTATTCCGTCCTTAAATAAGGAAGGAATAGGGGGAATTGCAAGCTATTAGTTCGATCGAAATCGATCGCGCACAGAAGCCGTCCAGATGGCTGGCCCGCTTTTTCATACGGATTGACGTTATCAGACAGGATGACTTCGAAACGGCGCGTCGCTGCGAACAGAAAGACAGGCTCTAAAAAAACACACGTCTCTCCGACGTCAATTTCAGCATTTTCGTAAAATCTGCAGTAGTGCTTCACGCAGTAATTCCGAATTTGTGAGAAGCTATACACGAGGGCTGTGATACCATGTCACAAGCCTCAGCACTAAACTCGGAAGAAAACTCCCATGTTGCTAGGCAACGTGGGACAAGGAGTGCACGAGTAAGGAGCCCTTAAAAAAGCGCGCGTCTAGCTTTGCCCTTTGTCCGTGGAGAGAACTAGAAACAGCATCTGCTGTGCGGGCAGTGCTTCCCCCAAAATCGAGGCCGAGTCGGCGAACGAGCTGCTCAATTGTTCGCTGAAGAAAATACGGGGGCACAAATAATGTAAAAAAGAGACGCTGGAACCGTGGAGTTTCGATTCTAACAAAGTAATACGTGAATGAATAGAGGGAGAGATAGCTAGAGGGAGAGATGGTTAGAGAGAGAGAGAGAGAGAGAGGTCAACAAAAAAGCAAACTCAAAGGTCAAACCGAAAATACCCGCTGAAGTGGCCGCGACCCAAGAGGACGCGAAAGGCACATATTCCGGACAAGCGATGTGATCAAGGACATGCGCCACTAGAAACGCAGACAAAGATAAACACAAAATGTATTGACAACTGCACCACCAAGCCGCGTCGCGAAGAGTTCTAAACGTAGACTGGACGTAAAGTAAACGACGAACAAATCTCCGCGGGAGCAGTCAGTGAAACATAAAAATTGGACGTATATACTTCTCCACCATTCTCCTCCTCCCTAGTTTTTTTTTTTATTTCGCAAATCTCTCGCTCGAAAAACACACTGCCGTGCGAGTTGCCGAACGAAACGGCGGAGAAGCGAACGGAAGAAAGTGAGGCAAACAAAACAAAACAAAAAAACTGAGGGGGATGGAAGGGAAAGTTATATCGCGAGAGCAAAAACGTGAAGTTTGCGTTTCGCCCTTCGCAAAGCCGAGTTCCTCGCTGCTGGGTAAACGCACGCAAAGCCGGAGGCCAGAAGAAACAGGACAAAAGATGGAAAAAGTGCGGGTGGAGGAGCGGGGACAA